>NC_090654.1:252775098-253107598 GCF_040937935.1 Hyperolius riggenbachi
TATTGGAACTAGAAAATAGTTTTATTGGACTGTCAGGATAATGGATTGAAGAGATTCAATCCTGTATTTTGGAAGCAGTGTGTACTTGTTTAAAATATCCCAGATCTAAGACAGGTTGCCAAACTCCTTTTTTCTTGCCAAACAACAGAGGAGAGTACATCCCTTTGCCTCTCTGTGAGCAAGGTACCTCCAGTACTGCATCTTGCACTATTAATTGGCATATTGTAGACGACAGACTTCTCTCTCAGGGTAGGCATAAACATATGTTGCAGAGTGATTTAAATCTCCACCGATAACCGTCAGAGATGGCTTGAAACCCGCCTCCAGAAGTGTGGATGGATGGAGGGCCCAAAAGGACTTCGATTAGCTGGAGCAATCTTGATTGCCCTAGAGAGAGCTGACTGAGAAATTTGCAATTTTTTTTTTTTTTTTATTCTCATCTGGTTTATAGGAACAAAAATTCCTGAATCTTTGCTGGAACGGATTTATCTGTACAAATCTTTGTAACTTGAGTCTTCTATCTTGAGGAATATCTTCAGATTTCCCTCCTGTTTATTATTGACTTTGTTCGTTTCTTCAAGAATCATCCTTATGATTTATTTCATTAAAGGAACGGCAAGACCAACCTCGGTAAGATATGGATAATATTTACCTACATCTATGGAAGGATCTTCTGGTTCTTTCCACTGTAAAAAGGTTCTTTAGTGGAAAATACCATTACCTTCTGCTTCAGAAACAACCTCTTGAATAGATTTGACTTGGAAAGATCTGTCATTCTGTGAAGTTGACAGAACTGCAACTGGCGCTTGGGAACGCATTTCCCCTCTTACTGCTTGCTTCATAAATATGTAACATTCTAAAAAGGAGTCTTCAGATTTGTCTTTAGAATTTTCAGTACAACAATTCACACAAGTCTTATCCGGCATCGTCATTTTTCCACACTTCCAGTAAGCTGATTTTCCTGTCGAGTGGTTGGAGATCAGTGGAGGCGGAGTATGCCGAGTCGACCTGGATCTAGAATGACGAATCAATCTTGAGGAAGGAGATCTTCTAGAATGCCCTTTATTCAGACAATGGGCCTGATTCACCAAAGAGCGCCAACCGCCAGCACGGCCGCCCCCGCGCGAAACGACAACGTCCCCACGCGAAAACGAAATCGATCCCACGTGAAAATTCGCGCCCGCGCGTGAAAACGCGCGAGCAACGCCAATCCGACCGCGCCAACAGTCAGCGCCGCTGCGAACCAAGCCCAATGACTTCTGTCATCAGAATATCTTCATGAAGAGTGTGAATGCCAACGATGTCAGGAACTTTCTTGAGAACGCCAATCTTCAGTGTTATTAGGTCAAGAGGGGCTGAAATGGAATACAATTTTGCATTTGCAACACCCAATGACCCTCCTTTTTTTTTTTTTTTTTTTTTTTTTCTTTTCCCTCCTAAAACATTGCCCGAGAGTCCCCTTTCTATGGGCTTCCGTCTGGTCTTTAGAGCTGCATGCCAGATTTCCACAGGAATAGGCTGGAAGAGTTAAATAGTAAGAAAGTTTTTTTTTTTTTTTTTTTTTTTTTTTTTTTTTTTTAAAGATATTATTTTAAGATACTTTTAAGAAGAGTAAATTAATCCCTTGGGAGAAAATGACTTCTCACAGGAGAAATAGCAGTGTCCCTGCAACTTTCAAATAGCAACATTAGGCTAGATACTCCTTAAACCTCCAGGAGGCTGTGAGCATGCTCAGAAGCAAGCTGCCCACAACCAAGATGGTTGCAACATTACCCAAGTATGGGCAAAGAGGAAAAAGCTATTAGCCTATATAAGGAAGTGCACACTCGCGCGCGCGTGCTATACACGCCTGCATGCTCGTGAACACTCCCCACCAATCCACACTGTCCTGCCACTGCAGAAAGCAGAGAACTGGCATTTACAAAACCATGAGACTACTCAGCCAGGAGATGAGGAAGAAAGGATGGAAGGAGATAGAACCAGATAGAAAGCAGGAAAGAAAAAGGACAGACAGGCAGGTAACTAATGCAGCCATTGCACACCTGTATGCATTTAGCACAGGAACTAATGCAGCCATAGTTCAAGTAATGCAGCCATAGTTCATCAGTATGCATCTTGCACGTGAAAGTAATGCAGCCATAATCATCTGTATGCCATAGTTCATCTGTATGCATCTTGCACATGAAAGTAATGCAGTCATAGTTCATTTGTATGCATCTTGCACATGAAAGTAATGCAGCCATAGTTAATTTGTATGCATGTAGCACATGAAAGTAATGCAGCCATAGTTAATTTGTATGCATGTAGCACATAAAGGTAATACAGCCAAAGCTCATTAGTATGCATCTAGCATATGAAGGTAAAGCAGCCAGCGTTCAAGTCTATGCATCTAGCACATGAAAGTAATACAGCCATTGCTCACCTGTATGCTTCTAGCACATGAAGGTAATGCATCCCGTGTTCATTACTATGCATCTAGCACATGAAAGTAATACAACCATTGCTCACCTGTATGCTTCTAGCACATGAGGTAATGCATCCCGTGTTCATTTCTATGCATCTAGCACATGAAAGTAATACAGCCATTGCTCACCTGTATGCTTCTAGTACATGAAGGTAATGCATCCCGTGTTCATTTCTATGTATGCAGCCATAGTTCATTTGTATGCATCTTGCACATGAAAGTAATGCAGCCATAGTTCAATTGTATGCATCTTGCACATGAAAGTAATGCAGCCATAGTTAATTTGTATGCATCTTGCACATGAAAGTAATGCAGCCATAGTTCATTTGTATGCATTTAGTACATGCAAGTACTGCAGCCATAGTTCATTAGTATGCATGTCGCACATGAAGATAATGCAGCCAAAGTTCATTAGTATGCAAGTAGCACATAAAGGTAATACAGCCAAAGCTCATTAGTATGCATCTAGCATATGAAGGTTATGCAGCCAGCGTTCATTTCTATGCATCTAGCACATGAAAGTAATACAGCCATTGCTCACCTGTATGCATTTAGCACAGGATACTGATGCAGGCATTGCTCACCTGTATGCATTTAGCACAGGATACTGATGCAGGCATTGCTCATTCGTATGCATTTAGCACACATGTATATCTCCGGGACCAGAAGACCGGGCTCTCTGTGTAAGATACATTTAGTACTCATGCAGAGACTTCCCAGGGAAAGGGATAAACCCTGGGGTAGAAAGGGGACTGAAAAAGAAAGGAAGAGAAGGAAAGAAAATAGCAATAGTGTCCAAAGGGGAGGACAAAGAAAAAAGAATACTGGTGGGTGATACTCTCAACAAATTTATAGTTATGGTGTCCAATAGGGTTCAGGGGCGGGGCCACAACCCATAGTATGCTGCCATGGAAGCACCAGGGAAATATATATATATATATACGTATGTGTATATATATATATATATATATATATATATATATATATATATATATATATATATATATATATATATATATATATATATATATATATATATATATATATATATACACACGTATGTGTATGTATGTATATATATATATATATATATATATATATATATATATATATATATATATATATATATATATATATATATATATTCACATATACATATATATATATATATATGTGTGTGTACACACACACACACACACACACATAGTTGCAAAAGTGTTCGGCCCCCTTGAAGTTTTCCACATTTTGTCATATTACTGCCACAAACATGAATCAATTTTATTGGAATTCCACATGAAAGACAAACACAAAGTGGTGTACACATGAGAAGTGGAACAAAAATCATATATGATTCCAAACATTTTTTACAAATAAATAACTGCAAAGTGGTGTGTGCATAATTATTCGGCCCCCTTTGATCTGAGTGCAGTCAATTGCCTATAGACATTGCCTGATGAGTGCTAATGACTAAATACAGTGCACCTGTGTGTAATCTAATGTCAGTACAAATACAGCTGCTCTGTGAGGGCCTCAGGGGTTGTCTAAGATAATATTGGGAGCAACAACACCGTGAAGTCCAAAGAACACACAAGAGAGGTCAGGGATCAAGTTATTGAGAGCGTACGTTAAAAAGGGGCGCTGGGAAAAAAGGGCGCAGGGTTTTAAACGATAAACATGGATATCGTTTAAAAATATAATGTACTATATTTCGTTTAAATATTCGTTTTTATAAAGTTATAAATCATTAAATAATGTTCATGAAATCGGCAAATGTGAAAACGTTAATCTTCCGTTTAAAAAGTGAAATGTATAATAACGTTTAAAAAAAAATAGTAAGTAACCCTCCCTGTACCTACCCCTAACCCCTAGACCCCCATATTGGTGCCTAAACCTAAGACCCCCCTGGTGGTGCCTAACCCTAAGACTCCCCTGGTGGTGCCTAACCCTAAGACTCTCCTGATGGTGCCTAAAGCTAAGACTCCCATGATGGTGCCTAAACCTAAGACCCCCCTGATGGTGCCTAAACCTAAGACTCCCCTGATGGTGCCTAAACCTAAGACCCCCCTGATGGTGCCTAAACCTAAGACCCTCCTTAGTGATCACTGTATTGTGTGTAGAATAATGTTTTAGAAACAGTAAGGGATAAAATATATTACAATTTACGTTACGTACTGATCGCTTTATTTTGTGAATAATAATGTTTTACAAACAGTAAGGGATAACATTTAAAATAATGTTTTATTGAAATAGGAAACGTAAATCATCACAAGCAGTCATAAAACATTAAAAATCTTCGGGCGCCCTTGGAAAACTTTATTATTCTCGGGCGCCCTTTTTTCCCGTTCGGCACCCAGTAAACGATATTTATTATGGGAGTGAATGGCGGCGCCCGATTTTGTCCACTAGCCTCCTGCGCCCTTTTTTACTGTTACCTTATTGAGAAATGTAAAGCAGGCTTAGGCTACAAAAAGATTTCCAAAGCCTTGAACATCCCATGGAGCACTGTTCAAGCGATCATTCAGAAATGTAAGGAGTATGGCACAACTGTAAACCTACCAAGACAAGGCCATCCACCTAAACTAACAGGCCGAACAAGGAGAGCGCTGATCAGAAATGCAGTCAAGAGGCCCATGGTGACTCTGGACGAGCTGCAGAGATCTACAGCTCAGGTGGGAGACTCTGTCCATAGGACAACTATTAGTCATGCACTGTACAAAGTTGGCTTTTATGGAAGAGTGGCAAGAAGAAAGGCATTGTTACCAGAAAGCATAAGAAGTCCCATTTGCAGTTTGCCACAAGCCATGTGGGGGACACAGCAACCATGTGGAAGAAGGTGCTCTGGTCTGATGAGACCAAAATGGAACTTTTTGGCCAAAATGCAAAACGCTGTGTGTGGCAGAAAACTAACACTGCACATCACTCTGAATACACCATCCCCACTGTCGAATATGGTGGTGGCAGCATCATTCTCGGGGGGTGCATCTCTTCAGCAGGGACAGGGAAGCTGGTCAGAGTGAATGGGAAGATGGATGGAGCCAAATACAGGGCAAACTTGGAAGAAAACCTCTTGGAGACTGCAAAAGACTTGAGACTGGGGCGGATGTTCACCTTCCAGCAGGACAATGACCCTAAACATAAAGCCAGGGCAACAATGGAATGGTTTAAAACAAAACATGTCTATATGTTAGAATGGCCCAGTCAAAGTCCAGATCTAAATCCAATCGAGAATCTGTGGCAAGATCTGAAAACTGCTGTTCACAAACGCTGTCCATCTAATCTGACTGAGCTGGAGCTTTTTTGCAAAGAAGAATGGGCAAGGATTTCAGTCACTAGATGTGCAAAGCTGGTAGAGACATACCCTAAAAGACTGGCAGCTGTAATTGCAGCAAAAGGTGGTTCTACAAAGTATTGACTCGGGGGGCCGAATAATTACGCACACCCCACTTTGCAGTTATTTATTTGTAAAAAAAATTTGGAATAATGTATGATTTTCGATCCACTTCTCACATGTACACCACTGTGTATTGGTCTTTCACGTGGAATTCCAATAAAATTGATTCATGTTTGTGGCAGTAATGTGACAAAATGTGGAAAACTTCAAGGGGGCCAAATACTTTTGCAACCCACTATATATATATATATATATATATATATATATATACATATATATATATATATATATATATATATATATATATATATATATATATATATATATATATATATATATATATATATATATTCAGCATTTCCGGAGGAGGGGGGTGGCCTTCAGGTAGCTGAAGGTCTAGAACTGGTCCTGGGGTCAGGTTATTACTCAGCTGTGGAGTCCTTCTTTAGAGCTCTCTACCTTCACCTTGCCAGGTACAGTGCCTCTTTTAATGGAGGGTAGAAAAAAAAAAAAGCTGAGAAGCTATGTTTTGCTAATCCCAACTTCTGCCTCCTGGGTGGAGTTACTTAGACCACAGCGGTCCAACTTCATGGACGAAGAGGGCTAAGCTCCCAGGAGTCTTAGTTTGGATGGAGCAGAGCAGAGCGTGGAAAAACAATAGTGGGCCTGGTAAAAAAAAAAAACACAGAGAGGCAAGCAATCCTATCTGGGAGCAGAGCCTGTGAGCAGAGGCGGAGCCAAGCGGACCACAGAGCCATGCAGCGGAATTGGTGTGGTGAAAAAAGCAACGTCCTGTTGGGGGCGGAGCAGAATGGAGAGAAAGAGGTGGGCCTGCCAGAACTAGTGAGAGGAAGGGGAGTGACACCGCCAGTAGACGGGCCACAGCAAGAGCTCTAGTTGGCCACTGCCCACAAGTTGCACAGCACTGACTTAGAACATTCTTCCCCTTGCTCAGCTAGAACTCTGTGCCCAGGTTCCCAGCATTCCTGTGTAAAAGCATGCAGCTGTTTGTCATGTGTGCTTGTCAGGAAACTTGAAGAATGCTTGTGTAAACATGTTTCTGATCACTGTGACACAGAGGTTGTGGGAGGCAAAGAAACAGTCTGGCTGTGAGGAAAGCCTGCAAAGACTGTCATTTGATTATTGACTGCTCTTTCATCAACAGCTGGCAGGAATGAATCTGGAAAAAAGGAGAGGAAAATAGAAGTACAAAGATGTGATTGCTTGACTGCCTAGATTTCTTTTCAGCAGATTTCTGACCATTAAGATGGCTTTTATTCTTCTGGTCTCCTTACATAATTCAGTTACACAAGCTGAGCTGCTATGAAAAATATGTAGCACCATTAGTCCAGCAGATAACAGACACAGGCTTGAGTTCAGTACCCCGATTTTCAGCGCAATGTGCCCCTAATTGCCTTGTGGCGTAACTACAAGTTATGGGGTCTCCAATCCTCACACTCTTTCCCTTGCCTACTGCTGGTGACACTCACAGCCTGGAGGTTCATCTTCTAATGGTCATAAAACAAGTGTAGACATAATATTCACACCGCTGTACAATCGCTCCAGGATCATGGCTAAAATGCTGCAGGCAGCGCTTTTGGAATTGCTTTACGATCGCAACACTGCTGTGGAATCAACCCTGTTGCAACAATTTTCCTATCGCCAGCGTTTACTGCTAGTGGGCCTCCACTATTGCCCGCTAATGCGCCGCTAGTGGGCCCCAGCCCTAACAACTTATTTGCAGTAACATTGTCTTGTGCAGTTAGTATACTCTTGAAAGCAAGCTGGCGGTACAGACAAGTCTGACTAGTCCAGGGGAAAATAGCTGAAGACAGTATGGATGAGTCAGGCTCCTCCAGCATCCTAAGGGGCCCATTCATACTAGAAGCGCTTTTCGGAGCATTTTGCAATTGATTAGCGTTTTTTAAAAACACTTCCATTCACTTTCATCAAAATCGTGGTAAAAATTTCATCAAAATCGCTGCGATCAGGTACACGAAAATCGCAGTGATCTTTCCGCGATTTTAATGAAAGTGAATGTGAGCGATTTAAAAAAAAAAAGCTAATCCATGGCAAAAAGCCCAGAAAAGCGCTTCTAGTGTGAATGGGGCCTAAGGCAGGGTTGTGGTTTTTTTGCCTGCTTTTTTTTTTGCATTAAAATTCATGTTCGTTTGCACATTTTCACATGTTCCGGAAACCTGGATGCAAAAATTTGCACACAAAGGCAAATTTCAATGTGAAAAAACCCATGCAAAAAGTTGCATGTTTTCTGCCAAAAAGCTGAAGAGTGGGAAAATTGTGGCCTGGCAGAGAGGGAAAATTAAATAACATTTATTTTTTGACATGATTTTGTGTTTGAACCTTTTATCAGGGGCGTAGCAATAAGGGTTGCAGTGGTTGCAACCGCATCGGGGCCCTTGGGCCAGAGGGGCCCCCGAAGGGCCCTCCCTCAACTACAGTATTAGCTCTCTATTGGTCCTGTGCTCATAATAATCATTTGTATTGATACTTTGAATAGTGTTAATCATTAACAAGCTATTCCCCATCCCCTTCCTGCACCTCTGACACTGTAGTTGCCATTGGCAGGTTTTGGTGCGCCGTATCATTTATGTATAGAGTGTTTGGGGGGCCCCATTGTAAAACTTGCTTTGGGGACCACAGCTCCTTAGCTATGCCACTGCCTTTTATTATATTCAGAACGTACACTAGGCCCTTGCTTGACTCATTTTTGTAAATTATAGGCAAAAATTCATCAAAATTAATTGAACCACTTTTTTTGCACAGCAATTCCACAGAAATTGAACACCAGGGAGGTTGAAGAGGAACTTAACTTAATATAACATAATGAATAAGATAACTTATTTTTTTATAATATTCATTGTTATTTAGTCCCTCCCCCCACCAAGTTACTGTGCATTCTGAAATGTATCACAGGTGGTGATGGCTTTATTGCTGGCTGGTGCATCACTGCAGAATGTTTACTTACTCTGTGTTCCAGAGCCAGCAGAAATAACACCTGGTCTCCCAGAATGCTCTGGGAGGAAAATTGTGCATAATAAAAACCATAGCCTAAACATCATTGGAAGGGTGGGGTTACATACCAATATACAGCAATATATAGATATAAGAAGTGTTTCTGATGCTGAAGCCAGGATAATAAATGTAAACGTGGGTAGCCTGAATAATTTGCTACATTGTGACGTCACAGCGTTTCATTTAGCTCCATAATTGTAATTGTGATTGGCAGAGTGACATCCTCTGTATGACTAAGCAGCTCAAGTGATAAACTAGTCCAAATTTTAAGAAGGTTTTTCTCTTGACAACTTTCATCTGTTAGCTATAGCTATTTTTAACATGCTGTCTGGAAACCTTTTTCTTCCCATGCTAAACTGCAACACTGCCATAAAAAGGCTGTTGCCTTGCCTTACTTTTTGAAATAGTTTATACTGTATATATTAGTACTAACTCATATATTGTTGCCTAGCAAATGTCCACTTTAGTATTGTGGACAAACAGTAATCAGAGATGTTTTTGAAAACTTTCTATACTGTGATTGGATATAGAATGGCAGTTTTGTTGGCTAGGTCCTCATACACATGCTAGCCTGTTCTCTATATAGACCATATAGGCGGAGAATCTAGCATGTGTACTGGTGTCCCTTGCAGTCTCATAATGGTGCAGCATGCCAGTTCTTTAATGTGGACGTGAACTCAGAACGTCCTCTCTGCACGAAAAGATACACAACAGCACAATAACCTTTAAAGGGGCACTACGGCAAATAATTGTACAATTTAAAATATGTGCAAACATAAACAAATAAAAAGTATGTTTTTTTCCAGAGTAAAATGAGCCATACGTTACTTTTCTCCTATGTTGCTTCCACTTACAGTAGGTAGTAGAAAGCTGACAGAAGCAACAGGTTTTGGACTAGTCCATCTCTTTATGGGGGGGACTATCAGGGATTTATTTATTTTCAAAAGCACTAGTCCATCTCTTTATGAGGGGACTATCAGGGATTTATTTATTTTCAAAAGCACTTAGTGAATGGTAGTTGCTCTGTTCAACTGCCAAAAAAACTGTGTAGCGAGCAGGGAGGCTAGCCAGCATCTTTGTATAAATCCTTTTTAGGGAATATCTTTATAAAGAATAAAAGCCTTGGTGAGAATCCCCCATGAAGAGATGGGCTAGTCCAAAACCTGTCGCTCCTGTCAGATTTCTACTACCTACTCAGGGGCGTAACTAGGTCCCACCGGGCCCCCTGCAGAAATTCTGAGCGCCCCCTCCCCTCCAGCATCAATACGTCTGTGTATGCAGGCAGCGGGCAGTGGCAGATCCACATACCTTCTGTGCGCTCCAGCGTGGACGCTTCTCCCTCTAGTGTCTGATGCGACTTCCTGTTTGCCCGCCACCTGCATACACAGACTTATTGATGCTGGAGGGGAGCGCTGAGGAGAGAGCCCGAGGTGAGGGAGGGGGGGACCGTCCCCCCTCCCCGCCGATGTGCAGCATGGCTTTCCCCTCATGCTGCGACCCCTCCAGCCCCCCAAAACGGCCCCGAGGCCTCCCACGGGGGCAGGGGCTGCAGGCCCTATTGTTACGCCAGTGTACCTACTGTAAGTGACAGCAACATAGGAGAAAAGTAATTTATGGCTCATTTTACTCTGGAAAAAATGTACTTATTTGTCTATGTTTGCACATATTTTACAATTTTTTGCCATAGTGCCCCTTTAAATAAAAATCATTTCTTTGTTACAGGTCCCAGGGATGACATATGGCGTGATCTCGCGAGCAGTGAGATTTGACTGGAGCTCGCATGAACGTGAGCGCCAATCAGTAAACACAGCGGGTCCCAGCCATCAGCCTGCCAGACAGCGATCGGAGCTGGCAGGCTGTTTTTTAAGTATTTTATGATTGTTTATATAGTGCTGACATCTTACACAGCGCTGCACAGAGAATTGTCTTGTCACTTAACTGTCCCTCGGAGGGGCTCACAATCTAATCCCTACCATAGGCTATGGCTGTGTATGGATAGTGTAGTGTATGTATCGTAGTCTAGTGCCAATTTAGGGGGAAGCCAATTAACTTATCTGTATGTGTATTTATTAATATGAAAAACTATAAATAGGAGCAGCAATCAAATACCTCCAAAAGAAAGCTCTATTTGTGAGAAGAAAAGGAGGTAACATTTATTTGGGTGCTAAGCTGTACTGTATGTATGAAAGAGCAATAAACCGTTAAAGTTGTGAAGTGCCGAATTGTAAAAAAAAAATGGCCTGAACACTAGGGGGTATAAATCTCTGGTGCTCAAGTTGCTAAGCGACAATAGGCGGCTGAGTGCCTGTTTCCGTCCTTACCCCACCGGCTACGCAAACTGTGCCACCGACTACTGTAGTCATAGTCTAGCTAAGTCAGTGGGTGTTATTCCTCATGGGGTGTGAGTGTTCTTGGATGAGGAAGTCACAAACAGTTGATAAGGAACGCTGACTGAAATAATATCCCTAGTCTGTATATTTTGTCTGGATCGGCAGGATAGCTAGGGAATAAGCCACGTTGAAAAGGAAAGAAATATGGCAGCTTTTATATCCCCCTCACTACAAGGTGACTTAGAATAACCGTGACCACTACAGATTCTTGTTGTTGGGGGCAGGGGTACGATATGAGCATGGACAGTGCATAGCGAAGGAGCTTGGGACCCGAGTGCGAGTGTTGCATAGGGCCCCTAGAACACTATTGATATGGATCCCCAAAACCTACCAAGGACATCTGTTGTGTCAGAGAGGTGTAATCAAACAAACAAACAAACAAACAGAACATTTATATCGCGCTTTTCTCCTGGCGGACTCAAAGCGCCAGAGCTGCAGCCACTAGGACGCACTCTATAGGCAGTAGCAGTGTTAGGGAGACTTGCCGAAGGTCTCCTACTGAATAGGTGCTGGCCTACTGAACAGGCAGAGCCGAGATTCGAACCCAGGTAGAGCCCTTAACCATTACACTATCCAGCCACCTAATCAGAATAAGAAAATAGCTTGAAAAGGATTACACTATTAAATGCACATATAGAGGCGTTCATTATCAGCATTGCACTAATAAAAAGCTAATAAGATTGATGAAGGAGGGCCCCGATGCAGTCGCAACCTCTGCACCCCCTACTGCTACGCCACTGGGCATGGAAGAGTAAAGGTACCATAGCTTTATCACTGAACTCTGTGAAACGCACTCTGGCTGACCCCCACACTGCAGCCTGCTCTTGCAGAATGACCAGCTATACTCCAACCTCACTGGCTGTTTGGCTTCCATTATTAATAATCTGATTTCACTAATGGAACTTCGCCATACAGTATATCGTGACTTATCACAGACTGGCAGAGACCTGACTGACCAGAAACAGCAGCTGACCACACTGACAGGAGCAGAGAATGACACACTGACAGGAGCCTTACCTAATCGCTGCCACTCCTGGACAGTGATTTTGGTACATGCAGAGGCTATGTTCAGTTGCAATAAGACACACTGCTATGTTCCCTTTCCCCCATCCTGCTGTCTGGTCAATGAGGGTACTGACTTAAAGTGAACTGGGCACCATTTTTAGCACCCTTTGCATCTCAGTAGCGCATGAAAAATGCATGCCAACAATATGTCTCATTATTAAAATAAACTTCTACTTTACCTTTTATTTTACATTCAAAGTAGTTTTATTGGCCTACTTTAGAAGGCCTGCCCGTCCGTCCCCGGCCTCAGAGATTTCAGTAAGCTAATTGTTTTATTGTAGTCATTGCCAAGAAGTAAACAATACATTTTCATCAACAGAGGGGGTGGGTAATTAAGACAGGTTCTTCAAAGAGATTATCAAGAGTGAATGTGTCAAGATAGCATCTCTGACTTCTGTAAATAGGGACTGTGAGAAGGGGAGGGGGGAACATGGCAGCTTCTATGCCAGGAGAGATTCCAGTGAAAGAAAGGGTGCTTAGTTCCCTTTAAGTCCTGTGTGATTTGATAGTTAGCAGTGTGGTGGAAAAGCAGAGTGCTGAGTAGTTGTGCTTCAGAAGTCTATCATCTGACAACTGTAACAGCGTTTCCCTGTCATAATTACTTGTTATTTGCTGAACACCGATGAAAAAAACAGACATGGAAGTTCAATGACAGCATTCACACTGACATTGGACATTGAGACTCATTGGGTGTCACATTAAAGGGGTGCGCCTACTCCTCTCTCAGCAACTGCTTGCTGGAGGTTTCCAAATGTATCAGATTCCCAGCCATGTAGGGCATTGGTACTGTAGTTGGATGCCAAACCCCATCTGCATTGCATTTTAAACTGTGGAAAAGTTGTATTAAGCTGATTGATGATGAGAGACATTTTCAGCGATACCGGCCCTTTCGCCCAGTCACTACATGATATTCCAACTCCTATAAATACTACACACACTGAGACTGGCTTAAAGGGAACCCGAGGTGAGATGGAAATGGAGGCTGACATATATTTATTCAATGCAGATTGCCTGGCTGTCCTGATCCTGTGTCTCTTATACTTTTAGCCATAGTTGCTGAACAAGCATGTAGATCAGGTGCTCTGACTGAAGCCTGACTAGATTAACCAAATGCTTGTTTCAGGTGTTTGATTTAGACATGACTGATGCATGAAAGATCAACAGGACAGTCAGGTAACTGGTATTGTATAAAAGGAAATAAATATGGCAGCCTCCGTACATCTCTCACCACGGGCTCCCTTTTAAGCGGTATAAAACCCTGACATAATATTCAATAAAAACATGTTTTCCTACTTTTTATATACCATACGGTTATCATATTTGCATTTGTGCATAAGTATTATTCATTTCGAAATTACAAGTTTCCAAAGTACACTTTTTTGCTTTGAGAGCTGACTTTGCATTTTATTTATAACTGTTTTTTCATGTTGAAATATAAGCAGAAATGCTTTCTGAGTGTCTCTTTGTTCAGGAGACTCTGCAGTGTCAGAGAAGTGTTTGTTTACATTTCTGACTTTTAAACTACAAGATAGCATTATCTCTAGTTGTGATTCCTCCAGCTTTCCCGACATTAAGCTTTTCTGTCCTGTGTTTAACCCTTTGAATGCTGTTCTAGTAAAAAAAAAAAATACTGGTAGTATATACTATGCTGTTAATAATGTTTAATAGCAAAGAAGAATTGCTGGGTTTCATTCTGATTTAAGGCATACATGCAAAAACATCGCCAGGAAATTTGCACGCAGGGTACAGTTGAGAGCTGGTGCACCCTGCTCCTGCAAAAGACCTGGCGGCATTAATTACTATTCCCTCTCCAGGCCGCCATGGACTCCGTGGGTAAGACGTAATTTGGCTGCCAGCTATTGCTGGCTGACGAATTAGGCTCTTATTACATTAATTTGGGATCCATCTTTTGATGACACCCAAATTACTGTCAAATTTCCCTGCGTCGTTTTGCACCATTTCAACCTTTAACCACTTGAGCCCCCCCCCCCCCCGTGACAAGGCCATTTTTACTTAATTGGGCCACTGCAGCTTTAAGGGAAAGCTGCAGGGCCGCACAACACAGCCCACAAGTGATTTTCCCCCCACCAACAGAGCTCTCTGTTGGTGGGGTCTGATCGCTCCACCTATGTTTATTTTTTTATGTAAATATTTGTATTAATATTTTTAAATAAAAAAATATATTGCTCTTAATGTTTTCCCTCCCTTCCCCAGTCAGCCAATCACTGCGATCGGCTGTGATAGGCTTCAGCCTATCACTGCTGATCGCTTCTGTGTCACCCAGGGGGACAGCCGTCACACAGCTGTCCCCAGTACAGCGCTGCCTTAGATCGCAGCGCCGTACTACTCTTAATGCTCTTAATGTTTTCCCTCCCTTCCCCAGTCAGCCAATCACTGCGATCGGCTGTGATAGGCTTCAGCCTATCACTGCTGATCGCTTCTGTGTCACCCAGGGGGACAGCCGTCACACAGCTGTCGCCAGTACAGTGCTGCCTTAGATCGCAGCGCCGTACTACTCTATTAGACGGTGGTTTCGCCGTCTAACAGTCTTCCGAGCGGAGCTCCGCCCCCAAGCAAGAGATGCACACGCAGCATGTGCACAATCTCCTGCTAGCCCCATAGAAGACCGTTCACGCCAAATGGCGTGGAGCAGTCGGCAAGTAGTTAAGAACTGATTTCTCATTCTTGCTCTGGCTCGACATATCTTTGCTGGTCTTGGTATTCTGTTGATAAATCTCTTATTAGTAATGGACAGGGGTCATCTAGATACAAACACATATAAGGGAAGATGCCGAGAGCCCATTATAGTGTAGTATGTACTGTAAATTGGGTATGGAAGGTAAGTATAGGTAGGTTACACTCACAAACAAGGGTTACCGTCCAGGTAACCACTATAAAGGCAGGTGAGGAGATTAGACATGTCCGCACTCAGGATTAAGAAGTCGCTCTCTGTAGATCGGGAAAAAGGAAGAATTCCCCTCCACCAGGGGTGGAAACAACTGCAATAGCAGTCCAGAGGTGCCAACAGGGTAAAAACAATATTTCTTTAAAGAGAACCAGAGACGAAGCACCCTCATGTATTTTATTACATTTATCAGTGGGAACATGACAGTAAACACCTACCCTGCTTTTAGTTTCATTCTTATCTGCTTAATTAGTCTATTAGCAGCTGTGATAAGAATCCCCGACTGGCTCAGTCTAGGTTTGACCTGGAATCATTATAGCGGAGTCACTCTTCTATGGAGTCTTTTCAAGCCCAAGCCTTCCCCCTCCTGGCTTAGATTTCCTGCTTTGCATACTGAGAGCTGTGATGACATGGGAGGGGCTGCTTCTGCTGAGAGAGAAGCTCTGAAACAGACAAGTGTGGCTGCAATATTATCTGTGTGCTCTCTGCATAGATAATGATGATGACTGCATTTTCATTCCTATGAGAGACACTTCCTACAGGCAGCTGCACGTCATACCAAAATGAAAGCACATAGATGAAAGGCTGCAGCAGCCTTTCTCATATAGCCTAGATAGCAGCATAGTCTCATATAGCCTAGACAGCACATCCAAAACACCTCATAACCCGGAAGCAGAAGGGATATGAGCTGGCGGCCATATTTGATTTTTCCTGGAGCAATAATGGATAAAAAACACTAATAAAGGCACACCAGAGCGGCGAAATTATCAGGTAGAGCATTTATTCTTTACAAGCTATCAACTGATATGTTTATTTTGTGTGAAACGTTCATCTCTGGTTCCCTTTAAAATGGATTAAATGAAGAAGGCAGCGGTGGACTTACCCCTCCAAAACAGACACAAAAAATTGCCGTTTTTTAAGCAAAAATCAGTTTATTTACATACTCCGAACAAGGTGCAACGCGTTACGCAGGTATATCCCACAAATAGGAGCAGATCACCAATGCGGTCCGTTACGTAGCCTGGCGCCTCTGTCACATTTTAAAGAAATATTGTTTTTACCCTGTTGGCACCTCTGTACTACTATTGTAGATACAAACACGTTCCTGCTTTACAAGAAATAAGATATTGTGAACCTGAAACTGATAGAAATTCAGAATCAGTGTTATGGTAGTTGTGGTACAAATTATCAGACAGTAATGTACAAGCTACAAGTTTTATAGCTTTGCCTTTTGCTTAAATCAATGGAAACTCATGTGATGTTTTCAAATTTTCCCAGCAATTGGTGTTATTGACTTTAGCGCTGCAGGAAAGGGATGGTTTGAGTCTAATTACACAGTGTCAAAGCGTTGATCTTAGTGTTGTTTTAGGTACCCCTGTTACACAGCTTGGATTTCTATTCTGATTTCTCAATTACAACATAAGATGCCTTGATTCAATCTCTAATGTTCCACCTCAGTCATACTACAGCAAAATGTATCCTGTACTCTGTGAGGATAGAGCAGATAGACTCTAGTTGCTTTTCCCCCAAGTTCCCGCAAGGTAACCTAAACCGAAAAAGATATGGATTTTTCCTTTTAAAATAATACCAGTTGCCTAACTCTCCTGCTGATCCTGTATCTCTAAGGGCCCGTTCAGATCAGAAATGCGGATGGCCATGCGTGCGGAAACGCGTGCGGACCGCAACGCGTACGAACGCATGGCCATCCGCGTTTGTGTGCGTTGCGTGGCTGACCCCATCACTGAAAGTGAATGGGACAGCCACGCGTTTTTGCAAAATCTGCGTGCAGCATGCGTCCCCGGACCGCACAGGTCCGGAACGCATGCAGTGTGAACATCAGACATTGCACTCTATGCAATGTCTGATGTCGTGCGTTTTGGCCACCTGCACGCGTTTCCAAAACGCGGCTGGAAACGCGTGCAGTGTGAACGGGCCCTAATACTTTTAGCCACAGCCCTGAACAAGCATGCAGATAAGGTGCTCTGACTGAAGTCAGACTGGATTAGCTGCATGCTTGTTACAGGTGTGTGATTCAGCCACTACTGCAGCCAAACAGATCAGCAGGGCTAACGAGAAACTGGTAACTGGCATCCATATCCCTCTCAGTTAAAGGGACTCTGAGCACCTCTCATGGGCATGCCTTTAAGCCAGACGACTACCAACAAAGTTGTGCTCTGACCCCTCTGGAAGAGCCTCTTGCAATGGCCTTGCGTGTCACTTCCTCTTCCTGCTTCATTCAGTGATGCACTTCTCCAACAGAGAAGACAGGGGTGACCTGAAAGATGGCAGCCGTGATTTTTAAATTGAAATCGAACGAAAACTATTTGGTGTAGAATGGTGACTCAGGCATCAAATGAAAGAGAAGAGCACAAGCTACGGAAAGGTATGCATCTTTAAATAGTTTGCAGTGCTGGTCGTAGTCTTAACCACTTGACGACCAGTGGATTTTCGTATGATCTGTGCTGCGTGGGCTCTCCAGCCCGCAGCACAGATCAGGATAGAGCTAGGGCGATCAGACTTACCCCCTTTTTTCCCCACTAGGGGGATGTCCTCCTGGGGGGGTCTGATCGCCGCCGGCTTGCTGCGCTTTGCGGGGGCTCTTCAAAGCCCCCCTCCGCAGCGTTTTCGGCGCTCTGTCCCTCTCCCTTCCCCTCTGAGCTGCGCCCTGCGCATTGTAGGATAGGCTTTGGCCTATCATATGCCGGCCAATCAGAGGCCAGGGATCGCCGATCTGCCTTACGGTGCTGCTGCGCAACAGCGGCGTATGATGTAAACAGCGGGGATTTCTTCCCCGTGTGTTTACATTTTGCCGGCGAGACGCGATCGGCGGCTCTCCAGCTGTTCACGGAGACACCCTCCGTAAACTGACATGGAAAGGTGGCCGTTTCCATGGTAACCCGCAGACGACCAGTTTACGCCAATCGGCGTTAGCTGGTCGTCAAGAGGTTAAAGGCATGCTCATGAGAGGTGCTCGGAGTTCCTTTAAATCACCCTTTGTTGTCCCTGTAGGCCAGGGGTCAGAAACCTTTTTGTCTGAGAGAGCCATAAACGCCACGTATTTTAAAATGTAATTCTGTGAAAGCCATACAATATGTTTCAAACTTGGACAGTAGGGCTCATGTCCCTGTTGCCATGGTGATGTGTATACAGTTGATCCTCCGGGCAGCGGATGTGTCAGACACGTCTTCAGCTTCTCTTGGGTTTCAGCAAAATCAGCAATTTCCCAGAGAGACAGACAGGAGAAATACTGACTAACAGCTTGTACAATTAGCTAGCTGACTTAAGGGTTGATTCACGTTGTAGGATGAGATCCCCACACTTTGGCCCAATAGGCTGCCTGTCAAGTGACAGGCAGCCTATTGGGCCAATCAAAGTGCGGGGATCTTGTTCTACAAAGTCACTGGACCTGACAGGGGCCAAAGTGGGACAATTGGAGCAGCTGTTTGTTTTGGGGGAGCGCGAGTAAGTTAGTAGTGCATGCTACAGCAGTAACGTGCCTACTTTGAAAATGTTACTTGTACTGCCACACTAAGCTGCGCTGCTTGAGCAGTGTAGCTTAGTGAATAAACCCCTACTGATTTGTCTGGGAGCCAGATGTAGCCATCAAAAGAGCCACATCTGGCTCCCGAGCCATAGGTTCCCTACCCCTGCTGTAAGCTAACCACACCTCCAGAACTGCTGGAATGCAGTGATGTGTCAGCTTAGTTCTGGTTCACCATGAGCTTGCTGGGTAGTCTGTAACTATAAAATACAACCATGGGATATCTAGAGAGGTATTTTTTAGGAGTAGGAGGATAGATGCAATTGTTTATCTTATTTTTAACTTAGGTTCACTTTAATAGATTGCCATTGAGCAGGCTATTAGCTTGGTAGTCTTATTCCTCCAGATAAGGTGTTGTGTCTACACTTCTTATGGGTGGGGGAATCATGATGGTTGCAATACTGGAAGATGGATCCCCAGGAGTGGAAGCCACTAAGGGCTGTTGCACACTGAGCGGCTTTTTCAGCGTTTCTGCAGGCATAATAGCCTTATGTGTATCTACTGATGTGACAATAAACTGAAGACCGCTTTATACCCTTCCCATGGTGTAGCGGAACATCCTTCCTTGCTGCTTGTATTGAGACCTATGATTCCTGCTCCCCTGGGTCATGCATCGGTGGTGTCAGCGTTTCCACTTTTTTTTCCTAATAACAAAAAGCGTTTAAAATCTGTTAGCATTTTGCGGATCTGCTAGCGGATTTTGGTGTGCACCAGGCCTAAGAGGAGATCAGAAAAAAGGATGTGAACTATAGTGGTGCCACTATCAAAGTATTATTTGGGGGCCCCATGATTCATAGTTGCATCCCAGCTTACTTAGTTTTATAATCCCATTTTGATACATTATATTTTTCCTTTACCTCCTATCCTCATACCCAACACTGAGAAGATAACTTTTTAGATGGCAAGGGAATGGTGGGCAAGTTATCAAAGATTACTTTAGCGTAAATGGCATACACTTTATTCTCCCCAGGCTCTTCTAGCCGGGCGCTCCACCCAGCTAGTTTTGGTGACCACCCGGCTGTCATCGTCTCAATTCCTCCTCTGCTGTAAGTAGAGTTGAGTAGAAAAGCGCTGGCCCTGCATTCTCTCATCTCGTCCCATCTGGCTACTTTTTCATGCCACCCGGTTGGAAAAAAACTGTCTGGGGAGAACACGGATACATGATGTAACCATAAGGACAACACAGGAAACACAGAAGCACAGTGAGGGGGAAGGGGTGAGACTGACTGCACAGGAGTCTAAATAGAAAATAGAGGAGCAGTGGCATAGCTAATGAGCTATGGGCCCCGGCGCAAGTTTTACATGGCCCTCCCCCCAAGCACTCTATACATAAAAATTAATATGGCGCACCAAAACCTACAAAGGACATCACAGTGTCAGAGGTGCAAGAAGGGGATGGGGAACAGCTTGTTAATTATTATCATTCAAAGCATCTATATAAGTCAGTGGTCTTCAAACTAAGGCCCGGGGGCCGAATGTGGCCCCCTGAGGCTTTTTTACCGGCCCCACACGTACAAATTGTATTACTTATAGATGCGGTCAGCTACATCTTTAAATATTGGTGGTCTGCATATAGAATAGCAGTGCTGGCACCACCCATCCACATGGCAGCCAGAAAGCAGTCATTCGCTGGTTTCCAATCACATTCCACATCGGGTGACACTGCTGTCCACTGCAGGCTGTCATTTGGGTATGCTTCACTGTCTGGCCTGCAAAGACTTCTACATCATTTTATGTATACTCCGGCCACCCAACAGTCTGAAGTACGTTGATCTGGCCCTCGACCCAAAACGTTTGGGAACCCCTGATATAAGTGATCAATACAAACACGGGACCAATAAAGAGCTAATACTGCAGTTGAGGGAGGGTCCAAGGGCCCCGGTGCGGTCGAAACCTTTGCAACCCCTATTTCTACACCATTGTAGAGGAGATTTGGTAAAAGATATCAATTTTAGAAGACCACCACAAACAAAGGAATTCTCCCAATCTACCCTTCTGCAGTCAAATCTATGCAGGAATAAATTAAAAGATTTGCTCGACAACCAATGAAGCTGAAAACAAAGATTGGTGAACAAAATGTACAGATACAAATGTGATGGAATGTTGGCAAGAGGACTGTATAAAAAATGGTCACACGACAAATCAAGACCTTGAAGGCAGAGATAGAACAGTAATCCTACAGAATAGTAAATTCCTTCCAAAAGTACTTTCTGTCGCTATATTACATTCTGAACTGAAAAGCAATATAAGGGAATGCTCCAGTTGAACATAAGGTTAATGAGATGTTAAAGAGATCGAATTTGTCAACCCTCTTAGTTAATGCAAAAGAACATTTGGAAACGTAAATTTCCAGAAATGAGTCACAAAGTGCTCTGAAAGAAAACCAAAATGGTAAAAGTCCTGATGGCTTCTCCAGAATACTGTATGACATGATTTATTCTTCCTTATGTTCCTTCCAGATTAGCTGGAGTTTGGAGGCTCATATTGTGGGTCTCCCTAAAGAGGGTGCCAAAGTTTATTTTGCAGGGATTGTTCCTCAAGAGAATAAGGGAGTCATACAGTAGGTCAGTTGAAAGAAGGTGGTGCATGTCCACGACCACTGGAAAGGATTTTCACAGGACTGAATGAAGGTTCCTCTTGGCCTCATGCAGGTGGAGCTAAGACAAGACATGTTAGGGTGGAACAGTTCCATATCCTCAACCCCCTACTTAAAGAGGAACTTCAGCCTAAACAAGCATACTGTCATTAAGTTACATTAGTTATGTTAATTAAAATAAATAGGTAATATAATCTCTCACCCACCTTGTTTTAAAAGAACAGGCAATGGTTTGTGATTTCATAAGAGCAGCCATCTTTTTGGTTGAAAGGAGGTGACAGGGAGCATGAGACACAGTTCCAACTGTCCTCTGTCCTGATCACCCCTCCCAGTTGCTAGGCAACATGAATAACAACATAGGAATCCCATCATGCTTTGCACAGCATCAGGGAAAAAAAGCACGGGCAGTTTTCTTTGATGGGGTGGAGCTTAGCTAAAAATGCAGCTAAAAATTAGACTTCTATAAGAAAAACAAAGTTCTGATGCTGTGAAACTGTTAAAGAAACACCAAGCCTTTTCAGTGCTGCTGAGTAGATTTTTAGTCTGGAGGTTCACTTTTAAAACCACCACTAGATCAAGGGTGAACAGACCATTATGAAAAAAAATTTCTATTTTAAATGAGAGTGGCCTCTCTGGTTATTGATAATTGTGCTCAGTTTGGAATTCATCCCTTCAAATTTTAAGAAAAATTAAGATATACAGCACCGCAACACACCATATGTCAGCATTTTCTGATGCATAATTTATATACTGTATGTAATACCTGCACGATATTGCCTCTTTTAAGATCTGAGATCAGGTAGTATGGATTTCAAAAAAATGTACAGAATTAAGCCTAGTACGCACAATCAGTTTTGATTGGCCAATTCGACCACCTCCATATAGTATGTAGAAAGAACATGTTGAAGGGAATCCGAGGTGGGCGGGATATGGAGGCTGAAATATTTATTTCCTTTTAAAAGGAACCCAAGGTGTGAGCCTTATGGTGGCTGCCATATTTATTTCCTTTTAAAAAAATACCAGTTGCTTGGCAGTCCTACTGAGCTTTCTTTTCAGTGGGGTCTAAATCACACACCTGGAACAAGCATGCTGTTAATCTTGTCAGTTTTGCCAGACATCTGAGCTGCATGCTTATTCCGGGTCTATGGCTTAAAATATTAGAGGCAGAGGATCAGCAGGATAGCCAGGCAATGTGAATTATTTAAAAGGAAATAAACATGCCAACCTCCATATCCATTTCACCTTGGGTTCCCCTTAAAGAGACAATGAAGTGAAAAAAAGATGATATGATTTGTTTTATGTAGTACAGCTAAGAAATAACACATTAGGAGCAGAGACATGTCTAATATTGTTTCCAGTGCGGGAAGAGTTAAGAAACTGCAGTCATCTATGCAAAAGAGCCATTGAGCTCCACGACTTTCAAAGTCAATCTGTCTTCTGAAGCTTATTATCTCAAGTGACTGGCACTGTATTGTTTTTTGTTTTTTTTTTCTGCAGAGGACAGGTCAAAAGTTCACTAGCCTGCTCTGTAAAATCATTTAGAATGCTGAGTAGTGTGTAAACTGCAAATATTAGAGAATGATGCAATGTTATTAAAAAAAACTGTATAACTGAAAATAGAAATATGAGAATATTTTCTTTGCTACTAATGTTCTAGTAATTATCCGTACTACACAACCAATTTATTATAACTTAATTTTTTTCGCTTCAGTGTCTCTTTAACCACTTGAGCACCACAGTGCTAAACCCCCCTAAAGACCAGGCCATGTTTTACTAAAAGGGCCACTGCAGCTTTAAGACCAAGCTGCAGGGCCGCTCAACACAGCTCACAAGTGATTCTCCTCCCCCCCCCCTTCCTTTTTCTCCCCACCAACAGAGCTTTGTGTTGGTGGGGTCTGATCGCCCGCCAAATGTTATTTATTTTTTTGACAAATATTTATTTTTTTTATAAATAAGAGTATTTTTCTTTAATTTTTCCCAACCCTCCCTCCTCCGGCCAGCCTATCACAACGATTGGCTGTGACAGACTTCAGCCTATTACTGCCGATCGCTCCTGTGTCCCACAGGGGGAAAGCCGTTTCACTCGGCTGTCCCCTGTACAGTGCTGCTGCAGATTGCAACGCTGTTCAATGTTTATAGACGGCAGTGTCGCCGTCTAACAGTCGATCGCCGCTCAGAGACTGAAGGCGGGGCGGACCGATCTCCTGCAGAAGCCGGCCACAGGACTTGACGCCAATTGGCGTTAGGCGGTCCTGGGGCTGCCGCCGCGGTCACGCCCGTTGGCGTGACGTGGTCGTTAGGTAGTTAAACAATGCACAACAATTAAAACTACCCTCAAAATGCTCTCCGGTGTGCCAGGGCCCTCTAAGAGATTCGGGGAGTTAATCCTGAGACCGCGGTGCTGCTGCATGTGGGAGGACACAGAAACCTGATGCCTTGTTCGAAATAGAACAATAATTTAACATTAATAGAAATAATACAGGTTCCCTTTAAAATGCTATCTCATCAGGCTCCTGTCTCATATTGCCACCAGCAACATTCATATTTTATAATGTTCTGTCTCATCGCCCATGTAAAGGGAGGAATGGATAATATCCAATACGCAACATGATGGCTGCTTCTGTTCCTCTTCTCAGGTTACACGAGGACATGACGGTGTGCGTCGCAGACTTCGGTCTCTCGAAGAAAATCTACAGCGGAGACTATTACCGCCAGGGATGCGCGTCCAAGCTTCCCGTAAAGTGGCTGGCACTGGAGAGTCTGGCAGATAATGTCTACACTGCGTACAGCGATGTGGTGGGTCATTTAACACGCAATGAAGGGCACTATTATTCTGAACGCTTTATACATCACTGGTGCTTATGTACATTTCAGTATGAATGGTATTTATGTACATTTCAGCACGTATATTACCTGATTTCCCTAATTGTATATCAATATACTAAACTGTGTCTTATAGCCAGGTTAACTTTACCTAGTACTGCTTAAAGAACAACTGAAGTGAGAGGGATATGGAGGCTGCCATATTTATTTCCTTTTAAACAATACCAGTTGCCTGGCTAGCCTGCTGATCCTCTGGCTCTAATGCTTTTAGCCATTGACCTTGAACAAGCATGCTGCAGATCAGGTGTTTCTAACATTGTCAGATCTGACAAGATTAGCTGAATGCTTGTTTCTGGTGTGATTCAGACCCTACTGCAGCCAAATAGATCAGCAGGATGCCAGGCAACTGGTATTATTTTAAAGGCATTAAATATTGCAACTTCCATGATCTTCTCACTTCAGTTGTCTTTTCAAGTCCCCTGCTAAAGGTGCCTGTTAACGTACAATTTTTATGAACGATTTTATGCTTCGATCAGATAAATCAGACGAAATCTATTAAAAAAAGAAAAAAAATGAACATTTGCTCACAATACATTAAAATATTCCTATATAGTCCTATCAAAAAATAGAAATTGCCTGGCTGTCCTGCTGATCCTCGGCCTCTAAGGGCCTGTTTCCACTACACGCAGATTGGATGCAGAAAAACTGACTCCAATGAATGCCTATGGGAAAATCTGCATCAGAAAAATTGCGTTTAGTGGAAACAGGCCCATAGGCTTTCATTGGAGTCAGTTTTTCTGCATCCATTCTGCATCCAATCTGCGTGTAGTGGAAACAGACCCTAATACTATTGGCTATAGACCATGAACAAGCATGCAGATCAGATGTTTGACTGAAGTCTGACTGTATTAGCTGCATGCTTGTTTCAGGTGGGTGATTCAGACACTGTGATGCATGAGAGATCAGCAGGACAGCCAGGTAACTGGTATTGTTTAAAGGAGTACTGTAAGGGGGGTAGGGAGAAAGAGCTGAACTTACCTGGGGCTTTTAACTGTCTTCTGCAGATGTCCTCGCTCCCACTGACGTCACCGGGAGCTTACTGCACAGGCGCAGTACGTTCTGCGCAGGTGCAGTGGTTTGCGACATTAAAGTTGCAAATTCCGGGAAGTGAACAGGTGGGGGGGACCAGAGCATCGGTGAGTGGCTGCGAGGGCACAGGACGTCTGCGGGGGACAGTTAGAAGCCTCAGGTAAGTTCAAAGGTAAGTTCAACTCTTTTTTTTTTTTCTTTTTTGCCCCCTACAGTACTCCTTTAAAAAGAAATAAATATGGCAGTCTCTATATGCATCTCACTTCAGGTGTCCTTTAATATTATCCTTGATTAATTTGTGCATGAGCTTCTGTGCAGTACTACTGCGCATGCGCAGAATGCTCTCGGCTGGGGCTGGTGCAGAAACTCATGACCTGGCCTGGGTCACTGAGCTTCCGAAACGAAGAGCAGCTTGCTAGAGGAGAAGGGAGCCTCAGCATGAGGCCTGATAGACTTCAAGCGGCTGAAAGATGCCCCAGGTGAGTAAAGATTTTTATTTTTTTTACCTTGGAGTATCTTTGATATTTTAGACCCTAGATTTCCATATTTTTCTGAATATAAGACATTATGGACTATAAGACGCACCTAGGTTTAGAGTGCAAAAATGTAGGGGAATAAATAATAAACTTCTATGGGTCAGGGACATTTTGTGGACCTTTTTTCCCCCAATCTGTATCTAAGCTACACTAACCCCTGCTGCCCCACCAGCTAAGTTACACTACACTAACCCCTGCTGCCTCACCAGCTAAGCTATACTACACTACACTAACCCCTGCTGCTCCACCATCTAATTTACACTACACTAACCCCTGCTGCCCCACCAGCTAAGTTACACTACACTACACTACACTAACCCCTGCTGCCCCACCAGCTAAGTTACACTACACTAACCCCTGCTGCCCCACCAGCTAAGTTACACTACACTAACCCCTGCTGCCCCACCAGCTAAGTTACACTACACTACACTACACTACACTAACCCCTGCTGCCCCACCAGCTAAGTTACACTACACTAACCCCTGCTGCCCCACCAGCTAAGTTACACTACAGTACACTAACCCCTGCTGCCTCACCAGCTAAGCAATACTACACTACACTAACCCCTGCTGCTCCACCATCTATGTTACACTACACTAACCCCTGCTGCCCCACCAGCTAAGTTACACTACACTAACCCCTGCTGCCCCACCAGCTAAGTTACACTACAGTACACTAACCCCTGCTGCCTCACCAGCTAAGCAATACTACACTACACTAACCCCTGCTGCTCCACCATCTATGTTACACTACACTAACCCCTGCTGCCCCACCAGCTAAGTTACACTACACTACACTAACCCCTGCTGCCCCACCAGCTAAGTTACACTACACTACACTAACCCCTGCTGCCCCACCAGCTAAGTTACACTACACTAACCCCTGCTGCCCCACCAGCTAAGTTACACTACACTAACCCCTGCTGCCCCACCAGCTAAGTTACACTACACTAACCCCTGCTGCCCCACCAGCTAAGTTACACTACAGTACACTAACCCCTGCTGCCTCACCAGCTAAGCTATACTACACTACATTAACTCCTGCTGCCCCTCCAGCTAAGCTGCACTACACTACCACTGCAACCACTCTCACGTAATCCTGCCGCCGCGCTCCTCTCCCCCTAGCTCCAGTCTTGCAGCTGCACACACGCTCCTTTTCCCCTCCTGCAGCTTTTGAGATCCTGTACACTGCAGCTGCCTGCGGCTATACTACTTACGTATGTTCTCTGTACTTCCTGCTCAGCTCCTATTTCTTGCTTAGTGGTTCCCTACAGGGACCCCAGCAGTACACGCAGACCCGGATTTACATCACAGGAGCCTATAGGCACAGATGTCCTTGCACCCTAGACGTCACCCTCCATGAACCTACAAATCCCTGCTGATCGGCCCAGCTGTCACTTCTCCCTTACTTCTCTTGTCTGTCATAGGTAGCTACAGGTGTCCCTTAGCATTAGGTAGCCAGAAGTGCCCTCAGTATTAAGTAGCTAGAGGTACCTCTGACTGAAGGGAGATCTCATCAGTGGAATGCCGAGAGCAGGGTGAGTAACCTCTCATTTATCTCACCAGGACTCTGCATAGGGAAGGGGAGTGTTCCGCCTTTCCACCATCAGGTGCCTGTAGGCACGGGTCTACTGTGCCTTATGGTAAATTCAGCCCTGGGTGCAGTACACCGTACGTCATGCGGGACCCTGGCGTGCGCTGCTGGGGTCACGCAGTTGCAGGGACCGAGCGCGGGTGTGAGGAGTGCGGCGGCAGGATGCAGTAAGTGTATTCCGGCGGCAGGAATACTGTATATTCTAAATATAAGACGCACCCACTTTTTACCCCCAGTTTTGGGAAAGAAAAAATGTGTTATATTCTGAAAAATATGGTAAATTTCGGTTTCTTCCAACTTTAACGCAACCTTACAGTTTCGTGTTTATACGGTTAGTTCAGGTCCTGCGTGTATGTGCAGTATTTGACTTATTTATTTGCTTTGGTCTGTGTGGTCACAATAATATCAGTGTTTCCATTTTGCAGTGGGCATTTGGCGTCACCCTCTGGGAGATAGTGACTCTGGGACAGACTCCCTACGCTGGCATAGAGAACTCAGAAATCTACAGCTACCTCGTTGCTGGGAACAGACTGAAGCAGCCGCCGGACTGTCTGGATGAGCTGTAAGTAGTGCGCCCACCTGCCCCATCCTGCCGAGGTTACAGCCCCAGGTCTGCTGTGCCAGCAGCTGTTATTTGTGAGATGCCGCTGAGAGATCTGAAGGCTGATTCAAAAAGTAAAGCCTAATGAAAGCATCTGCTGTACATTCAGTGCAGAGTCTGCGCCTCGTTCAATGTAAACGCGGTTGCATTGTGTGAGGAGATGGCATGAAATCAGGCCATGTAAATGTCATTTCTGCTGAATGACACCTAGAAACTGCTTTTGCCGCATGAGCGGTCTGCTATATAAAGAAACAATTGCTTGTCATGACGGTGAGCTATCAGTTTGGAACAGACATTAACCTGGATCTAAAATAACATTGTAGGGCTGCTTTACTGGGTATTATGGGGTTTAGGATGAGCGTTATAGGGTTTAGGATGATCGGAAAAATGGTATCCAGAATACTTTATACAGAACTCTTTCTTTTCTCTGAGTGGTAGCTGGAGACCAGGATTTGCCTATCAGATAAGAGCTTTAAGCTACATACACACACTAGACCATACATGTCAAACTCCGGCCCGCAGGGCAAAATCTGGCCCTCAGAACCATTACATTTGGCCCTCAAGTGGTTTCTCCACTTTGCATTATGTTTGGCCCATTCTAGACCTCCTGGGAAGTTACATATATTGGAGGTGAAGCGCTAGAACACCAAGGAAGACGTACGGGGGAGGTGGGGGAAAGAGCTGATAGAGAGAGATAAACCCTGCTTTCGCTAGTCAGGGTGTTGGACAGAACGATATTGGGTGGGGAGGGGCGTTTGGAGGCAGCGGGCCTGGGGCGCTAGAAAGTACCCAGCCCAAAATAGGTCACAGCCATCAGTATTAAAATGGTCATTTTTTCCACTAATGAAGTTTGAAAGATAATTGAAAAAACACATTTTTTTATTGGCAACTATAAATCTTGTTGGAGGTAAAATCATGTCTGAAAAATATTTTCATTACACTTTTGCATTGCGATTTTACCCTCATTTCTTACCCTTTCTTCCATTACCATTTACCATTCCATTACCATTACCATTTACCATTTCTTCTTTCTTATTTGTGTAACTTTCACAAGTCAGCATGCTGCAGGAAAAAGTTTGAGGCATGTTCTGGTTTTAGTGGGGTGTGGTCAGTTAGAATGAGGTGTGGCACTAGGTCAGTCATGCAGTGAAAAATCATATAAACAGAACAAGCATATACATGTTCCCCAAATAACTTAAATAGGTAGCCTGGCCCCTAAATAACAAAATTTAACCAACTTGACCCCTAAATAGTATAAATAGGCAGTATGTCCCCAAATAACATCTCCTGGGATAAACAACAATGGAACGACTGATCCATTGCCTGCTCTGTAACACGGTGGGAGGAACTGCCGTAAGTCGTCCTACTACCCAAGTACCTGGCCTCTGCAGCCACTGATAAAAATCTGGGCCCGTTGCCAAACAATGTTGTTAGACATGTGGCCTCTTTTTTCACAGGCTACATGAACAGCCCTAGGTTCCCTTGTTCTTTATGAATTGTTTCTAAAATAATGGAAGGTTGGCAACGCTGGTCACCACCTACTGAAGGGAATGCAACAGAATCATGACTTCCTGTCACCGGGGCCTCCATATGAAAGCTGACCATCTCAACGACAGGAAATGAGGGTCAGAAGCTTCACTCTGTCTGACAAATGTCCCACCTACAAATCTGTGACCTATTGTCTTTAGGTACAGGGAAGATGATGTCACCATTTTTGCTATTTTTACAACTACCAGTGTACTGTTGGGTGGGGGGAGAGGAGCACTACCGACTGGATTTCTGTATCCCATCCTCCTAGATATAAGGGTTAACATAGAGAAGCATGTAGATATAAGGGTTAACTTATAGAAGCATGTAAAGTTGCCCTTTATGCTACATACAGACTTTAGACTTGTGCTGCCAACATTTTTCCCAATGACATTGTGCAGAATACATAGGCTGGCACAGACATAAGGGAGGGGAAGGAGGAGCAAGAGGCCTCTTGCTGCCTGTAAAAACAATGGCAGCTGAGAATAACAGAACAGACTACCTACCATCCCTCTCCACAATAGTATTGTCTGCAGAGGGGGAGGAGGGGAATTTGTGTGAAAGAAGTGGAATATCTCTGCCCAGCTTTACATATGGAATTATTTTTTATAGTTAAAGAGGCACTGCAACGACAGTATCAACGTAGTAGAATGTGATACATTACTCGGAATACTCAATTATAAGTGAATTATCCTGGTTTTAGCATCAGAAACACTTCCTAGAGCACTCTGGGATTAGGTATTGTTTCTGCTCACTTTGAACAGCTGTAAAGATATATTTGTGGAGGGAAGGGCAGTCCCAAAGGGTGATCACTAAAACTGACCCCCAATGGGGAATCAGTTTTTGTTACATGCCAATTGCAGCCGGAAAACTAACAACTACTGTACATGTGTCGCCTTTGAAAAGCATTATTATTATTTATTGTATTTATAAAGCACAAACATATAACGCGATGTGGGCTGGTTAGGTAGGCCCAGTAATACAAGTAAGTACAGGCTGTATTATGTGCGGATTCGCATTGCACAAAATTGCATGTGCATTTCAACAAAGCCTTACATTGTTACTTGTTTTTATGAATGATTACTGTTGCTGGCTGTAACAGTCATCATTCAAGTGAAGATGGATCGGGACCAGCAGGGATCAAGCCTGATTTTTCTTCACTACTAAGGACAGCGCAAACAATTGTTTAAATGATCGCCGTAAAATTATCACAGTCGGCAATGGAGATCTGATCGATCGTCGCTCTGTGATCCGTCATGATGGTTGCGATCGCCGCACGTCAACAAACAGTTTACCGTAATTTTCGTTGAACAATATTACTTGATATCATGAAAAAGATCATTTGCTGCGGAAAAAAAATTACTGCAAAAAACATGACCTGACTACTGGAGCCTTCAGGCACACTGATTGGTTCAGGGATCCCTTGATCCCTTGCACCAATCATTGCTGCCTGTGGTGGGGGGCTCTCATGTACATTGCTTTTTTTTTTTTTTTTTAAATAAAAAAAAATTATTTAACCACTTCACCCCAAGGCGGTTTTTACCCTAACAGACAAGAGCAATTTTCACCTTTCAGTGCTCATCCCTTTAATTTGCCAATAGCTTAATCACTACTAATCACAATGAAATGATCGATATCTTGTTTTTTTTCACCACCAATTGGGCTTTTTGGGGTTGATATTTGTTTTCAATAATTATTTTATTTTCTATGCATTTTAAAGGGAAATACAAGGAAAACATGAAAAAATACACTATTTCTCCAATTTCATCCCCTATAGTTTTAATATAAACACTGCTTCTGTACATAAAACCCACACATTTTATCTGCCTATTTGTCCTGTTATCACAAGATTTTAATTATGTCTCTAGTACAAAGTATGGTGACAATATATTATTTGGAAATAAAGGTGTATTTTTTCTTTGGTGGGTTTTTTTTCCCACTATTTTCACGTGCACGGGAATGCACACGCACGTATGTGCACGTGCACAGCGGCAGCAGCACTGTCTGACTTATAAAAACATCCTGGAGCCATTAAGAGGCTCTAGCAGGACGTTTTTATAAGTCAGCACGTCATTAAGTGGTTAAAACATTTTTTTTTAATCCATGATCACTATTACTAGCAATAGTGATCACTGAGAGACCCTGATTAGTCAAGGGATCACATGATTCCTTGGGCCAATCACTGCAGCCACAGGGTTTCAGGGATCTCATGATCCCTTTGGCCAATCACTGGTGCAGTGGGGGGTCACATGCGTGCACAATTGTTACAGGAAGTCATGTATTTCCTGTATGCATTTTGAGAATGATTGCTGTAACCTCAATCTTTCTTGCTAAATGGGCACGGTCTGGCTCACATATGTCCCCTTCCACGAATCCTTCCTGCTTCAGGGGCCATCGGTAACGCGCACATGCGCGGCACCCTGCGGACTGCACAGACGTGACTCTCATGGCCATGCGGCTGAAGAAGTTAAAATTAAATAACTGTCAGCCTCCCTCTAAGCAGAAAGAAGTGCACTCAAGAATAACGTACAAGAACGCCTTTAAAGTGTACCTGAGACGAGAAGGGTCTAAGGTTACATACTTACCTGGGTAACTCGCCGTCTCCCTGAATGGCTACTGTCACTTGCAATTCAGCACGAAAGCCTACCCGAAGCTCGCTTCGTCACTCATGGCCGGGAGCGTTCTGCGATGGTGCAGTACGCTCCCAGGAACGGGAGTTTGACATGGGAACATGCCAGGCCACGCCTGCGCAATGAAGCACAACTCCGCCAGGCTTTTGGGCTGAACTGCAAGTGACAGGAGCCACCTGAGGAGACGGCGAAGGAGGTGCAGACTCAAGAAGGCTCAAAGAAGCCCCAGGTAAGTATGTTACCTCAGATGTTTCTTGTCTCAGGTTCCCTTTTAAAAGCATACATCAATAAGAATATTTCTATGAAGTTACTCACATTCATATTTCCCCTGAGCTGTTAGCTTATTTTTAAAAAACCAAGTCTGATCCATGCGAGAAAGTCTGACAGCTATTTCTAGTGATACAGTTATTTTCTAGATGATGCAAAAGCGCTATTACAAATTACATCATCAGCATGCACAAAACCATATTCAGACTTCGCCCACATCCCTATAGGAGCCAGAAGTGTTAATAGTAATAATGGCTTTTTAAAACACATTTTTAATCCCATGCAGGCCTGACATTGGCAAGTGGGAGGAAGTCTATTATACTGTAGACATGGAACGCTAAGACGTTAAAGGCACAGCGCTCCCACACTTTAAAAGCTCGCCAAGGATCGAACGCCTTCAACTTCTTAACTTCCTGTGAAATAGTAACTATGGTGTTCTCAATGCGAAGGTTGTATTGAAACTTGTTCTTGAATGATTGAATCACCTTTATGCGAATAAACATAGTGGTAGGCATAAAAGTTCAGGTCCTGGTTCACTAGCTGTTTTAATAACAATAGGAGGAAAAGATGATGTAACGGGCAGACTGAAAGCTGGGTCTGCAGTGCCACCTTGTGGATGATGTGCAGATTAACTGACTCACTAACTGGTCTACATATAAAGAACAGCATCCTGTGTGTAATATGGCAACCCATTGAAATAGAGCTCACTAGCAAGAACAGGGGAAGGGAACCTATGGCTCGGGAGCCAGATGCGGCTCTTTTGATGGCTGCATCTGGCTCACACACAAACCAGTAGGTGTTGATTCACTAAGCTACACTGCTCAAGCAGCGCAGCTTAGTGTGGCAGCGCAAGTAAAATTTTCAAAGTAGGCACGTTACTGCTGTAGCATGCACTACTAACTTACTCGTGCTCCCCCCAAAACTAACAGCTGCTCCAATTGTCCCACACTGGATCCTGTCAGGTCTAGTGACTTTATAGGACGAGATTCCCGCACTTTGATTGGCCCAATAGGCAATATAATATATATAATAATAGGGAAAGCTACAATTAGCAGCAGTGTAAAAAAAAAAAAAGTGGTGATAACGGCTATAAATAGCAAGCGTGAAACGCTCTGTATTTATAGCTGCAATTTGCATAGTGGGTAGCCCTGGTGCCAGCTTTTCTTATTGGTACCTATAAGCGTTAGGCGTTGGTAGCAGGGTTCACTGCGAGAGTAGGGTTAGATTAGGTCCTAGGATAATATTGGTAAAGAGTATCAATATTTTACAATCGGATCGAAGTAGTAGAATATCGATAATTATACCGATATTCTACTAGTGGCAATCCTCCTGCACCTTTTTTTTCCTGGCATCTTTTTTTTACATGTAGATGGGCAAGGTAAGGGCCCTTTTCCACCACCAATCGCAGACGCCAGCGATTGCGATTTTTCATTAATTTTGTTATGCGATTGCTATTTTTTTATTTGCATTGCCTTATCCCTCTTAAAATCGCTCCAGAAAGCGATTGCGATTTGCAAATTGAATCACTATAGTGGAAAATACTTCTCATGATTTCTATGATAAAAATCACTAGCAATTTGCCATTCAGCTTTGCAGTGGAAAAAGGCCAGAGAGCCTGCAGCCCTGTGTGATGCTGCCCGGGGAGGGGCTGCTACGCACGGAAGAGGATGGAGGAAATGCAACACAAACAATGGAAAATGGAGCTGCTTCCTAAGACATGGAATGGGAGAGGGGGGGGGGTGCACATGTAAGGGGGAGGATTTGGTGAAAATCGGGAAAAAAATAAATCAGAATCTTCATGCAGGTGAATACTTTAAGGTATTATGCTTATGGGATTACTGCTAAGATTCTCTTGCAATTGTTTTGAAACGAACTTTATAAATGGTCGCATTAAAATATATCCATTTGTTTGGTTGGCATTTTAAAAAAAAATGGATTACTTTTTTCCCTTATATCATTTTTTTAACTAATAAAGCTAGGGGGGTTCTTCTAAAATTATAAAAGTAAATAATATAAATATATATATATATATATATATAATTTATATTATAATATAATTATGTGGGCCTTTTTTTCACTGCGCGTGCCTCAATCTGGTTTTCGGAGAGCGCACAAAATTTGCGAATAACAAGGACGCTCACTTTATTAGGCACACTGCGGTGCTCCCTTTCCACTGCTTGTGTGGATGTGTTAATCACAACGCACTGTCCGCAATATTTTTGTGTGTTTTGTGATTGCCATTTGGTGTGGTTGAATGGGACTTTTCAATTGCACACCAACCAAACCAAAAAACACAGACCAGGTGCAGAGGGAAAGAATTGCATTCTCCCCTCTGCACAAAACCCTGAGAATCCTCTATGATGTCCCAAACGTGCCAGTTCTGCCAGATTTTAACTGCTTACGTTTTTTGCTGTAATGGTCCTTTTAAAGGGAGGCTGCCATACTTATTTCTTTTCAAACAATGCCAGTTGCCTGCCAACCCCCTGATGATCTTCTGGCATAAGTAGTGTTTGAGTCAAACCCCCAGAACAAGCATATGGCTAATCCAGTATAACCTGAGTCAGAGTACCTGATCTGCTGCATGCTTGTTCAGGGTCTAGTGCTAAAATTATTAGAGACACAGGATCAGGAGGATAGCAACTGGTATTGTTTAAAAGGAATTAAATATGGCAGCTTCCATATCCCTCTCACCTGGGGTTTCCTTTAAAGAGGAACTTCAATGAAAAATAGTAGTGGGGGATGGGGGGACATTATTACATTGCAAAGTGAGGTAGTTAATGTGGATCCGAGGTGAACTTTTACTCATTGCATAATTGTGTTACTTTCCTATTGTTTATAGGGCATTCCTCAAGCCAAATACTTTTTTGGTTTTGTTTTAATACTCTAATTCCCTATAAACTAAATAAACCACGCCCACAGGTTTTCAGAGAGCCTTGGCAGTAGCAAGGGCTCATGGGAGCTCAGTCTGGGCAGGAGGAGGAGGTGTTACTAGCCATTGATTTCAGAGGCAGAGGGGAGGAGGGGGGGATTAGGTTTTTTTCACAGTTTGAGTGCTGATGGTGCAGATAAGCCTGCCTCTGTGTAATGTTTACAAACAACATGGCTGCTGTCATTGTATCACAGGAAGAAATAATAATTTTCTATTAAACTCTGCTCCACCATGAGCCTGCGTGTCAACATCTTCACTGCTGGCAAACATGAAAAAAACAGCATCAGCTGCTCTCATCTAAAAACACACCCACTAACAATGTAATAGGCTAGCTAGAAAGTGTTATATATAACCGTGCACAGAGGGAGATACTTCTTGCTTGGCAGTTGATTCACACAGTGCAACAGGGTTCACAGACAGGAAACTGCCATGGCCCTGACTTTACACTACGGGAGAGGTTTCACCTCTATATCAGCCACACAGACCCCTCGTTATGCCGCGGGATAGCTGCGTTTTAGCAGGGGCAAACATGCCCCTGCTGAATATAAGCTTAAAAGCCATTTTTAATCTGGCTTCAGACTCTCTTTCAGAATCATCAGGCGATTTGACAAAAATCTGCTTTACTCACCTGGGGCTTTCTCCAGCCCCTTGCAGCCGACTGTCCCACGCTGTCACCTCCACTCTCCGCCACTGCCCCGCTGTCGCCGCACGGTGCAGAGGACGACTGTGAGGTTGCCCTTACTGCGCCTGCATCAAGCGCCGCTGTCAACGGCTATGTTGTCCGCGGGTTACTGCGCAGTAAGCTGCAGACAATGTGGACGTGATTGACAGCGGCGCTTGGTGCAGTAAGGGCGACCTCGCAGTCGTCCTCTGCACTGTGCTTGGAGCCCGGGAACAGCGGAGGTGACTGCTTGGGACAGTCGGCTGCAAGGGGCTGGAGGAAGCCCCAAGTGAGTAAAGCAGATTTTTGTCAAATCACCTGACGATTCCTTTAAGTGTCCTCAGTATTAAAAGACCGCATTTTCTTATTTTATTTTTTTCTTTCAGGTATGAGATGATGTGCCAGTGCTGGATCACTGAGCCCAAGCGGAGGCCTTGTTTTGCGGACCTGAAAAGACGCCTGGAGACCATTTTGGGCAGCTTGTCCATGTTATCCGCAAGTCAAGATCCACTCTACGTAAATCTCGGGGAGCCTTGCGCAGCCACTGTTTCAGACTCCATTTTGCACTCTGGTTTTGACAATGAAGACTGCTGTTCGAACATTTCACAGACATGTGGTGCGGCGGCAGTAACAAGCGACTATCGCTATATTGTAAACCCTGGGTGCCTTAGGGAGGCCAATGAGTGGCCGCCATCTGCACAAACACCAGAAGCCAGAGGACTTCTTAATGAGGACGACGAAGACGATGATGAAGAAATTCAGGAAGCTCATGTTGTCATTAACCTTTAGTACTGACTTTTTATTGTCATAGAGGCTTACAGCAGGCTGTGATACCTATTGCTGTGTATGTTAAAGCCATGTGTCTATATCAGCTAAGCACACACAAAATTAAAGTGAACCTCTAACATCACAAAGTGTGACCAGACTAAAAAGACTGGCAGAAGTACAGAGTAGACCTCTTGTGTAGCCTACAGGTTTTCTGTGCATCAAGTTGATACTGTGCAAGGAGGCTTCTGATTCCTAACTTTGAGCTAGGCCTTGTACCCTCTTCACCTAAATGCCCAACCCTCCTAAATAGGAGCAGCCATAGTTGGTTCCATTCTAGTTCTGCACTGTGTGAAAATGAGTTATTTGGCGGACAGTGATAGACTAAGAACTCACCCTCTGCCAAGACTAGTAATGTGTCCAACCCCTCCCAAGTCTATTCATTCATATAAACTACTAAGTAGCTGAATCACACCTGAACTTGCTAACTGCCATGTGATCACTCCTCACACCTCCATTCTGATGACTCATGCTGTGAGGTCTGTGAAAGACAGACAGTATGAGTCATGAAAAGGGAGGGGATGAGGAGAAATCATGTGGCAGCAAGCGGCGTTGAGTGACCTGCAGGATTGTTTTAATATGCCTAGTTTAGAAGGATAAAAAGGTTTTCTGGGTAAAAAACCTAATTTGTGTTTATACTAAGCACCTCTGTTTCAGGGCATAACAATTGGTTTGTATACTTGCATCCGCCGTCCAGTGCCAAAGCTTCAGTGACCAACAGAAGCCTTCACTCTGAACTGTCAAAAGGCTGGGGGCGGGGCTCAATTCAGAAAGAGTTACACTTTTGATTGCTTTGCATGTGTGAATTATTTGAGTTGTTCCTGACATGGGTATACATTTAATCCATTAGAATTTTTTTGCGAAAATTGTTGACCTATTCAATATTTTCCTTGCTGTATGTACCAGTGCTTATTTCCTCATGTAACACATCAGTTCATGTATGCTTTAATTACCTCATTGACATTGCAGTGCCCACAGGAGATGGCTTCTTTATTAATTATTGGGGAGACTGTTTACCATCAGCAGCATAGGAATATCTACCAGCTGAGGGGGCAGTGGCACAGTGTGTTACCATAGGCTGATAGGGTGGGTTTTGTCAGGTGGGGGTAGATATTTTGTTCCTTTGAAGGAAGTAATATTGGCTGTGAGGCACGGTTTTGATAAGCTTATTTTGATGAGAGTTATCCACAGTGGAATAACTCTACTGTTAGTGCACAAAAAGACCTTAGCAGGTGGAACTAGCCAGGCAATAGTGCAAACAGTGATGAAATGGAAACTGAAGTTAAAGGGAAATGGAGGAGGCCATATTGCCGTCGCATTTTTAAAGTGCTATTTGTCTGGCTGTTTTGACTTCACTTTAGTCACACATCTGCAGCAAGCATGCCTCTGGTGGTGGTAGAGAGACTCAGAGCATTGGGTTGGTTTTTCTGTTCTTGACCACCAATTCAGGAGGTATTAGAGGCAGAGAATTGGCACTAGAGTCAGACAAGTAGTAAAGCTTACCTGGAACTCAGGCAACTGGAAATCTCAACTAAGTGACACACCTGAGGGTATAGCGGGGACTGTGTTTGGGAAAGGAAGGGGGGGTGCAGGGATTAAAATACTCACCAAGCCTTCAGCAACATCTTCTAACCTTTCAGTAGCTTCTGGCAGCTTTCCAGCATACGTGCACGGCTCCTGCCGTATCGCTTGGCCCGATGCAGGTCAGGTGACATGCTGGAAGCTGTGCACAGAGAACGACGGAGAGCCGTTGGGAGCTAAAGACGTTGCTGGAGGAATGATAAGTATTTATTACTTGGGGAGGGGGGGGTTGTGCTCTTTAGGATGGTTGTCTCAAGCAACCGGCAAGCACATGTATTCAGCATCAGGCGGTCCCTGCCGGGTTAAAGGGAACCTTGAGCACGATGAGAGATATTGGTATATGGAGGCTGCCATATTTCTTTCCTTTTAAACAATACCAGTTGCCCCGCAGCCCTGCTGATCTCTTTGGCTGCAGCAGAGTCTGATTCACACACCTGAAACACGCATGCAGATAATCTTGTCAGATTTTTATCAGAAACATCTGATCTGCATGCTTGTTCAGGATCTATGGCTATTTGAGTATTAAGTATTTATTAAGTATTTGAGGCATAGGATCAGCAGGACAGCCAGGCCAGGAAATAATCATGGTATCCTCCATATCCCTCTCACTTCAAGTTTCCTTCACGTATACTCCTCACTGTTGGGGCCCGTTTACATGGACAGCTAAACTGTGTGCTCAGCAAGCAGTTACCAGGCAGCAGTGAGCAGTTGTGAGAGTTCAATAGTCTTTTCACTGCTTATCAATTGCTCGTGTAAAAAGGTCCTTAAGTGAACCTCCAGACTAAAAATCTACTCCGCAGCACTGAAAAGGCTTGGTGTTTCTTTAACAGTTTCACAGCATCAGAACTTTGTTTTTTTTACCCAAGCCTCATTTTTAGCTGCACAGAAGCTAAGCTCCACCCCATCAAAGAAATCTGCCCAGACATTTTCCCCTGATGCTGTGCAAAGCATGCTGGGCTTTCTGATGATGATGTTCACCTTTCTGCTGTTTTGGCGCAAATTTTTTTATTTTGAATTTGAGATTTGAAGCCTAGTCTGTGCAGCTGGGAGGGGTGATCAGGACACAGGACAGTTGGAACTGTCTCATGCTCCTTTTCACCTCCTTTCAACCAAAAAGATGGCTGCCCTCATGAAATCACAACCATTTGCTTGTTTTTTAAAACGGGGTGGGTAAGAGATTATATTACCTATTTATTTTAATTAACATAATGAATGTAAGGGCTGGTGCACACCAGAGCGGTTCTGGAGCATTTTTTTTAAATGCTTGGGGATAGAAAAACACTTGGCTAATGTATTTCAATGGGCGGGTGCACACCAGAGCGGTTCGTTTTTTCCACAAACGCAAACTCGGGGTCTGCAGCATTTTTTATTTTCTGTGTATAGGAAAGTGGAAAACTGCTCTGAAAAACGATAGATCAGAATGGTTTTCCAGGCGTTTTTGGTACAGAAGCTGTTCAGTAACCGCTTTACTGTAACAATATATAACATCTGCTACACAAAAACACTCCAAAAAATGCTAGGCATGTTTAGAAAACCTCTCTAAACATGCCTAGAATCGCTCTGAAATCTGCTTTTTAAACCTCTAGAGTTTTGCAGATCTGCTAGAGGTTTTTGGTGTGCCTTGGACCTAACTTAATGACAGTATGTTTTTTTAGGTTAAAGTTCTTTAACCACTTCGCCATATCTGGACGCATATATCCGTCCAGATAGGCAGTGGTGCTGCAGCTGTGTGGTGCGCGCGATCGGGCGCGCGCCCGCGCGCGCTCCCGCTGCCTCCCGCTGCCCCCCCCCCCGATCAGTGAATGGGAATATAATTCCCATTCACCGATCTAAGTCCCCGGCAGAAATACCGACACTTTCTCATCAGAGAGCGTGGTATTTCTGCCCCCAGGAAACTTCTTCTCTTCATTTTAGTTCCTAGATGCGACATCGTTCGCATCCAGGAATTTTTTGAATGTGGCCATCTTGTGGCCAAATAGTAAACTGCACCCACATACCTGTATTGAATAAAAAAATACATTATATTACATCTAAAATTGGCTATTTACCTCCCAAACTAATATTACCCAAATACATTTTTGTATAAAAAAAAATAAATAAAAAAAATTACAATTAAAAAAAAAAAAAACTACATAAATAGTTACCTAAGGGTCTGAACTTTTTAAATATACATGTCAAGAGAGTATCTTATTAAATTTTTTGAAATTATAAGCTTGTAAATAGTGATGGACGCAAATTGAAAAAATGCACCTTTATTTCTAAATAAAATATCGGCGCCATAAATTGTGATAGGGACGTAATTTAAATGGTGTAATAAGCAGGACAAATGGGCACATAAAATGCATGGGTTTTAATTACTGTGGCATGTATTAATTTTAAACTATAATGGCCAAAAACTGAGAAATGATTTTTTTCCATTTCTATCTTAATCTTCCTGTTAAAATGTATTTACAGTAAAGTGGCTCTTAGCAAAATGTACTACCTAAAGAAAGCCTAATTAGTGGCGGAAAAAAGGAGATATAGATCAATTAATTTTGATAAGTAGCGATAAAGTTATTAGCGAATGAATGGGAGGTGAACATTGCTCGGATGCATAAGATTTTTGAAGCTGTAGGCTGAAGTGGTTAAAATAGTATCCAGTGGCGTAGCTGAGGAGCTATGGGCCCCGATGCAAGTTTTACAATGGCGCCCCCAAGCACTCGATACATAACAATTGATATGGCACATCAAAACCTGCCAAGGACAACCACAGCATCAGAGGTGCAAGAAGGAGATGGGGAACAGTATATTAATGATCACTACTATTCAAAACATCTATAGATGTGATTTATTACAAGCACAGGACCAATAGAGAGCTAATACTGTAGTTGAGGCCCCTCCCACCCAAGGGCGCCAATGCGGTCGCTACCTCTGCAACCCCTATTGCTACGCCCCTGGTAGTATCACAGTTACAGGCAGACATAACATGATGGGGCATTGCAGTATTGTTAGACTGGTCACATTTTGTTATTCCTAAGGTTCACTTTAACCCAGGTGGGCATTACAATTAGCACTATTGCCAGGCACTAAAAAGTGTTTATTGATAAATAATATTTTTCCTTGAACTTTGCCACTGTAATGCTTTATATAAAAACCATGTAAATACTGTAAGTAATGAATTGGCTCATAAAGCAGTCTTTGATATATATAAGCTCCTATGAAGACTTTATTTGTACATATTGTTTTGTTTTTTCTATTATTTACCCAGTTAAAATGCATAGATAGTAGTCTTCTGTCTGTCCAGGGAGACGGTATCACAGCCTGACCACCGCTTTGGCTCGCTCAGCTATGGCTTCTCATCCTAACATGAAGCCCCTCGAACAACTTCTCAATGCAATATCTGAAGACGTACATCATCTTCAACGCTCTGACTTGTCTTTAGGCGCACAGATTATTAAGCTTTGTTTTTTAACAATAGACTTTTTCCAGGGAATTGGAACCAGAGGGAGAACTATGATGTTAATACTGATGTTTTCGGTTGAAAAATAAGGCTGCGTTGCTCTGTCGATTCCTTGCTTACAAAAAGCCAGGATGGTTGCATGTGTCTTATTTCACTCCTATGTTGTTTTGTCTTCAGGAAGGAAAACGATTATTGTACCATTATGCTTCCAGAACCAGAATAATATTTTTCTACAATACATGACTTTGGCTTTCATTATAGCAGTTGTGCGTAACACTAAAAGGATCAGTCTCTACAAGTAGGGGAAGAGTTTGGTAAAGTTTTACTGTACTTAAAGAGACACTGAAGCGGAAAAAAAAAATGATATAATGTATTGGTTGTGTAATAGGGGTAATTACTAGAACATTGGTAGCAAAAAAAATTCTCATTTTTTTCAGTTATACAGCTTTTTTTTTTTTTTAAACACTGCATCATTCTAATATTTGCAGTTTACACATTACTCAGCATTCTACATGCCCTAAAAATTTTTACAGAACGGTGAACTTTTGACCTGTCCTGAACTGTTCTTTGCAAAAGAAAAACACAATACAGCTGAGATAAGCTAATCTGAAGTCAGAGCTCTCTGCGACTTTTAGGGCCCGTTTCCACTGGAGCGTAAACCGCTCAGAATCCGCAGAGTTTCCTTGCAGGCAAATCGCGCAGGAAAACTCTGCCATAGGAAACTATGGCGCCGCCGGCCGAATTGCTTACCCTGACCGACAGCAGATTTTGCGCGGGAGGCTGCGTATCCCATAGTCGTGCATGGCACAGCTTCTGGGATTCGCCTGCGGCACAAGTGGAAACGGGTCCCTAAAAGTCGCAGAGCTCAATGATATTGGCATAGATAACAACTGGAGTTTCTTTAAGTGGATCTGAGATGAACTTTTACTCATTGCATAATTGTGTTCCTTTCCTATTGTTCCTCAAGCCAAATACTGTTTTGTTTTTGCTTTAATACACTCTCTCTCTATCTATCTATCTATCTATCTATCTATCTTATATTTTTATAGATATATATATATATAGATATAGATATAGATATAGATATAGATATAGATATAGATATAGATATAGATATAGATATATATATATATATATATATATATATATATATATATAAAATCGGAGGTATGTATGTATGTGTGTATGTGCCGCGATCACTCGAAAACGGCTTGACCAATTTGAACGAAAGTTGGTATACAGATCCCTCACTACCTGGGATGATATGTTCTGGGGGTCTCGCGTCCCCCCTGCACACCTGGGCGGAGCTACAAACAGCAAATCAGATTTCACCCATTCATGTCAATGGAAAAAATGGAAAAGGCTGCCATTCTCACAGTAATCAAGCCAGAGTCCCCATACTTGGAACAGTTGGTCATTTGGTGACTGAGGTTACAAATCCAGGAAAATTGGGCGGAGCATAAAACAACCAATCACATTTCAGCCATTCATTTTTAATGGGAAAATGTAAACTGCAGCCATTTGTAGACTGTTAATCGCAGGGTCCTCAAACTTGCCACACTTGGTCACTGGGTGAAGGAGATTAAGATTCAGGAAAGTAGGTGAAGCATACAACAGCCAACCAAAATTCAATTGATTTTCAAGGAGAATATTTAAACTGCTGCCATTCTTACACTGTTTATGGCAGAGGCTTCAAACTTGCTACAGTCGGTCATTAGGTGACTGGGGTCCAAATTCACTAAAGGGGCGAGCCACAAACAACCAATCAGATTACTTTGCTTAAAAAACTGCTTCCATTCACACATTTTTGATGCCAGGAACCTGAAAGCTCACAAACTTGGTCATTGAGTGACTCTGTGTGAAGGTTACAAAAAGTGGGCGGAGCCAAAAACAAAATTCACTGGTCAAATATAAACTGCAGCCATTCTTACACTGTTAATGGCAGGGTTCTCAAACTTTGCACAGTTGGTCACTGGGTGACTGGGATTAATATTCAGGAAAATGGGTGGAGCCTACAACAGCCAATCAAAATTCACCTGTTGATTTTCAAGGGGAATATTTAAATTGCTGCCATTCTTAAACTGTTAATAGCAGATGCCTCAAACCTGGTACAGTTGGTCACTGGGTGACTGGGGTTCAAATTCAGAAAGGGGGCAGAGCCACAAAAAGCCAATCAGATTTGATTAATTTCGATGGAAATATACAAAATTATTGATACCAAGGACACCAAAGCTCATAAACTTGGTAATTGAGTGACTGTATGTCAAGGTTAGAAAAAGTGGGCGGTGCCAACAACAACATTTTTAACATGGGAAAATATAAACTGCAACCATTCTTACACTGTTAATGGCAGGATTCTCAAACTTTGCACAGTTGGTCACTGGGCGGCTGGAATTAATATTCAGGAAAATGGGTGGAGCCTACAACAACCAATCAAAATTCACCTGTTGATTTTCAAGGGGAATATTTAAATTGCTGCCATTCTTAAACTGTTAATAGTCGATGCTTCAAACCTGGTACAGTTGGTCATTGGGTGACTGGGGTTCAAATTCAGATAGGGGGTGGAGCCACAAACAGCAGATTTGATTAATTTCAATGGAAATATACAAAATTATTGATACCAAGGACACCAAAGCTCATAAACATGGTAATTGAGTGACTGTATGTCAAGGTTAGAAAAAGTGGGCGGTGCCAACAACTAAATTTATAACATGGTAAAATATAAACTGTAACCATTCTTACTCTGTTAATGGCAGGGTTCCCAAACTTGATACAGTTGGCCACTGGGTGACTGGGATTAATATTTAGAAAGTGGGTGGAGGCTAGAACAGCCAATCAAAATTCACCTATTCATTTTTCAAGGGGAATATTTACATTGCTACCGTTCTCACACTGTTAATGGCAGAGGTCTCAAACCTGATGCAGTCAGTCATTGGATGACTGGGGTCCAAATTCACTAAAGGGGTGGAGCCACAACCATCAGATTTGTTAGATTGATTTCAGCCATTCTGTTATTGGTAGGGTTCTCAAACTTGGCACAGTTGGTCACTGGATGAGGTGGATTAATATTCAAGAAAGTGGGTGTAGCCTACAACAGCCAATTGAAATTCACTTATTGATTTTCAAGGGGAATATTGAAATTGCTGCCACTTACACTGTTAATGGCAGAGGCCTCAAACCTGCTGCAGTCAGTCATTAAGTGACTGGGATTCAAATTCACTAAAGAGGCGGAGCCACAAACCACTAATCAGATTTCTTTGCTGGATAAATTGCTTTTATTCACAGTCATTGAGTGACTGTGTGTCAAGGTTACAAAAACTGGATGGAGTCAAAAACAAAATTCCCTGGGAAAATGTAAACTGCAACCTTTCTTCATTGTTAATGGCAGGGTTCTCATACTTTGCATAGTTGGTTACAGGGTAACTGGGATTAATATTCAGAAAAGTGGGAGGAGCCTAAAAAGCCAATTAATATTCACCTGTTGATTTTTAAGGGGAATATTAAAATTGCTGCCATTCTTGCACTGTTAATGACACAAGCCTCAAACCTGGTACAGTTTGAACTGGGGTTCAAATTCAGAAAAGGGGGCGGAGCCACAAACAGCCAATCAGATTTGTTTTTATTGATGCCAAGGACCCGAAAGCTCACAAACTTGGTCATTGAGTGACTGTGTGTCCAGGTTACAAAAAGTGGGCAGAGCCAAAAACAAATTTCACTGGGAAAATATAAACTGCAGGCCTTCTTACGCTGTTAATGGCAGAGTTTTCAAACTTTGCCCAAATGGTCACTGGTTGACTGGGATTAATATTCAATGAAGTGGGTGGAGCCTATAATATCAAAATTCACCTGTTAATTTTCAAGGGGAATATTTAAATTGCTGCCATTTTTACACTGTTAATAGCAGATGCCTCAACCGTGGGTGACTGGGGTTCAAATGCTGAAGAGGGGTGGAGTCACAAACAGCCAATCTGATTTATTTAATTTCTATGGGAGTATACAAATTATTGATGCCACAGCTCAAAACTTGGTCATTGTTTGTGTGTTAGGGTTCAAAAAAGTCGGTGGAGCCAACACCAGCCAAATACATACCCAGGCAATGCGGGTCATCAGCTAGTTCCCTATAAACTAAACAAGCCATGCCCACAGGTTTTCAGAGAGCCAAGGCATTTTCACACAGTAGCAAGGGCTCATGGGAGCTCAGTCTGGGCAGGAGGAGGGGGAGGTATTACTAACCAGAGATTTCAGAGGCAGAGGAGAGGAGGAGTGGGGATTAGGTTTTTTTCACAGGCTGAGTGCTCAAGATGCAGATAAAATGGCATACCTAAATAAGAAAAAAAGAGAGGCAAACGACCAATACAAATCAGCGGTCTCATCAGTAAGATTAGCCTTCACTAAATATAGGGGGAATCCCTCAGTGATTAACAGGAAGGCATGGCTAGAGAGTAAGTTAAACTGTGATACCTGGCTTAGAGTGAGAGAAGAGACACACAGACCATATCTGCAGCTTCATTACTATAAACATGGGGAGAAAATTGGCAGACTTCTGGCTTCAATGGCAAAAAAAACACTGTCTACCCGAAAACCTATACTAGTGAGGGACAAAAGGGGAGCGCTTGTTCACCACCCGGCAGAGGTGTGTGAAACTTTTGCTGAGTACTACCAACACCTATATTCCTCAAATTCTCCCCCGCAGACGGAAATACACAATTTACTACAAAAAATTCCGCTTAAAAAATTGACAATAGACGAGCTAGAAATGTTAAATGCTGAAATCACCCTCCCCGAAGTTAAAAACGCAATAACCTCCCTTGCTTTGGGTAAGGCCCCGGGCCTGGACGGCTTATCCTCCGAATATTTTAAAATCCTTAAAGAGGAAATCTCACCTGTATTGGTACAAGTTTTTAACAAAATACTAACTAAAGGGGAATTCCCCACTACTGGACACCTAGCACATATAAAGTTAATCCCCAAGGAAGGCAGAGATGCTGAGCAAGTGAGCTCTTTTCGGCCTATCTCATTGATAGATTTAGACGTGAAATTGCTGTCCAAAATACTAGCTAAGCGCCTAGCGGATGTTATGCCAAGACTAATTCACCCAAACCAAGTAGGTTTTATGAGACAACGCTCGACGGTGACAAACATCAGAAAGGTGATTGCGATCCTGGAGCTGCAGGGGTTCCAAGGACAATTCATAAACGCCTTAATGGCTATGTACTCCAAACCAAAGGCGCAGGTTGCGGTGCCAGGATTTCTGTCTAAATATATCTATTTAACCTCCCTGGCGGTAAGCCCGTGCTGAGCACGGGCTATGCTGCCGGGAGGCCCCGCTCAGGCCCCGCTGGGCCGATTTGCATAATTTTTTTTTTGCTGCACGCAGCTAGCACTTTGCTAGCTGCGTGCAGTGCCCGATCGCCGCCGCTACCCGCCAATCCGCTGCTATACGCGTTGCCGCAGCCGCCCCCCCCCCCCAGACCCCGTGCACTGCCTGGCCAATCAGTGCCAGGCAGCGCCGTGGGGTGGATCGGAGTCCCCTTTGACGTCACGACGTCGATGACGTCGGTGACGTCATCCCGCCCCGTCGCCATGGCGACGGGGGAAGCCCTCCAGGAGATCACGTTCTTTGAACGGGATCTCCTGATCTCCGATCGCCGGCGGCATGCCGCTGAGCAGCGGCTATCATGTAGCGAGACCTCGTCTCGCTACATGGAAAAAAAAAAAAAAAAAACGTATTTGCTGCCCCCTGGCGGATTTTGACAAACCGCCAGGAGGGTTAAAGAGAGGAACAAGGCAAGGTTGTCCCTTGTCTCCCCTGCTCTTTAATCTAGCCCTGGAACCACTGGCTATCCTCCTAAGAAAAAGACTGGAAGGGATAAGAATTGGAGATAGGATGGTCCAACAGGCAATATTTGCCGATGACATTTTACTGTTCCTGTCAGATCCAATCACTCAAATACCAATAGCCTTAGATACCATTCGAGAGGTAGGCGCATGCTCAGGATTCGTAATCAACCCAAGTAAAAGTGAACTTTTGCCTTTGTCACCCAGAGCAGATGTCACCACTTGGACGCAACTGGGGGTAAAAATAAATTAAACCATTAAATATCTGGGAATAAAAATATCCAGAGATCCTACTCAAATATATAACCTCAACTATACTCCGCTGCTGCACAGCATCAAATCCCAATTAGATAGGTGGCATAACCTCCCGCTGGGTTTTGCGGGGCGAATAGCCTTAATAAAAATGGTATCAATGGGGAGACTACTATATCCTCTACAGACACTACCCTTACTTCTTAAACACAAAGATGTTAATTACATTAACTCAGCCTGGACGAGATTCATCTGGCAGGGGAAAAAAGCCAGAATAGCTAGATCTAAACTTTCCTTACCGAAACATTTGGGAGGCTTAAATTTACCTTCTATCAGAGATTATAACTTAGCTTCCATGCTTCGCCACTCACATGATTGGGTAACCTCTAAGGAACACTATTCCAATACCAAACTAGAACAGGAACAGGCGCTTCCCTGGTCCCTCACAGGTATCCTTCATGCCACATTGAAGCAACTGCCCCCCAGATTAAAAGATAACATCATCTTTAGAGATACTGCTGCAACCTGGAAGGCAGATAGGAAAAAGTGTAAACTTCCCTGCAAACTATCAAAGTACCTTCCAATATGGGGTAACCCCAACTTTCCCACCAGCATTCAACAAACACAGTTTGCTAGATGGGACGATAAAGGCCTCAAAAGTTTAGGCAACATGTTCAACATGCAAGAGGGAAAGTGGCTATCTTTTGGTGAGCTAAAAGTAAAATACAACTTAAACCCTGGGGACTTTTTGCCCTATACCCAAATTCGCTCACTAGTAGACAGCAATCTGCGCTCACAGACTTCAATTATTTCACCCACACGGTTTGATTCCATTCTAAAACCTGGAGCCGAGGAGAGATCACTGGCTGACCTCTATTTGGCGATAAGAGAAATAGACAACCAAAAGATAGCTATAAATTCCATGAAAAAATGGGATGAAATCACCCAGGAACAAGATATAGGAGATAAGATTCTTGAAGGGAACATAATGGTTAGAAAAGTGATCACAGACGAAAAGTGGAGAGCTTCTCATTTACTGTTTATCCACAGAGGCAAATACGCTTTTAACATAAAATATACAGTACCACCTAGTGGATACAAACCCAACTGCCCAAAGTGTGCTTTGCACAACGCAGACTTGTATCATTGCATGTGGTCGTGCCCAGCAATTCAAACCTTCTGGGATAAAGTTGTTAAGTATGCTAACAAAATGTGTAAGAAAAAGTTGAACAAATCGCATATGTTGTTGCTCTTTAATTATTACAAACCCCCAACAAATTCAACTGTCAGTCCCCCTTCCAATCTATATCACATCATTTTGATTGCAGCGAGAAGAGCTATCCTGAGTAAATGGCTAGAATCCACCCCACCAAGTATTGCTACAGTAAACAAGGAACTCTTGTATATCTTCAATATGGAACATTTAGCCACTTTGCAGACTAAGGAGCGGAAAACTAAACATTTCTTCAAGATATGGAAAAGCTTTATACTAACCCAATTCTCGTCTCAACAAATAACAGCCTTAATGAGAGACTTTATTTATGCCTCGTGGTACTGCATTGAAGATATAAGCGGAACTCTGGGTGATCTAAGGGTACCTGGACGCAACTAGTAATAACAATAGAGACTGGGACTATATATCTATATCTACATAAAAATTGAAACAGAGTAGAGACACAGTGTGACCGAGGGGGGTGGGAGGGGCAGGGGGGGGTGGGAGGGGAGGTATCTGAATGAGTACATATATGGCACCTAGTACTGCTGTTTTGAGGTTCAATGTTATGTCAAAACATTTCAATAAAAATTGTTTAAAAAAAAAAAAGATGCAGATAAGCCTGCCTCTGTGTAATGTTTACAAACAACATGGCTGCTGTCGTATCACAGGAAGAAATAATCATATTCTATTAAAGCTGTTTGCAGCTAGATTTGCTGTGTAAACTATCTAAACTTTAGATAAGATACATAGACAAGTTACTTGTTATAGTTAGTTTTTCATCTCGGATCCGCTTTAACTCTTCCTGTACTGGAAACAAATATTAGACTTATGTCTCTGCTCCTAATGCTTTATTTCTTAGCTGTACTACACATACAAATCATTATATCATTTTTTTTCTCGCTTCAGTGTCTCTATAAAGAGACACTGAAGCGAAAAAAAATATTATGATATGAATTGTATGTGTAGTACAGCTAAGAAATAAAACATTAGGAGCAGAGACAGAAAAAAATTACTTCTCTCATATTGTACAAGTAGTAAGCAGGGCAGGATTTCTGGAAAGGCCACAATGGCCCGGGCCTTGGTAGACTACAGCCCAAGGGGGGCACCTACACATGAAATAGGGGTTGTTACGTATGAAAGGAAAAGTGACAAAGGTAAGCCGATTCTCAAAAGAGCTGTCCATGAAAGAGGGGCTGCATACATGAATGTTACACATGGAAGAGGGCGTGGCACATGGAGTGGGAGGGGCGCAGCTGCACATGGAGGGGGAGCTCCAACATACTTGACCTAGGGGCGCTAAAAGTATAAATCCGGCCTTGTAAGTGAGAATCCTCTAATATGATCTAGAGGCCTTCCAGTTCCTTATTGAGCCCTTGGTTCCAGCGCTAGGGCGTATGCATGAAATTGCCGGGAGACTTGGGCGCAGGATACAGCCAATATACGCCTTACCCTGCTCCTGCACAAGTCCCGGCTGCGTTAATTACTATTCCCCCTCCAGGTCCACGTGGATGGTAGGGAATGATGTAATTCGGCTGCCAGCTATTACTGGCGGCCGAATTACAGTGTTTTAAAAGTAAATTCAGCTCCGTCTTCTGATGGCGCCAAAGTTACTGTGCGCCGATATAGCCGTAATTCCGATTACGGTCTATGGTGGCGCCTGCTGCGCCCAAATCTCCTGCACTGTATTGGACGTGTTCATTGCTAGGTCCCTCTATATACCTCTTCAATTCAACCTGTGTCAGATAGGTTTATTGTGGCCATGCATGGCTTTGGACAAGTAGAGATGGCTTGAACCTCCGATTTTCGGTTTGCGAACCTCGAACTTCCGAAAAAGTTTGCGAACCTGCGAACTGAATAGACTTCAATGGGCAGGCGAACTTGAAAAACTACAAACACTGTTTCTGGCCACAAAAGTGATGGAAAAGAGGTTTCAAGGGGTCTAACACCTGGAGGGGGGGCATGGCGTAGTGGGATACACGCCAAAGGTCCCGGAGAAAATTACGGATTTGCCACACAGCAGGGTTATAATCCCTAAAAGGCAGAAATCACATTGGACTGCTGGACTGGTGCACATGATGGCGAGAGTGCAGGCGATGCCGGTTTTCAAGCCCATATGGTCGTGCTGAGGTAGCTCAACAACAGAACAACTGTCCACAATGAAGCAACGACCTTATTATCTTGGGTCAGGTGTGCCCCCCCCCCCCTCAACACACTCATATAGCTGGTCATTGCTTTATTGTGATACGCAAGCCCCTTCACCGTGGCAAGGTAACGATCACAAAGGGGAATTGACACATGTACATGCCTTTTGTTTTGTTGTTGCAGCCGCAGTGCAGCCAGAAAAATTAGGCAGTCATGTACATGCACCAGAGAAAAATATTACTGTTTTTGTTAGCGGCTGCTGCTAGCAGCGGCCTTAAAAATTCAGGAATCCGCCTGGAGTCCTTGCCTGGACCCTCTTGGTGGTGGTGGAGAAGGCAGTCAAGTGGCCTGCAGGCAGAGATGCTGTGGGGGGACTGACTTAGTCTTGGGGCAGGCAGTCACACGGCGTGCAGGCAGAGATGCTGTGTGTGGGGACTGATTTAAGGTGCGTACACACGCACTACTATAGAGAACAATGGGTTTGGTAGACCCTCCCGCTGGGCGGGCGTTCTCCCGACAGTCAGACTGATAAGGCTGTTTCTGAACAATCCGCTCAGCGGATCATTTAGAAACAGCCTTATCAGTCTGTGCAGACAGACTGTACACACGCACTACTGTCGGGAGAACGCCCGCCCGCCCAGCGGGAGGGTCGGACGGACCTGTCGTTCTCTATAGTAGTGCGTGTGTACGCACCTTTAGTCTTTGGGCAGGCAGTAGCCCTCTCCGGGATCCATGCCTCCTTCATTTTGATAAAAGTGAGGTACTGAACACTTTTTTGACCTGACTGCTGGTGGTATAATACAAAATGCAGGCACACAGAGGCAGTGAAAGGTATCCCCTCAATGTGCTGGGTCCGGCACAGTACAGCAATTAGCAAGGGCCAGCTATGACAGACAGGGCTATATATGCAGTGTCAGTGGCACACACACACACACACACACACACACACACACAAAACACATCAGAAGAACATTAGCTCTCAAAAGAGCAGTTTTAGGGTACTTTTCATCAACAAATATCAGCAAGAAGCAACCTAACAGACCTCCTATCGCTTTCCCTCTCTCTTCAATGTCTCTCCCTTCTCTCACTAATACTGCAGCACACAGAGTGAGGACATTGCCAACGCTGCTGCCTTTTATAAGGGGGAGGGGGGCTCCAGGAGGGAGTGCAGCCTGATTGGCTGCCATGTATCTGCTGACTGTGATGTAGAGGGTCAAAGTTTATCCCAATGATGTAGCATAGGGGACGGGTCTAACTCGCTAAGTGTTCGCGGTTCAACTCGAACTAGCTAAGTTCGTGCGAACAAGTTCTCCAGCGAACCGTTCGGGCCATCTCTTTGGACAAGTGCATCTGGCCTGGGCATGTGCAAGTAAGATCCATAAATGCCCAGTAGAACAATACGTTTGCGCATGAGCAGCTTTGTTCTACTGGGCATGCCTGGACCTTACTCAAGCATGCCCTGTCCAGATATGTTTGTCTACTCTATTGCCAGGAGCGTGGCCAGAAGATGTAGTGACCTGGTGTGGAACGGTGGGTTTGAAGAGGATTCAGTTAGCCTCTGGGCCATCTAGGTAAGCCACCATATTTCAGCACTCATACTCTACCTCCTACACAATTTAAATTGTTAGGGTCGGGAGGGGGACCCCCTTGTCCCGCTGGTTTTTGAGATAGTGTATATCAAAGCTATCTTTTGAACCAAGCTGGGGAGGGGGCGCTGCAATTTGGCACGTTAGTAGTTTGGTGCTTAAATATGTGTGTGCTCAGCTTATTTGCATCCCTACTGTTTACAGCAGAAGCTTCTCTGCATCCCTCATATTTACAGCACAAGCTTCTCTGCATACCTCGTGTTTACAGCACACGCTTCTCTGCGTCCCTCCTGTTTACAGCAGAAGCTTCTCTGCATCCCTCCTGTTTACAGCACAAGCTTCTCTGCATCCCTCCTGTTTACAGCACAAGCTTCTCTGCATCCCTCGTGTTTACAGCACAAGCTTTTCTGCATCCCCCCTGTTTAAAGCAGAAGCTTCTCTGCATCCCTCCTGTTTACAGAAGAAGCTTCTCTGCATCCCTCCTGTTTACAGCACAAGCTTCTCTGCATCCCTCCTGTTTACAGCAGGAGCTTCTCTGCATTCCTCCTGTTTACAGCAGGAGCTTCTCTGCATCCCTCCTGTTTACAGCACAAGCTTCTCTGCATCCCTCCTGTTTACAGCACAAGCTTCTCTGCATCCCTCCTGTTTACAGCACAAGCTTCTCTGCATCCCTCCTGTTTACAGCACAAGCTTCTCTGCATCCGTCCCTTTTGAAACAAAACATTTTGAGCAGATTGTTTAGTTAAGCTCTTATACTACATGGAAGTGGAACACTTGGCTGATGGAAATTGGATGTGTGTACCTATCCTAAAGGTGGCCATGCACCAGGCACTGTCCCTCGTCCATACGCATGCCCCACGTGGTTGCCGAACTAGTTGCCGGCGTAATGCAGGCGTGTGTGTGACATCACATACCCGCCCGCGTTACTCTGGCAACCACATGGGCGCATGTATGGATGAAAGGCAGTGCCCAGAGGCAGCTGTAGCCACAGACAGGTAATGTATGGTGCACTGGGCACCGGGTGGAGGGTACATTGCACATTAGGACGACAGCACGGGCCGGCGTGGTGGGGGATGGGGCGTCACAAGGCTGATTCGGGATCCAGTTCAGGACTTCAGGTGTACTTTAAAGTGTACCTGAGATGGGTGATTATAAAGAAAAGCCATGGGCTTCCTCCAGCCACCTCCGGCCTGAATGCTCCCCGCCCTCCTCTTCTGCCTCTCTGTTCGCCTGCAACTGGCACTGGAAAATCCTCCAGTTGGGGCCAGTCGGCACAGTCCATCCAGGTGCGCCCCTCTGCCTTGCTCCTATGGCCGGGAGCATTCTGTGCCTGCGCAGTAGTAGAGCGCAGGAGCAGCACACTCCCGGTGATGTAAACGTGGAGGGTGCACGTGCACAGCCTTGCCGCACATGTGCAGTTTGCCTCGGACCAGAGGACTTTCCAGGGCCAGTTGCAGGCGAACAGAGAGGCAGAAGAGGACGGCGTGGAAGCAATCAGGCCTGAGGGGGCTGGAGGAAGCCCCAGGTATGTACATTTTCTTTATAATCACGCATCGCAGGTTAACCAGAAACTAAATTTTTCTGGCATCTATCTACCGTAAGTGCCGTATAACTGAGGATCTACTGTATACCTATAAACTGTGCAGAGGATGGCCTCCAGATAGGTAGTCACAGTTTATCAGCATGCTGTGTTTGTAGTGTTTTTTCGGCTTTGGCTTCTACAGCAGATGTTGGAGTGCAGAATGTCACTGTGGAGGTATGGCAGCCTCCATGTGAGTGTCAGGCATATTTATTTATTGCAGTGCATGCTCGGCTTTTAGGACTCTACCAATCTCATTTAGGGCTCAGACACACTATAATTGCTTTTCTGAGCGCTTTTTGGCCTCCAGAGCTTTCTGAGAGTTTTTCTTTTAAAATGATCCAATTGACTTACATTAAAATTGCGGTAAAATTGCATGATATTTGCGCAATCGCGATTTTACCACCATTTTAATGAAAGTCAATGGAAGCATTTTTTAAAAAAGCTCTCAAAAGCTCTGGAGGCCAAAAAGCGCTCAGAAAAGCGTTCATAGTGTGTCTGAGCGCTTAGCGAGATTCTTCACCTTGTCACTTCTCTAGCGATAATCAATCCACAACTGAGAAGAAGGCATTCCACAGGCATCAAACTTGTGTTCGTACTTCGTGAATTTCACTTTTCGCATTCTCATTCTTTTATATATTTTAAATTTCCTGTCTAAGATCTTGGACTGGCTGCCTTCCAACCAAAACGCTAGCAATAACAAACATCTCTGAGTTCACAAAGAAAACATCTCGACACACAAATACATAATAAAAAAAGAATATGATTAAGAAGTATGTTATTTACTCTAAGGCCTCTTTCACAGTGGGACGTTAAAGTCGCACGTTATCAGGGGCGTATCTGGGTAATATAGCACCTATGGCAAACACTGAAATTGCGCCACCCCCACCCCATTCAGAGTCCCCTTCCCCTCTAAAAACAGCATTGTTTCTCGTGTACATGTGTTATGGTTGCCTGCGTTTTTGGTTCGGGGTATTGCTGACGTTACTTTTTTGGAAATATCTCTTCTTATTTCTTCTCTGTCCTATTTTCTAACACTAATCCAAGTGCGCCATGCATAAATAAATTAAGTAGCCATGTTTCCTAGATGACAGAATTAACCTGATCTGAGGTCTTGAGTGACAGGGAGGCACAGGTGCAGACATAGGGGCACAGCACAGGGGCAGGCATGGTGCCGTGGTGCCCATGGCATGAGCCATACCTGCACCCCTCTAGATACGCCTCTGCACTTTATAAAAAATTATAACGCAGACTAACGCACAGCAATACAAAGTCTGTGCGACATTCACAGTGCACACGTTGCGTTGTGTGTAACGTGTAGCAATATTTAGAAAGTGCTGCATGCTGTGCGTTTAGCAATACATTTGCTGCGTTGTGTGTTGCACATGCTCAGTAATGTTTTGGTTTTTTTTAAATGTAACGCATGCGCCGTTTTCGTTCCATAATTATGCGACGAAAACGGCGCACCAAGAGACACATAACGTAGTACAAAATAACGCCCAATTTAATAACCTACATGCGCTGCGTTAGGGGCACGTTGTACGACTTTAACGTTGCATCAAACGCAACGTCCCACTGTGAAAGAGGCCTTACTCTGCTAAGATGACACTTTCTACAAGATCAGGTTTAATAGTATTCTCCTGTTGTGTGCTTATAACCAACAATGCTAGTAAAGAAATGCTCTAAAAAATATTGAGGTGCCACAGGGCGGCATTTGAAACATTTAGCATCTTGTTGCGTGGGTGATACTATATGCCAGCTGACGCCATTAGGGGATGTTGTCATTGATCGTGGCGGTAATAAGTCCGCTTACTGTGATTACTCATCCAGCCTTGGGCTGCTACATTCGCCAGCAGTGCACAGTGGGATTTTGTGAGGTGAACATCACTGATTAAAAAAATTCTACATTGTACTGCTTGTATATAAACTGAACATGCATCATTACCCAAGTGGGGGGGAAAAAACTACTGGTTGTACAGATTCGATGGCTCCGATACTTATAAAGCATATGGATAATTTCAGAAAATGAGGAGTGTGGAGTCTACAGAATATGTGATGTGGAAATGAACAGAGGTGCCAAAAGGATAAAAGTGGTTCAAACTTTAAAAAAAAAAAAATGGGCGAGGCAGTGGTGGACTTACCGTACCTCCTCCAAGCAGACACAAAAACAGGTTGATATTATATCAACAAGCAAATGTATTTATATATACACTCCAAAGGGTCAAAGCAATGTGTTTTAGCAGGTGTTGCCCCACTTCATCAGGCAAGCCGCAATCGGGAATGGAGTGTACAGCAAAAAGTGTCTATGACTCAGCCTATACAGAGGCGCTAGGCTGAGTCATAGACACTTGTTGCTGTATGCTCCATCCCCTATTGCCTGATGGAGCAGGGCCACACCTGCGAAATGCGTTGCTTTGACCCTTTGAAGTGTATATATAAGTACATTGATATAATATCAACCTGATTTGTGTCTGCTTGGAGGAGGTAAGACTTCCTCCCCCGTTTTGTTTTTCAAGTTTTAGCTACTTCATTTGGCACCTCTGTTCATGTCCACATATTATTCGAAGACACACACAAATGGGCAAGCACCATCTACTCAACCATAAATATGGGTAAATACCAGAGTGTGCAGAAGGGAACCAAAAGCAAGTACTGTACAAAGAAAAGAAAAAGTAGTTCCCTAAGAAACCGCACCACTCAATTCAATAATGAATAATAAACCAACTTTATTCAGTATACAAGGAATTAAAACACTAAAAACAATAGATCATGGGGCACATGATAATAGGATGAATGTAGTCACAAATCCACAATGCCAGCAAATATATCACAATAAATACACATATATATAAATTATATATGAAAAATAAAAATAAAATACTAATAAATGTCAAAACCCCCCTGACAAGCTGTCAGCCGATGCGTGCAAAAAGGTAAAGTGCATAGTGCAAAGATGAGGAGGACCAGAGTGATAAACCCTCCAATGAAAATGTGGGATCAATAGCCATAAGAAAAAATAGATACAGAAGTCAGTGAGGTGCTAGTAATGGAAAAAGGATATAGGGCTATATGCAGGTGGTGAGAAACAGATAAGGGCTGTATACTAATAGTGTGGCATGGAGAGGGCTGTAGCTTACCAGGTAGGAGAGAGAAAGCAGGCAAGGGAAAGGGGTGCCCCACGCACGCCGTCGCGATTCGCTGCCTCCAATGCGCAGCTTCAATGCGCAGCTTCGACACGGACTGTAGCCATGCTGCTATAGCGGCACCCAACTCAGGCGCTACATGGCCAGCGCACATTGCCAAAACTACCTGCTTCGCTTTGAGAAGGCTGTATGGGAGGTGACATGGTGCTTGGTCCCACAGATGGGAAGGGGAATGACCCCTTTCTCAGCTCATGGTTGTGTGATCTGAGGCCAGGATTCAACATGAAAAACCAGATGCTTTCAATAATTTCTAAGTTCTTTGGTGGAGCTTGGAAAACCATCCAATTCTGGACATCTGAGAGCCCTGTAAAGCTTGCTATTGATAAGCTTGATAGCGTACATATTCTGTAGTGTGAAAACGAGAGAGAACACCAAGAGCTCAATATATTGCAGTATCTACTGGATTGATGTGGGTGATGAGAGGCAAGTATGTAAAGTTATACTTACAAACATGGGTTACCACTAAGGCAACCAACTGTAGATGCAGGTGGGGAGATTAGACCTGTCCCCACTCAGGCTTAAGAATTCGCTCTGTAGATCTAGAAACAAGGGGTTGACACCCTTCCACCATGGGTGGACTCGAATAATATGTGCTGTACAAAGAAAAGAAAAAGTAGTTCCCTAAGAAACCGCACCACTCAATTCAATAATGAATAATAAACCAACTTTATTCAGTATACAAGGAATTAAAACACTAAAAACAATAGATCATGGGGCACATGATAATAGGATGAATGTAGTCACAAATCCACAATGCCAGCAAATATATCACAATAAATACACATATATATAAATTATATATGAAAAATAAAAATAAAATACTAATAAATGTCAAAACCCCCCTGACAAGCTGTCAGCCGATGCGTGCAAAAAGGTAAAGTGCATAGTGCAAAGATGAGGAGGACCAGATTAAATTATGTCCCTATCACAATGTATGATGCCAATATTTTATTTGGAAATAAAGGTGCATTTTTTCAGTTTTGCATCCATCACTATTTACAAGCCCATAATTTAAAAATAACAGTAATGTACCCTCCTGACATACATTTTTTTTTTAAAAAAAAGTTCAGTCCCTAAGGTACTGTAACTGTTTTTTATTTTATTTTTTAAACTGTAATTTTTTTATGTAAAAGATTTATTTTGGGTATTTATCGGAGAGTGTGGGAGGTAAGGAGTTCATTTTAAATTATGTGTAGGTCTAGGTCTCTTTATTAAAATAAATATATGTAGGTGTAGGTTAACTATTTGGCCACAAGATGTCCTCAGTCATTACATTTCTGCACATGCTTTTAGTATGTCAACAGGAACTAATGCGTGCAAGTGTAACAATGTAAACAAATGACCACATGCATCTCATTGATGCAGCGATCATTGACACGGGAACTGCGTTCCCATTCATTGATCTCCCGGCTAATGGGCGGCGATGAGAACGAGCGCGGAAGCGCATGCATGAGTGATCAGGAGAGCGCACAGCGGCGATTGCGGCTGATTCCAACTGCCAAAAAAGCAAGCAGCATCGCATCTCCCTTCACTGACATCACCTGCCAGCAGTAAAAATGTCACCATCTGATAAATGTCAGAATGTAAATCAGGGAGAGGAAAGATTTTACAATGGGCAAACACTGACTAAATCATTCACATGGTGACATTTTTACTGCTGGCAGGTGATGTCACTGGAAGCAGCTGCTGCTTGCTTTTTTGGCAGTTGGAAACAGCTGTAAACAGCTATTTCCCCCAATGCAGTGAGGTTCACAGACAGGAAACTGCCAGGACCATAGTCCTCACAGTTTCCTTTGAGAGGGGTTTCACCACAAACTCAGCCGTACAGAGCCCCCTGATGATCCGTTTGTGAAAAGGAAAAGATTTCTCATGGGAAAGGGGGTATCAGCTACTGTTTGGGATGACGTTCAATTCTTGGTTACGGTTTCTCTTTAAATATACTTGCATGAGCTCACTGGTTCCAGCCTACTGATCACCTGAGATCTAATTGCTAAATAGTAACCAGCACAACTGTCATCTTCGTGTTTACTATTTAACTGCGTCAATGCATCACAAAAATATATATCACTAGGCCTAAGGCCCGTTTAAAAATGGGAGCTAGGCTCTGTCCGCGACCCCCCACATTGCCTCTCTCCCTCATTAGCCACGCACACATGCCCGCCCCCCTGGCCCCGCCCTCATCTTCTAACTGCTGCAAGTGTGCCACGCATGCGCAGTAGCGCAAAAGCACGGACACACACACAGGAGGGGACGCAGAGACACAGGTTTTATAGGATAGGATATATAATTTCCATGGTTCAGTCAGAACCACTTCTATGTAGAAACTTTATCATATGTCTAGCGCACATCAATAAAAAAAAGTCTCTTTAGCACTGGGTGTCACCCTGCACTCTCCTTCACTCCCCACATCCAAAACCTCACAAAGTCCTGTAACCTCCACCACCGTAACATCTGCAAGATCCGCCCTTTCCTGGCCTCTGCCACCACAAAACTCATCATCCCTGCCCTCATAATTTCCCGCCTTGACTACTGCAATACCCTTCTGTCTGGTCTCCCTATGACCCGAATTGCCCCGCTGCAGTCCATCATGAATGCGGCAGCCAGAATTATCCACTCCTCCCATCGCTCCACCTCGGCGGCTCCCCTCTGTGAATCCCTCCACTTGCTTTCTATCCAGTCCAGAATCAGATTCAAGATACTGTGCCTGACCTACAAATCTGGCAACAAAACCTGTCCAACCTACATTTCCATTCTCACTCAGAGGTACACACTTAGCCACTCACTCGGCTCCTCCAATGAACTTCGCCTGACTGCCCCGCGCATCACCCAGTCCCATGCACGCCTCCAGGACTTCTCAAGAGTTGACCAACACTATGGAACTTCCTACCTCCACCCATTAGGGCAGCCCCCTCCTTCAACATCTTCAAGAAGGCCCTCAAAACTCACCTATTTACTCTGGCCTACCACCCCTCACAAGTGCTCTAAACCTGCAGCTTTCGTGTCCCTACCTCTCCCTCTAGATTGTAAGCCTTTGGACAGGGACCTCCTCCTTTTGTGTCCTACCTGATCAGTGGCGTAGCTAAGGAGCTGTGGGCCCTGATGCAAGTTTTACATTGGGGGCCCCAAAGCACTCTATACATAACAATTGATACGGCACACCAAAACCTGCCAATGGCAACTACAGTTTCAGAGGTGCAAGAAGGGGATGGGGAACAGCTTGTTAATGATTACCACTATTCAAAGTATCTATAGAAGTGATTATTATGAGCACAGGATCAATAGAGAGCTAATACTGTAGTTGAGGGATAGCCCTTTGGGGCTCCTCTGGCTCAAGGGCCCCGATGCGGTCGCAACCTCTGCAACCCCTATTGCTACGCCCCTGTACCTGATTATGCACTTTCATTACTGTGCACCCATGCTATGCATTTGAGTGAACTCAACTTGCCTAATCTCCATGCTCCCATCCAGTGATTAAGCATTACCTTGTACTCATACTGTGTTGTGTGATCTGGTTTTTCTTGTTTTCCTGTATTGTCGTATTGTTGTATATCCCCCTAAATATTGTCTGTAACCTAAACTAATGTCCAGCATTGCATAATATGTTGGCGCTTTATAAATACAATAAATAAATAAGTTCATATGTAGGTATCTCTTCTTTTTTCCTTTTGCCACAGGCTTACATTTGCGATGAGATCCTCCACCAAAACATCCTTTTGTGAACAGACTCACCAGATGTATCTGACCACTGCTAGACTGGTCAGATAAGCATATGTCCAGGAGCCTCTAATCCTCAGGATCTCAGTATCCACTCTATGGGGTGATGACAAGTTGTATAGAAGCTTAGGTCTTGCATCGCACATTACCATAGTAAATGACCAGGCCAAATCCAACCTAGCCAACTACAATGTTTCCTGTTTGTGCTTATCCAAAAACCTTAAACCAGGTTGGAGTGCACTCACCAAGCATTTTTATTTATAATTTGCAGCTATAGCGCTTTGATATTGAATAACACTTCCATGTAGAACCCGGCTTCCAAAAACAGTTAGTACCCTAAAGTGCATTCAAAGTGACGACGTCCACAATATAAAAAAAAAAGTGCCAGTGCAAAAATGTGTAACACATCTACAATGATGTATGAACTAGTAATATAAGAAAGAAATAACCAATCTAAAGTGCGTCAGCAATGGAGCAGCATACAAAGTACTGGATAAGGTGCAAATGGAGTGCATAAATAGTGCATTCTACTCTGTACTAGTATCTCATCCATCTTAATACAGTCCCATAATGCCTGGTGGAGGTCCGAGGCTAAACCCCTCAGCATGACCCACATGTATCGAGGGAATTGATACCTTCCTCAAGGGCCATTGTGGGCTATTGCTGATGCCTAAATAATATAGTGAGTGCCACCCAAACTAGCTATCTCAGTCCAGGGTTTGGCTATTCCGTATCTGAACCCAGCTTCATGTGGAAGTTAGTGTTAGATGTAGGAGGAGGTTAGCAGTGGCATACCTAGGGAATTTATTTGACATCCAGTGCTGATTATTTACAGACACCCCCCCCCCCCCACACACACACACACACACACACACACTTCCCCCAACACAACCAATTTTTTTTTTGATGGGAGGAGTGATAGATTGGTGCGCTGCTGAGCTTTTTGCTGCACATTTGGGGGGATTTTGGGGGAAAAGGAGTCATCAGGATTTGGATGGAGCTAACCGTTATGAAACTCTATACACAATGCTGCAGAGGATGTTATATAATTACACAATAATAATATGGTACGATTAGATTGTGGGCTCCTCTGAGGACAGTCAGAAAAAGGTGACATACAAAAGAGGGGAGTGCATGGGAGGGGGGGGGGGGGGAGGAAGAGGTAGAGACACAAGCCTGGTGGAAGAGGAGAAATGGTGGGAAGACCTCTCACCAGGACTGCAGACATCACCAGTGCTGTTTGGGGGGAACATGCTGTTAAAAGAAGCCACTAAAACCTGAAAAGAGGAAAGGTCAAGGGGAAGAAAACAGGGTGGGAGGGGAAGCTGGGAAAAGAGATAAAATTACCTGCAATCAAGCTAATCTAAATTGCCTGGAGCTTGCTTCTCTGCTCACTACAGAAGTCAGCTGTCAGCACCTGTATCACTGGCTTCTGCAACAGCAGACTGCCCTGAATTATTGATTAATTACTCTGATCAGGATAAACAATCAATACTAGTCTAGGGCACTCTGGTATTACAGCAGTCAGTGCACATGGCTACTAATGGCAGGCAACTTCTGAAGCACTAAAAACATCCTGCTCCCTGCTAATGTCCCAGCTTCAGCACAGGAATCATTCTCTCTACTCACCCTGCTGCTCTGCACATTCACTCACTGCAGGCTGTGTGTAGAGAGTGAGGAGACACATTGCCCACAGGACAGGAATTGGGAGGGGAGCTACATCTAGTGCAGGAAGTAGTACAGTCCCCTTCACCGCTTGCAGCTATTCCAGAATGTTGCCCATATTATGAAAAAAGGTGTCAGGTGGAAGAACACAGTGGCTGAGCCCAACACCGGCACCCCTAGCCATGGCTACACCCAGTGCTGTGAGCACCTGCAGCCTTATGGTAGGTACGCCACTGGAGGTTAGTATTAGTAGTTGGGGAGAGGTTACTGTGAGAATTAGGTTAGTTTGGGTGATAGTAGAATATCTTTAAAATTACAAATATTCTAGTATGGGTGATACACTGCGCCCAAATTCTTGGGTACCTTTTCTGAATGTGCACCCTGCAACAAGCGTACAACCAGAGTCAAAGCATCTGATCTGTATGCTCATCCTGGGCCCGTAACTTAAAGTATTAGAGGCATAGCATCAGCACAGAAGTCAGGCAACTGGCATTGCTTGTTAGAGAATGAAAATGACAGCCTCCGTATTACTTTCACTTCAGACTCCCTTTAAGGGCTGGTTCAGACGGACGTCTGCGTAGCGTCGCGTCTGGGGGCGTTGCGGCGGCTGCGCGGTCAGGCTTTAAGTAGCCTTCGGTCGCGTCGTGATGCGGTCGCATTTTTTTTCCGTAGGGGAACATTAGCCGTCGCGGTTGGCCGCTCCCTGGAAGCTACATGTTGCTTCCAGGGGCAGCCCGAACGCTCGCGAAAATCGGGACCCGAACGCCGCGTTCGGGTAAAAGCGCGCAAAAGCTCGGTGTAAACGCTCCCATTCACTTGAATGGGAGCGTTTACCGCGACAGTCCGAACGCTTGCGGTAAACGCTCCACAAGCGTCCGTCTGAACCAGCCCTAAGAGGGGCATGGCACAAGTTGCCATTCATGACAATGCTTTCTAAGAAGGGGGTATGAGTTGGGCTGTCACTTGCACTCACTGCCTTCTACAGAAAGCTATGGACGGTGTACATTTTTTTTAGCTTTTCCTGCTGGCTTGACTGCTAAAGTGTTATAAGCAGAAATGTGCTTTACTGCTGCAATATTGTAATTTGGGAAGCACAACCGCATTAACCATCTTGGATCCTTAACGATGTTGCACCGAGTAGTTGAACTCCTACAGAGTCAGGAACTGCCTATTAACTATCTGTCTGTCTCCATTTTCTCTGGTATCCACTTCAATAGAGCGTGACAAGTTGTTAAAGAGGCACTGTAACCAAGGATTGAACTTCATCCCCATTAGTAGCTGATGCACCTTTTCCGCTGGGAAATGTTTACCTTTTTGTGAATAGATCATCACAGGGGTCTATATGGCTGATATTGTGGTGAAACCACTCCCATAGTGTGACGTCAGGACTTAGGTCCTGACAGTTTCCTGCACGTGAACAGTGTTGCATTGTGGGAAATAACGGCCAGTTTCCAACTGCTAAGCAACAGTATTTCCCTCTGTGCATATGTATATCTATAAAAAAAACAAAAACATTTTAGCCTATTGCACTGTTAGTGGGTATGACTATAAATAATGGCAGTTGGTGCTGTCTAGTTTTTTTCATATCTGCCAGTAGTAAAGATGATTACGTGCGGACTCATTGAAGATCAAGCAACATGAACACATTACATGGCAATATCAATCATTTCTTGAGCTCTCTTCTATTTTTTTTAACTTCTCACTGTGTATTGATTTATTTTTCTCCTTTTTGTTAAAGTTCCTCTTAAGTCAAATCAAGTTAAGTCAAATAATAAAGTTAATGGGAACCCATATTTAAATTAAAAAAAGTCAGATACTCACCTAAGGAGAGGAAAGGCTCGGTCCTAATGAGCCTTCCTTCTCCTCTCCCGGTTCCCTCGGTGCTGCGCTGGCTCCCCCATTCACATCCCCCGCCAAGGGGACTTCGGAAGTCTTCGGGAGCCGAGTCTTCCCGAAGACAGGCAGCTCCATACAGCGTATGTGCGAGTGCGTCATAGAGGGCACTCGCGCGTGCGCAGAGTAGAGTAGTCCGTCTTCGGGAGCACTCAGGCTCCCGTAACATTTCCGAAGCCTCCCTTCGACCGGGAAACGGTCGAATACCGCTACGGGGGAGCCAGCGTAACAGCGGGGACTGGGAGAAGAGAGGGGATGCTCTATGGGAACCAGAACCTCCCTCTTCTTAGGTGAGTATGTGACTTTTTTATTTAAATATGGGTTCCCATTCACTTTAACTTGTCCAGAGCCCACTTACGGTAATAAAATTCCTTTTCGACCACAGCTTAATTTTTGTAATAATTTAATCTGGAAATTTTCCTGTGAGCTCCTCTCTACTGTGTACCTGCAACAATACTACACCTAGACCCGCATCTGAAGCATCAGTCTAAACTACAAATATCTTGGAGAAATCTGGAGAACATAACACTAGCTGAGCACAGGGAGTTTGTTTCAGGGCCTCAAATGATTGCTCTATCTCAAGTGTCCATTTTACTACCACTGAGTTTTTTTCATTTCAAGTCTGTCAAGTATGTGAGTATGAAAAAAAGACTACAGCGGGATGTCAAACTAAAATACACAGTGGACCAAAATTGAAAACTGGGACCAACTCTTGGTCCTCGATGTCTAATGACCAACTCCTTCCATTGTACAATACCCTGATATCTAATGACTCCCCTCCCTCACATACACAGTTCTTGGGTGCCTAGCGGACCCCCTCCCCCATACAGTTCCCCCTGGTGTCTAGTGGCACCCCTCCCTCCACTAGGTGGCTTTCCTGGTGGCCTAGCCCTTTCCCCCTTCCCAGAATAGCATCATTGGTGGTCTAGTGGCCCCTGTCCTGTGCTCCCCCAGTCCTGATATAAGCAGAGTAGCAACAAAGCTGTAGTCTTGTCTCACCTTCTCAGGGCTCCAACGACATCTACCCATCCTCTACAGCGGGCTCTAGTTCCCAGCCCATTTCATTCTGTACATGTCACGCGTAATCATGTGACAAGCAGGAAGAGAACCAAGGAGCGAGTGCCCTCTGTAGAAGGTGGATGAAAATAAATGGAGCCTGAAGGAGGTTAGACAAGCACAACTACTACTGAGACAATACCCTACATATACTGGCCTGCAGGCCTGGTATAATGTAAATTAAATTCTAAATTACCCTCATGGGCCAACTATAATTACTGTTCAGGCCAAATTTGGCCCATGTTCCAGAGTTTAACACCCTTGATTTATAGTATTCTGGTAAGCCAAATAAAGTATGGATTTGTTTCTTTGCAGACGAGCATGGCCAATTATGTATGGCATCACTTTTCTTTGTCTGGGGTTCTATGATCTCCCCGCACACCCCAGGTACTTTGCCTTTTCTTCTAACTGTATAATAACCACACATTTCCTTGGGTTGGCAGTAAATCCAGTAAATGCGCATGTATGGTTGCACAGTGAATGAGTGGCTATGGCTTACTGCGCAGGCGTGACTGTACTTGCACATGCACAGTATGGCCATGTTCATACATGGAGGAAAGCATGGCAGCAAACTAGAAGAGGTCCCGGCCAGCAACAGAGGGCTAAAGAAGGCATGGAAATACTCTGGACCATCCAGAGGCTTCCTTAAAGGATACAAGAGGGAAATGAAGGATTGCAGCTTTACTTTCCCTGGGGCTTCTTCTGTTGTCTCCTCCACAGTCTGCGCAGAATGCCTCCGGTCGAGGGAGCGCAACTATGAGTGACACATCCGCACATGTTGCCAGCCGCTATAGAGGGGACAGCAGAAGACTAGATTACTGCGGAACTACGGCGAGGGACATAAAGACATGTATCCTTTAATCATTTACCTTTTTCGTTTTTACAGTTACAGATTTGCTTAAATTAAAAAAATGTCTCCATTTCTAATCAGAAATCCTCTGACCTGTTTCTAAAAGTTAGAGAGAATTTCAGCTACTGTTGTTAAAGTTACATTGGAATTTACTGGTGGCCAATACAACTTTGTTTCCAGGCTTTCAACACGTTGACACGGTATATAATTGGTTAGGTTTTCTTTTCCTGGCTGGTGTACCTTGTAGTTTACATCCCTGATGTTCTCCATCGCCTCAAAAGGACCTTGCCATTTGGCCAGAAACTTGCTTTCAACTGTAAGGATGAGTGCCAGCACAGAGAAGGAGGGCTCTGGATCCTATGCAGAGCCTTCCCTCTCCTCTGTTGGTGTCCCAGTTCCAGCCCTGTCCCCCATTCAAATTTGTCGCCTTCGGGAGCCCATGGAAGCACTTGTGTTCCCATGTGCTTCTGAAGACGGGTGGCTCCATTTGTCTTCAGAAGCACTGGGAGACACGAGTACTCCAGGGGTCCCCGAAGGAGTATTCGACCATAGTGGTAGTGACCCAGGACAGTGCTGAAGAACGGTAACTCTTCCCGTACTTACCTTTCCACTTGCTTTTCTTCTCCCAATGAACATCTCTAACTGTGGGGGTGGGGCCAACAGAACAGAGGTAGCAACACACTTTTATTTTATAGAGGGGGGAACAATTATAAAGGACCATGGTTTTTTTACTGTTTATGAGACCAACAGATCTAATATATAACCCACAGTAACTTATGAACAATTGTTCTCTCAGTTTTTGAATGATCAGATACTCTGATAATAGTATCCAGAAGTCATACACATGCCACGTAGATGCGCAAATGATTGATGTGTAAAGAACCAGAATCTATGGCGTTTACATGGAACAAAGGATTATGCTTGTAATACACGATGCAATTTTTCAGTCGATTTACTGTGCAATCTTATTTTCAATCGATTTTCTTATCTTTTCAACTTCCATTCACTTCTATAAGAAATCATAAAAACGATCGAAAATAAGATCAGACATGTCACAAACAATCTATCGAACCATCTATCTGCTGAAAAAACTATTCCCAACATTAGTGGGACAAACCATTGTACACGAGTATGTTGATTTGGAGTTTCAAGGCAATCTTGCACAGATTCTAAATGATCCAATGCCTGCCTGGTACACACAATACAATTTTTTTGTTCGAGCAACAATTTCCAGCAAGTCTGGTCTGCTCCTGACTGAGAATGGGATCGATTTTGTGCAGTACTGAAAATCAATCCCTTGCTCTAATGCTGGGAATACACTATCCAATTTTTAGTTAGATTTTCTGTTATGCTGAGCATACACGGCTTGTTTTTTGAGCCATTAAGATGGCTCGATAATTTCCAACATGTCCGATCTCCCGCCCGATCGTTTTGCCGCTCGATTCCAGATAGAAGTGAATGGAAAATGATAAGAATAGCGAGCGGACGATAAAATAATTGACAGCGGAATCGAGCGGCGAAATGATCGACCGGGAGAATAGAGCGGCAAAAACGAGCCGTGTATGCCCAGCATTAGATTTACCTGCCAGATAGATAATTTCCAACATGTTCTATCATCTAACCATCTATCTGCTTAGCAATTAGGCATTGTTCTACTCAGCAGGATATAGCCAGAAGACAATGCACCAGAGATGATGACCAGTCTCTACGAAAAATAATCTAATGCAGAAAATCTAACAGAAAGTTGTATGGTGTGTACTAGACATAACAGAAAATCTAACCGAGAAATCTAATGCTGGGAATACACGGTTCGTTTTTGCCGTGCGTTTCTCCTCTCAATCGTTTTTGCCGCTCGATTCTGCAGTTGATTCTCTTATCTTCCGCTTGTTTTTCTTATCTTTTTCCATTCACTTCTATCATAAATTGAGCAGCGAAAAAATTGAAAGGGAGATCGGACATGTCGGAAATAATCTATCGAACGAACCGTGTATTCCCAGCATAACAGAAAATTGGTTGGTGTATTCCCAGTGTAACAAAAGCAGATTGGAGTTGCCAAAAATGATATATCGACTCATCGGTCGGATGGGAAATGACATCATGTGCATCAGCCTTAAAAAGAACCTGTACTGAGTAAAAATATTTAAAATAAACACGAGGTAACTTCAAATGAACATTACATAGTTGCCTTGCCATCAGTTCCTCTCAGAAGCTCACCATTTTCTTCTGACAATAATCCCTTCCAGTTCTGACAATATTTTGTCAGATCTGAAATATATCAGTTGCTGTCAGTAAAATATCAGTTGCTGTCAATTACAGCTGAGAGGAAAACTAATGTGCCAGGTAATGTCCACGTTTCCCTATGGCTCAAGTGGGCGATGTTACAGTTTAACTGTGTGCTGACCAGAAAGCTGTTATGGGTAATGGCCATTTTCAAAATGGAGGACGGGAAATCTGTCCTCCACAGTGAACAAACAGGACGCGGGACAGGAGAAAGACACTGAGGAGTAGACTACATGGAAGGTAAGTATGACTTGTGTATGCTTTTGACTTTAAATTTTCAGTTCAGGCAGGGGCGAGCCTGGGGTGCCTGGCACCTGGGTGCAAGATTTTCTCTGGCGCCTATGGGAGTGGTTAAATTTACCGCGCCCAACCACATAACCACATCAGTGTCCTGCCTAATCACACCCACACCTTCCACCTCTTTCCGCATGCATGTGATACCCCATTCCCAGGGGCGTAGCAATAGGGGGTGCAGAGGTAGCGACCGCATCGGGGCCCTTGGTCCAGAGGGGCCCCAAAGGGCCCTCCCTCAACTACAGTATTAGCTCTCTATTGGTCCTGTGCTCATAATAATCACTTCTATAGATACTATGAATAGTGGTAATAATTAACAAGCTGTTCCCCATCCCCTTCTTGCACCTCTGACACTGTAGTTGCCATTGGCAGGTTTTGGTGCGCCGTATCAATTGCTATGTATAGAGTGTTTGGGGGGGCCCCATGTAAAACTTGCACCAGGGCCCATAGCTCCTTAGCTACGCCACTGCCCATTCCTACCCCTCTTCCATGGGCTTGCTCCTGGCTGGCTTTGGCTTCTTGCGAGTCTGCTAGTCTCTGGACTGACTCAGGCTGAGAGGCTCTGCGAGTGCGACGCAGTCACACACTGCGTATTTCTTTAAGGATTGGCAGGTGTGTTATAGGCCTTGCTATGCGATTGTCTCCTTTATAAAAAATGGTATAGCCTGATGGCATCACTATAATTGCTGTGCTTTTAGCTGAAGTCATTCTTGTATAGCAGATGGCGCTGCACGCCCGGATACCCTGCTGCCACTGCTGTTGCCAGTTATTGATCGGGCTGTATGACTTGCCGGGAGCTAATGGCCGTGGTGTGTAATAATATGGCGCTTGATAATTGTTGCCATTGGTAACGGTGTATAGAATCCCCGCGTGTCAGGCTCGCCAGTGAAATGAATAATGGCTTTGCCATCGTCAGGCTTTCTAGGCCGTAAGCCGAGGTGCGACGGCACAATAAGCTCCGCCTCTCCATCCCTCAGACTTGTGTGCAGCACGTGACTGCAGCCCCGCTCTCTTCCTGCTGGCGATGCCCCGTGGCTGACGTCACCAAACTGCACTGCGCCTGCGCGGGTGACGTCGTCCCGAGTGCTTCGAAGAAGTGTCGAACTGCTTCGGTATAAATAAAAAAAACAAAATGAAGACACGTGTCCCGCGAGGCGGGTAACCATCCGGCCGGAGCGGGCGCTCTTCTCGTGCAGAGCGCGTCCCCGCGACCGGGGCTTCCGGCGCTGTGCGCTAATTTGGAGGGAAAGATCAGCTGTATGCGCAGCCTGCGGCGAGCAGTGTAAGTGGCACACCTAGCCGTGATGATGATTATAGAGCTGTGTGATCTCCGCTGGATGGAGGGATGGCTGTCGGGCGGGGGGTTGTCTGCTCTTCGTGTTGCCGGGGCTGATGGGATCTGCAGCATTCTGCACTGGGTGCCCTGTTGTCGGAGTGTTAGGGAGGGACTGGTAACGTGACTGGCAATGCCCTCTGTGCTGGGGGTCTGGCAAATCCCTGCCTGCTTGTAGAGTGGCACCTGCATCTGACCCTGTAAGAAGGACATTATGTAGCAATTATAGTATGAAAATCCGATTCAGGAGGACTGCCAGGTTACATTTGACTGTACAGTTATGCTTGTGACGCTCTTCCTGTACTAGGTATGATGGTTTAGTTGGTTTATTTTGAGATACTCTTAGAGCTCATTATTTAAAGTGTACTCCCCTTGGGAGGAAGAAGCCCCGTCCTGCTCCGCAGTCTCCTCTCGGCACTGGGACCCCTGAAAGCCAGCTTCTTGGTGAATGTCGACTGTTGCGTATGCATGCTAGCTCCATCACGCCCCGCTTTCCCTTGAGATAGCCAGGTCCACGTTACTGTACAGGTGTGTGCTGTCTGCACAGTCGCACAGACCCAATTAGACTTGGCCATTTCCGCCGAAATCGAGTGGGATGGAACTAACGTGCAGGGAAGCAAACTTTTTGAGGTCCCAGTGCTGAAACCAGGGAAGAGGACGGAGGAAACCACTTTAGGATCCAAAGGCTTCCACCTCCTTAGGTGAGTACTCCATAGGGGCAATTTTAAATCTTACATGTTTACTTTAACTTCTAGAAAATGCTGATCTCTGCAAAAGCAGTTCCAAGGTGTGAAGATGCACCACGCAATGGCCTCAATTCACTAAGCTTATTTCCTGTCTTTAATAACGTTTCTAGAGTTATCACCATGGTGTTGAGGCATGTCGTATTCAGGAAACATTTTTCCTCAGGCAAACCTAAAGTTAACTTTTCTGTCTTTAAGTTAACTCTTCAATCCTTAAAATAACTCCAAAGTTAAAGGGAATCAGAGATGAACGTTTCACACAAAATAAACATATCAGTCGATAGCTTGTAAAGAATAAATGCTTTACCTGATAATTTCGCTGCTCTGGTGTGCCTTTTTTAGTGTTTTTTTATCCATTATTGCTCCAGGAAAAATCAAATATGGCCGCCGGCTCATATCCCTTCTGCTTCCGGGTTATGAGTTGTTCTGGATGTGGTGTCTAGGCTATATGAGACTAGGCTGCGATTTAGGCTATATGAGAAAGGCTGCTGCATCCTTTCATCTGTGTGCTTTCATTTTGGTATGATGTGCAGCTGCCTGTAGGAAGCGTCTCTCATAGGAATGAAACTGCAGTCATCATCATTATCTTTGCAGACAGAGTGCACACAGAGAGCAAAGATCATATTGCAGCCACACTTGTCTGTTTCAGAGATTCTCTAGCAACAGCAGCCCCTCCCATGTCATCACAGCTCTCTGTATGCAAAGCAGGAAATCTGAGCCAGGAGGTGGCAGGCTTGGGCTTGAAAAGACTCCACAGAAGAGTGACTTAGCTATAATGATTCCAGGTCAAACCTAGACTGAGCCAGTCGAGGATTCTTATCACAGCTGATAATAGACTAATTAAGCAGATAAGAATGAAACTAAAGCTGGCCATACACTTGCCCGATTTGCCGCCGTTCGACAGCACATTCGATCACTGGGATTGAATCTGCTGCCAATCGTTCACGCTAAACGCACCCGGCGATCCGATTTCCTCCCGAAATCGGATCGGTCCGTCGATCGCCCCGTGCAGGAAATTACCGTCGATCACCCGCGGGTAGGGAGCACGTCGCTAGCGGCATCCGATACAGGTATACATTACCTGACGCTGGCTCCCGGGCATCTTTTCCGCGCTGCACCGCTCTGTTCCTGCTCCATCCCAGCGTACATTAACTTCCTGTGTCACTCCAGTGACCAGGAACTTCAAATAGAGGGCGCTCTATTTGAACTTCCTGGTCACGGAGTGACACAGTGTACGCTGGGATGCGGTGCAGCGCGGAGAAGAGGACCCGGAGCCAGCTTCAGGCAATGTATACGGGGGGGGGGGGGGGGGGACAGGCGGCAGGAGCAGCTCAACAGATTGTGATCGGTTTCAGGCTGAAATCGATTCACAATCTGTTTGCAGTAAAGGCAGCCATACGATCCCTCTCTGATCAGATACGATCAGATAGGGATCTGTCAGTTGGCCGATCTAATGGCAAATCGACCAGTGTATGGCTACCTTAAAAGCAGGGTAGGTGTTTACATGTTCCCACTGATAAATGTAATAAAATACATGAGGGTGCTTCCTCTCTGGTTCTCTTTAAAGACAGGCTTTTTTTTAACTGCGTGTGAAAATAACTACAGAGGAGGTAAATTAACTACAGAGGAGGTAACTTAAAGAGGAGCTGTTAGGTATAAGGTCTCAGAGAAAATAAACACATATATCAGTAGCTAAAGATTGGCTGTACTTACATTACATATGCATTTCACTGTCCACGTTTGTACTTCACATAATTTTTATATAGTATTTGCAGATAATGATGCTCCTGACAGCTCATGGCAGGTTCCATGTTTGTCTGTCTCCTATGAAGCCAAATGTGTCGTCATGTCCTGCCTGCTTCCTGATGATTCCACTCTCACAAACGCTGGCAATGAATAACACTACTGTGCAGTGAATATTAATTAGCCATGTGGCTAGGAACAATAGCGGACTCCTGCAGTGTACTCTGCCCGAGATTTATTAGTGCTGTGAGCTAGACTGTTACATGCTGTTGAAACTTGAGCCTCACTAGCAGCCAGGGGAGGGCCCCAAAATGCTTTGCAGTATCTGTTATTCGGCTTGCGTCCTCCTTAGGAGCCTGGGAATACGGAGCCTTGCTGTCAGCAAACATCTAAAGTAAGAGAGATTTTTAACTGCAGTATTGCCTTTTTGGCTTCCTTCTAAACTGTTTAACACAGGAGAATAGAGGTTTAAATTAGCTTTTGCTGCCTGACAGTTACTCTTTAAGGAATGAAGAGATAAGTTATCTCTCTCACTGTGTGGAGGTAAGTTTTCTCTTGCCTTATTATCTCCAGCATGATCTTAGTGAATTGAGGCCAATGTGTAATGATGTGCTATGACCCCAGCCTCTGTCACTGGGGTTCATTAACCACTTTGTCCTTTGCTACAGTATATCTACGTCAGCTGTGGCTCTCTCCAAGCCACAGCGACGTAGATATACTGACCTGCTTGCAGCCCTGTTGTGCAGGAACAGGTGCGCTTCAGAGCGCACCTCCTGGCACTAACAGCTGCAATACTAATTGGTGAAAGGGAAAATGTTCCCTTGTAGCCAATTAGTGACCCCCCCGCGGATGAACGATCACCGCTGTAGCAAACAGCGTGATCATTCATCTCTCCCCCTCCATGGTCGGATCTGCTAAAAAAAAGGATTAGAAAGCAGCCTGACTCACCTTTTCCTGTTCCAGCGACCAGCCTGCAGCCCGAGCCTCCGATCTCCGCTCTGCACACAGCCCTGTGATGCTGAATAGCCGAGTCCCGGCTTGATGACGTCATCAAGCCAGGACCCGGTAACCGGCATCACAGGGCTGCGTGCAGAGCGGCGATCGGAGGCTTGGGCTGCAGGCTGATCGCTGGAATGAGATAAGGTGAGCAAGGCTGCTTTCTAATCCTTTTTTTAACAGATCTGGCCACCGAGGGGGCTGCCTGGGTGGGGGGTGGGGCATCTGGCTGGCTCCTATGGGGGTGCGTGGACCCCTGGTGGGGGGTAAAATGTGCAGCTGGGGGGGGGACAATAAAAGAAGAGGGGGTACAATTTTATTTTATGTGTATAATTTTATACTGGGGCAGATCTGGCTATAATGGTGGGGGGCCCTAATCCAGGGTGCACCCGCTAATCCTGAGGGTGCATCTGGCTATAATGGGGGACCACTATTCCTGGGGACACATATGGACACATGAGGGGCAGCAATCCTGGGGATACATCTATCTATCTATGCTGGGAGGTGCCAAACACAGAGGACACATCGGGCTATACTGGGGGTGACTGATATTGGGGACACATCTGGCTATAAGGGGGGGGGGGGTCTGCTACTTGGGACACATTTTGCTATCTATACTGGGAGACATAATATTGGTGACATGTTTTTATCTCCTGTGGTACTTTTTATTTTTAAACTGGAATTGATAAAAACTGAGAAAAAATGCATTTTTTTTATTTCCCCCCTCTTTTTCCCATTAAAATGCATAGAAAACTTTTTTGGTCTAGGGATAAAATACCCGCCAATGAAAGTCTAGTTTGTCCTGAAAAAAACGATACCTAGATCATTTAGGTGTCATGAGTAAGGATAAAGTTATGGCTGATTAAAAAGGGACACCGCTAAAGTGTCAAAACTGCTCTGGTCAATAAGGGGAAAACAAGGTCTGGATGCGAAGTGGTTAAAGTCCAAAACAAAAGATGGGTCAGCACCACCAGATAAATGTAATTAAGAACTACTCTAGCAAAAATTATGCAGTTAAAATCCGACAGAACCTCCAAGTTTTGGACTAGCCCATCTCCTCATGGAGTAGTCTCAGGGTTTTCTTTGTTTTCTGAAGGATTTCCTGAATGACAGTTGCTAAGTTAAACTGACAAAATAGTGTGCAAGTGAGTAGGGAGGCTGGCTGATATCTTACTATTTTGGCAGTTAAACTGCCGTTCAGTAAATGCTTTTGAAAACCCTGAGAATTCCCCATATGGCGATTGTAATGAGATAGACAGTGATGGACTGACTATTCAAAAACCTGTTGGTTCTCTCAGATTTTTTAACTGCTTGAAAGTTAATGGGAATCAGATTAAAGGTGGCCACTAACTGTCCAATCTTTTTCATCCAATCTTACCATTTTTATGTAATATAAGAGAACTGCCTATAGTATTTATTCAATATATTTACTCAATTTACCTGTATACTACAAAGATTTGGTAAGATTGGAAGAAAAAGATTGGATCATTAGTGGCCACCATTAGAAAAAAAGCCAGATATTTACCTAAGGAGAGGGAAGGCTCTGGGTCCTATAGAGCCTTTCACGGTGACCTCGTTGCGGCGGCAGCTCCTCCGTTTGAATCCCCCTGCGCGTGGGACTTCGGAAATTTCGGGAGCTGAGTCCTCCCGAAGACAGGCGGCTCCATACTGCACACCCGAGAGTGTGTGAGAGAGTGCGCTCGTGCATGCAGTATAGAGCTGCCTGTCTTCGGTAACCAATTCGAAGATTCCCTTCGGCGGCTGAGACAGCAGTATTTGACCAGGACAATGGACCAGGACCCAGAGCCTTCCCTCTCCTTTGGCACTGTATATACTTGCGTATAAGCCTGATTTTTCAGCACAATGTGCTGAAAAGTTACCCCCTCGGCTTATACGCGAGTCAGTGGAGCAGAACAGATGGTGGGGCAGGTTTTGTTACTGGCTCCCTGCTGTGTCCATGCCTCCCATCCCCTGCAACATAGTGTGCAGAATGCGCTGCTCAGGACTACCTGTGTCCCCTGGCTTGCGGAGCAGAGTGTGCAAGCAATGTGTTAGCGGTGCAATGATTCCTTGATTCCTGTGTGGCAGTCGCTGTGTCTCATATCAATGACGCCATCTGGTGGGGCCTTGAGACACAGCTGTATCATCTTTGGGGCACATCTGGTTATGGGGAGGGAGGCTGACTTGTACTAGCGGCACATCTGGCTACTGTAGAGGGGGCTTATACACGAGTCAGTCACTTTTTCCTGGTTTCTGAGGAAAAAGTGGGTACCTCGGCTTATACGCAGGTAGGCTTCTATGCAAGTATATACGGTAAAGCCCCGTTTACACTTAGGCCTGGTTTACATTAGCATTTGCCAACGGAACCGGCCATATGGTTCCGTGGTCCGTTCTGCTGAGCGGACGAAAAAATGCTGCAGGACCCAATTTTCCAGACCGTTTCAGCGAAACGGAAACTGAAGGTTTTGCAGCATATAGGAACCAATGAAAACTGATGTTTTACAGCACACTGGCTGTAAAACGGACCGTTTTCACCTGATCCATATGTCCGGTTCCGTAAAAAACGCTAATGTGAACCGGGCCTAAATCAGTTTCTCTCAGTTATAACTGAAAGGACAACTGATTTTCAAAGTAATGCCCATGTTTTCCTATGGCACAGTTCACACTTAACACATTTTAACTGAAATCTTTTTCATAATGCACTGCTATGGAGAAGGAAAAAAAAACTCGTACCAACTGGTTAAGTGTAAATGGGGCCTAAGTATCTGGCTGTTTTTTTTTTTTCTAACATTCCCATTCACTTTAAAGCTCTTTTATCCCACCACAAGTTGCCTCCTTGTGATGGAATAAAAGAGCTTTAATTACATTGATCTGGTGGTGCCGACCCATCTTTGCTTTAAACTTTGCAAAAGACCAGATGTAATGCTAGGCTAGTAGAGGAGTAATGAAAAGATCCTTGTTTCTCTTTCAAGGAGGTAACCTGGGAATAATATACAGGTGTTGTGTATGTTGATGTGTCTGAGTTTGAAATAAGACCACTGTATTCCTTAGCATGCTGTTACAGCGAGTGGAAGCATTTGTACATGTTGTCATGGCAGGTGACAGTAATGAAATGATGTGTAGGGCTGTGCCATCAGGGCATCAATCCATCAAATCTGACTCCTCAGTTTATGGTACCTCCAACTCCTCTATTTTTAGTGTATTAATATACTATGTATTAGTCGTGTTGATTGAAAGAATGCAAACCAAACGTCTACTGTCTAGTAAGCTGACGCCACCATATAAATTGGTGCATAGATGGTAAAGAATTATATTTAAAAAGCAGGCAATAGATTATCCTTCTAATCAGTTAGATATCAAGTCAGCACCAAAGGTGTGAATTCCCATCACTATCAAGTTCAAACTGAACTTACGTTAGTTCCATCTGTTGTCATGCATATTTTTTCCATTAATATCTACGGTATAAGCATTTAACTTGTATGGCGAAAACGTAATGCGTAAAGCTGGTTTGGATGAGTCACATGCTTGAATTAAAATAGCGGGCAGGAATATCTGAGATATGCCGATGATACCACTCTAAAACTAAGGAAGATTTAAAGAACCTAGTCATGAATGTCAAACAACAAAGTGCCAAAGCTGGTCTACTGCTTAAAGAGAACCAGAGACCAAGCACCCTCATGTATTTTATTACATTTATCAGTGGGAACATGACAGTAAACACCTACCCTGCTTTTAGTTTCATTGTTATCTGCTTAATTAGTCTATTAGCAGCTGTGATAAGAATCCCCGACTAGCTCAGTCTAGGTTTGACCTGGAATCATTATAGCTGAGTCACTCTTCTGTGGAGTCTTTTCAAGCCCAAGCCTTCCCCCTCCTGGCTTAGATTTCCTGCTTTGCATACTGAGAGCTGTGATGACATGGGAGGGGCTGCTCCTGCTGAGAGAGAAGCTCTGTGGCTGCAATATGATCCCTGTGTGCTCTGTGTGCACTCTGCATAGATAGATACTGATGATGACTGCAGTTTCATTCCTATGAGAGACACTTCCTACAGGCAGCTGTACATCATACCAAAATGAAAGCACACAGATGAAAGGCTGCATTTAGCCTAGACAGCAGCATAGTCTCATATAGCCTAGACAGCACATCCAGAACAACTCATAACCCGGAAGGAGAAGGGATATGAGCCGGCGGCCATATTTGCTTTTTCCTGGAGCAATAATGGATAAAAAACACTAAAAAAGACACACCAGAGTGGCAAAATTATCAGGTAGAGCATTTATTCTTTACAAGCTATTTTGAAATCTAGAAAATGTACTAATGTTTTGGAATATAAGATGCTCGGGACTATATGATGCACCTACGTTTAAAGAGCAAAAACCACGACAAAAAAAATATACTAAACCTGGTGTGTCCATAGTCTAGGGACGTCTTGTAGATGTTCTCCCCCAATTATTGTGTCTCCTCTTGTACCTCTTGTGTCCTTTTCTCTCCCCATGTCTCCTCTTCTGTCCCACTTTTATCCTCACCCTTTCTCCTCCTCGCTCCCCTGAAGAGATGAATGCAGCTGCAGCACATCTCGCCTAATCCATCTGAGCCCATGGTGATCAGAGACCTCTCCTATCCCTCACTGTTCCCCTAGTGCCAGCTTGTGCTGATCGTATCATCAACAGAAGCCAGCACTAGGGAAGCAGTGAAGGAGAGTACAGGTCTCTGATCGCTGAAAGCTTGGATCGATTAGGTGAGATGTGATGCCGCTGCTTTCATCTATCCAGGGGGAACGGAGGAGGACATGGGGAGAGCAGAGGAGGACCAGGGGACAATAGAGGGAGTCCCCGTCATTGCGGCGGTTTGTATCCCCGGGCGTTCGGGGACTCCCTGTAGTTGGAATAACTGACATAGTGGCTTTTTTTTTTCTCCCCATTTGGGGGTGGGGGGGGGGGAGTGCATCTTATATTCTGTAAAATACAGTAAGTAATGTCATCTGCTGTAATGAAACTTCTGCAAATAGATGGAGAGAAAGTAGAAGTTTAACAGATTTTATCTTGGGATGGAAGATCTTTGAGATTAAGAGACGTGTGTTTTTCAGAAAGAAAAACTAGGACAAGATACTAAGGATAGAGATGTCACTTTACCATCAAAGATCAGGATAGTTGAAGCTGTGGTCTTTCCAGTAGTAACATATGGCTGTAAAAGTTGGACTATAAATAAGGCCCTGCTTAGAAAAATTGATGCTTTTGAACTGTGGGTTTTCGAGAAAGCTACTGAGAGTTCTCTGGACTGCCAGATCATGTAGCCAGTTGATACTTAAAGAAATAAGGCCAGAGTGTTCACTAGAAGGGCTGATACAGCTATTACAACTCAAATACTTTGGTCACATAATGATAAGACCTCATTCTTTGGAGAAATCCTTGATGCTTGGAAAAATTGAGGGCAAAAGAAGAAGAGGATAACAGAGGCTAAGATGGAAAGACAGCATATGTGAAGCTATGAACTTGCCTATCCAACAGCTGAAAGAAGCAGTGATTGACAAATACATCTTGTGTGCAGAAGTACATGGTCACAAAGAGGATGAGGAAATGGAAAACTGATGGTAACAAACCCCAATTGATATTTCACGGCACTTCAATGGAATTTGAACTTGGCTTCCAAATGAATATTTATGCAATATACTGTACCAACGTTTTTAATATTGATTGAAAAAAATGCAACATACAAGGCATTTTGTCCCTGTCAAAGGTCAGCAGTTTGAAACCTTTGTGAAGATTGTGCTTTTGGAAACAAACCAAAGATCTTCTCAGATCTAGAACAGCCTTTCTCAACCTTTTTATCCTGGAGGAACCCTGCAAATAAATTTTGGATCTCAAGGAACCCCTGCAGACAAATGTTTGATCTTGAGGAACCCCTGCATTTTTTTTGCAAGAGGCACGGTCTTTAAAAGTAGGTTAGACTGTTTATTTCACTACCCCCTATTACACTGCTACTCATTACACTGTCTTCTTATCCTAGTGCTTTCTACTAGTGCGCTCATTTTTATTCTGACCCCCAATTTAGTGCTTATTTTTACAGTACCCCCTATTATAATGTTCTCTATTATACTTCCCCCTCGATGGGGGAAAATGCCAAGGAACCCCTGCAGAGTACTCAAGGAACCCTGGTTGAGGAAGCCTGGGCTAGAAGGTTTGCACACCGCACTACTGGCCAACCAAGCCAACATGAATGAAGATACTATTTCAGTTTGAATATAAACTCTTTAGCTAAGCCTATGTCCTGGTGGATTTTTATGTTTTGGCTGTTAAAGAAACGACAAGCTCTATATTTTAAACAAAGGACAACAAAAATGAAAACAACATTGGGACTAAATTTAGCACAACTGTGTCTGAACTAAAATGAGGCGAATTCGACCAACATTACTAGGCCGGTGCTTCTGTCTCCTTGGGCAGCCTTACTCTAACATGAGAGCGATCTGCAGAGGAAATTATGGGAATCTTCCCTTATCTTTCACCCATAATCAGAACCTGGTCTGTGGCAGTAGACAACACCTCTGCGTTTGATGTACATTATGGATTCTCCACACTATCATATTATTAATGACTGCTTTGTACAAGTACCCACATTGCTGGTAACACCATCTCAAGTGTCCCTTGATTGATGCAGATATATATTTGTTTGGAGTAGTTCTATATAGGTAGAGAACAGCATTCTCGTAGCACTTTTAGCCGGGTGCTCCACCCAGCTAATTCTGGTGACCGCTTGGCTGTCAAAGCTCTCCTACTGACACCACATGCAGAGGAGGTGGGGCCGAGGAGGTGGGGCCGTCCAGCAAAGCAGTGAATACTAATAAAGAGGAGTGGGACACACTCAGCTCTCCAGTCCTGTGAGTCAGCAGTATAGGAGAGTGTGAATTTGCTGCCTGAAATGCTTGATTCAGGTTTTCGTCATGGTAATTCAGGCAGCAAACTCTAGGGGGCAGCAGCGCTGTATACTGGAACAGCAGACGATTTTTCTCACGCTCGCCCTCTGCTGCTGACTCTTAGGACTGGAGAGCTACAAGTGGGTGTCCCGCCACTCTTCTTTAGTATTCACTGCACTCCTGGCTGGCTCTACCAGCTCTTTGTACACTATAGAAAGGACCGTAGAAAAGATTCATGCAGAATCTTCAGGTACAAAAATATCAAAACTTTATTGACACAAAAATAGATAAACTATTAAAATATCTCTGTAGGAGGTTCCTTGTAGATATTTCCAACACAGAATTCAGATATACATATAGGCTTAGTTGTAGACTTAATGCATTTTATGGGAAAGGCAACGACACGTTCGTTTCGGGTGTACAAGACCCTTCATCAGGCCAAACTGCAGAAAGTACTATCTACAAAAAAGCATAAAATAAACGTACATTAATAACATTAATATAATGTATATAGTAATACCGGCACCTCACAGAGAAAGAAGCCCATAAGTGAACAGAGTGACAAAGTGTATCCACTAGATCCCATAAAAGAAGATCTTTACACTTGTCACGAGAAAAAGAAGTAATTGTGCCAACACAGCAGAGCATGAGGGTTAAAGGGAGGTAGGTAGAGTCTGACATGACTAAAACCAAAATGGATCAGTAAATATCGGTCCATTGTATGCTGACTCCGTAGAGGATAACAGATTTTTGAAGAAAGTGACAAACACCTAAGGTCTGTAAATATCGGCCTCATAGTCACTGAATCAAAGGAATTCAAGATATATAGAGAAGAAAGAAAAAGAACAAAGAGCTGTATTACTGCAGACCTGTTAGTTCTGTGGGTAATGCATGATCAAAGCACCATCAACACAAGGAGACATCTGAACCGACCAGATGTACAATACACCTTTAAGAAGAAAACCAAAAATTGTCATAGATCTATGATTAGTGATAAATGGTACAGAATAGCTATACCCCTTTGCTTCACTAGAGGCAAAGCCCCATAGGAACGCCGGGAAAATTATAGCAAATGGATTCACACTAAGCAAGAGAATCTCATACTATAGACACCCACCGAATATATAAAGAAAGCATGACTTCACCATATTACTAGGCTATCCCAATCAACATGAAGGATATAGACAGATACTAAAGATAAATCTTGCAAGTTGCCAATCACTAATACACACAGGCTGTCCTGCAGGGCAAATTGTCAATAGGATATAGGCACAAGTGGGTCAAAAAGCCATATATATAGACAGACGATGAGGGAGAGTCCTGCAATCCACCAATCACTAATACAAACAAGCTAACCTGCAAGACCGATCATCAATTGAGTATAGATAGGGGTAGGTCAAAAACCATATAAAAATCCCCCTAATACCGTAGCAAATACAGATGTATACAAATGAGCGATCAAGTACAATAGAAACTATAGCATGTGGCCTACGGATAAAGGTACTTACAATTCCAATGGCTGGCATGTCACAGAGTGGACATCTATTGCTGCTACGCTGGAGGTGCACCAAGGGATAACTACACGCTGTTTAAATAGCGTCCTAGCGTGTTCAAAAATGGAGTGCGCATGCTCCAACTTAGGGGGGCGTAGACAATACTAGTCACTGCGTCCGGCATCAAAGCCAAGCCGGAACACAGAGAGGAAAGTGACATGAGTGGCCGGCCGGAAGTGATGCACAACGCATCACTCCTTTGTTCAGAGCAATGCGGAAGGCCGCTTGTATACGGAAGACAGCCCATGCATTGCGCTGAGACGCAAACAAGGAAGTACTGCCTCACATGGCACTAAAGCCCACGTGGGGCAGGTCCATGTATCACGCAACAGTGTGGCCAAAAGGATACAGCTTCACACTGCGCTGGAGACCAATCACAAACACCCACCACAGATCATAGACAGCCCAGGCAGGCCATCACACATTAAAGAATACCTCTGCGCGCATACACATTAGGAGATACCTTAGTGCACTTACACCATAAAATACCAATTGTCCAATACCAATTTGGTAAACGGCTACTAAGCCTCACCACATATTTAGAAAGACATGTAGAGCCATCAAGGATGCCCAGTGACTACATCATAGAGCCCAAAAGGCATAGGCTGAAAAAGGGGGGTACCTCCTACCTTGTCCCAGCATGCAAACCACACAGAACCAACAGGTTAAATATTTGTTCTACAGCATCTGTGGAAGAAAAAGAAAGGAACAACATAAATATCACAATTGATCAATTAAACCAGTAATGAAATAATCATTGGGGCCTGTATTCCGCATTCATACCCCAAGGGGCTAAAGTTTGTAAGTTTTTAATCCAGCGGGCCTCCTTACGTAGTAAGCCCGCTTCCCTATCGCCACCCCTTCTCAGGGGGGCAACGGCCTCCAAGACAAAAAATCGGAGCTGGTTCGCTGCATGACCCATCTGCACAAAGTGACTAGCAACGGGTGAATCAATATCAGGGGGGGCTTGATTCCGACGATATGCTACATTGATTCTAGATCTGTGTTCAATGATCCTTTCCTTGACCGCTCTCGTGGTTTCACCCACATAGAGCTTTCCACAAGGGCATTTGATGGCATACACCACAAACGAGGTCTCACAGGTAGCGTAATGTTGAAACCTTATTTGGTGACCTCGCATTGGGTGGTTAAAGCTCCGCCCCTTGAACACCAGCTGACAGCAAGAGCAATTTAGACATGGGAATGTCCCTTTTCTAGCCGGGGCTAAAGTGGTTTGCAAACTGGTCCTACCGGACCCCAGATCTGCCCTGACTAGATGGTCTCTTATAGATTGGGCTCGCTTGTAAGCAATCATGGGTGGTAATGTAAAGGCTGGGACTTCAGGGCCTTTGGCTCTCAACACTGACCAATATCTTTTGACAATATTCGACACCCGGGATGAGATCGTATTAAATGATGTAGACAAAATCATACGATCACAATCCCCCCTAGCTCGTACCTCTCGGGTTCGCAGCAGATCCGCTCTCTCACGAGTCAAGATCTGCTTTTTGGTACGCTCAACCAGACTTCTGGGGTAATGTCGTTCCAAGAATCTATTTGCCATACCAGTCATGCGTTGGGCACTTCTTGTCTCATCGCTAACAATGCGTCGGACCCGCATAAACTGCGATTTGGGTAAGGACTCGCGCAGGCTTTTGGGGTGGAAAGATCTAAAGTCCAATAGGGTATTACGATCTGTAGGTTTAGAATACAAATCAAAAGTTAATAACCGCCCAGTCCTGCATATGTCCACATCCAAAAATGCTATCTTTTGGCTCTCAATGCTGCACGTAAATTTTAATGATGGAGATGCCATCTGAAGTTCATCGTAGAAAGTCTGAAAGGAGGAAGGCGGTCCAGACCAGATGACAAAAATGTCATCTATATATCTACGCCAAATACAGGCGTGGTCTCTAAATAATGAGTTTTTATAGACCCATTCCTCCTCAAAGCTCTCCACAAAGATATTGGCATAGACGGGTGCAACATTGGAACCCATGGACGAGCCCCTTAGCTGTAAATAAAATGTGTCCTGGAAGAGAAAAAAATTCCTCTCCAGTACCAACTCCAATAGGGTCATAATAAAATCTATCTGTACACCCTGTACAGATGGGTCAGCCAGCAAACAAGATCTAACAGCCTCCTTACCTTCAGGATGCGGAATACAGGTGTATAGAGATTCGATGTCTAATGTCACTAAAAGGCAGCTGTCATGAGGAAGGACCAATTCACCTATCTGTTTTAAGAAGTCAGAAGTATCACGAAGATATGACTTCTGGCTCAACATATATTTTCTCAGCACTTTATCCAAAAAGATCGCGATGTGGCTCAAAATTGAGTCACATCCAGCTACAATTGGACGGCCAGGAGGATTGCATAATCTCTTATGTATCTTGGGTAGACAGTATATCACGGGGGTTATTAGTTTATCAATATACAGATAATTAAACAATTTCAAATCAATTAACCCGCAATCCAATGCCTCATCCAAAATTAATTTGATTTCTTTCAGATATTCCGTGGTCGGATTGACAGTGAGTTCCTTATAGACCTTCTCATCAGACAGCTGCCTCAAAATTTCCGTGACATAATCTGTTTTGTTCATAACCACTACCGCACCCCCCTTGTCAGCTGGTTTAATCAAGATGGACTGGTTACCCTTTAGATTAAATAGTGCTGTCTTTTCATTTTTGCTTAAATTATGTTGAAAAAAGGGAACATGTCCCCTTTTGAAATCGTTCTCCAATCGGCTAATATCTCGCTTAACCAATCCAATATATGCTTCGACCTGATCATCATTTTGGGGTGGCTTGTTTCTTGTAGGCAAGAACAATTTCAAATCACTTGCTGTATATAATGTTCTCTCTACTGGAGCTCGTGATATAGGTAAAGGCTTAGAAAAGAAGGCCTTCCACCGTAATTGGTCGAAGAACTTCTCTAATTCAACATCTAGGCTAAAGAAATCAGGCACAGCTGTAGGACTAAAGGATAACCCCCTAGATAAAACCGACAATTCATCTGGTGAAAGTTGGTAGCTGGAAATATTAATAACGGGATAACTGAGGCTCAATCTGTGTACCGCTGTCTGCTAAGTACGGTCTCTGAAAAAATAGTCCCTCCTGGGGACCTGTTTCGGGGGATGTCTCTTTTTTGGGGGCTGGACAGGAACCTGCCCCGGATTCTCTAAAAAAGACGATTCTGATGCAGAGGATGGTGCAGGCGAATTTGGTTGATTTGGCGTTGGTTTTGGATGTCTCTTTCTCGATTTTGGATAGCGTCTTCCGCCTCCTGGCGTGGCTGGATTGGGTTTTCTCTGCCATTTATAAACGTAGCCAGATGTATAGTCACGGCAATCACGTTGGAACTTTTCCCTTTTGCTTTGTAAGACGTCCCTCCTATATTTAGCCAAATTCTCTTCCAAAGATTTAATTTGTGTATCAAACGATTCTTTAGGAATCTGACTCATCAATTTCTTACGTAAATCCTCAGATTCTAGTTTCAATTCTGGTAGTTTTTTATATATCCATTCAACATACAACAACAGGATATCAAAGGAAGATTTGTTCAGAATACCCTCAAAACGGGTTAGGAACTCGCTATCGTCTGTAAAGATATTAGGCCTTATATGAGATCGCACTCCCCTCGGAATCTTCAGATCTTTGTAATATTCAGCCAGTGTCTGGCCATGCAGTTCCAAATCGATGATGTATTTATCGATCTTCTCTAACTCTTTAAAGTCTACTGCTGTCACATCAATCTCTCCCAAAATCCTACGACAACCTTCCACATTACTCAAAATGCGTATGATGTCCTCATTGGCATAAGAAAAATTGCTGTACCTGTAGATTGTGCTGTCTCCTCCGTAAGGGGAGTCAGTTCATTAGTAGACATTTGTACAAAACGTAATAGATATATTAAATATCAAAAAATCTCCCCAGTGGCAGTATCCAGTTTAAATATAATTGGGAGTGTGTTCTTTTTTGAAAAAAAGGAAAAGACTGAAAACCTTATCGTCCTTTTAAGGGTCATCCACTCCACCCTTTCACAAGACTTTGTACACTATAGAAAGGACCGTAGAAAAGATTCATGCAGAATCTTCAGGTACAAAAATATCAAAACTTTATTGACACAAAAATAGATAAACTATTAAAATATCTCTGTAGGAGGTTCCTTGTAGATATTTCCAACACAGAATTCAGATATACATATAGGCTTAGTTGTAGACTTAATGCATTTTATGGGAAAGGCAACGACACGTTCGTTTCGGGTGTACAAGACCCTTCATCAGGCCAAACTGCAGAAAGTACTATCTACAAAAAAGCATAAAATAAACGTACATTAATAACATTAATATAATGTATATAGTAATACCGGCACCTCACAGAGAAAGAAGCCCATAAGTGAACAGAGTGACAAAGTGTATCCACTAGATCCCATAAAAGAAGATCTTTACACTTGTCACGAGAAAAAGAAGTAATTGTGCCAACACAGCAGAGCATGAGGGTTAAAGGGAGGTAGGTAGAGTCTGACATGACTAAAACCAAAATGGATCAGTAAATATCGGTCCATTGTATGCTGACTCCGTAGAGGATAACAGATTTTTGAAGAAAGTGACAAACACCTAAGGTCTGTAAATATCGGCCTCATAGTCACTGAATCAAAGGAATTCAAGATATATAGAGAAGAAAGAAAAAGAACAAAGAGCTGTATTACTGCAGACCTGTTAGTTCTGTGGGTAATGCATGATCAAAGCACCATCAACACAAGGAGACATCTGAACCGACCAGATGTACAATACACCTTTAAGAAGAAAACCAAAAATTGTCATAGATCTATGATTAGTGATAAATGGTACAGAATAGCTATACCCCTTTGCTTCACTAGAGGCAAAGCCCCATAGGAACGCCGGGAAAATTATAGCAAATGGATTCACACTAAGCAAGAGAATCTCATACTATAGACACCCACCGAATATATAAAGAAAGCATGACTTCACCATATTACTAGGCTATCCCAATCAACATGAAGGATATAGACAGATACTAAAGATAAATCTTGCAAGTTGCCAATCACTAATACACACAGGCTGTCCTGCAGGGCAAATTGTCAATAGGATATAGGCACAAGTGGGTCAAAAAGCCATATATATAGACAGACGATGAGGGAGAGTCCTGCAATCCACCAATCACTAATACAAACAAGCTAACCTGCAAGACCGATCATCAATTGAGTATAGATAGGGGTAGGTCAAAAACCATATAAAAATCCCCCTAATACCGTAGCAAATACAGATGTATACAAATGAGCGATCAAGTACAATAGAAACTATAGCATGTGGCCTACGGATAAAGGTACTTACACGCTTACATGCTTTGATCATGCATTACCCACAGAACTAACAGGTCTGCAGTAATACAGCTCTTTGTTCTTTTTCTTTCTTCTCTATATATCTTGAATTCCTTTGATTCAGTGACTATGAGGCCGATATTTACAGACCTTAGGTGTTTGTCACTTTCTTCAAAAATCTGTTATCCTCTACGGAGTCAGCATACAATGGACCGATATTTACTGATCCATTTTGGTTTTAGTCATGTCAGACTCTACCTACCTCCCTTTAACCCTCATGCTCTGCTGTGTTGGCACAATTACTTCTTTTTCTCGTGACAAGTGTAAAGATCTTCTTTTATGGGATCTAGTGGATACACTTTGTCACTCTGTTCACTTATGGGCTTCTTTCTCTGTGAGGTGCCGGTATTACTATATACATTACATTAATGTTATTAATGTACGTTTATTTTATGCTTTTTTGTAGATAGTACTTTCTGCAGTTTGGCCTGATGAAGGGTCTTGTACACCCGAAACGAACGTGTCGTTGCCTTTCCCATAAAATGCATTAAGTCTACAACTAAGCCTATATGTATATCTGAATTCTGTGTTGGAAATATCTACAAGGAACCTCCTACAGAGATATTTTAATAGTTTATCTATTTTTGTGTCAATAAAGTTTTGATATTTTTGTACCTGAAGATTCTGCATGAATCTTTTCTACGGTCCTTTCTATAGTGTACAAAGTCTTGTAAAAAGGGTGGAGTGGATGACCCTTAAAAGGACGATAAGGTTTTCAGTCTTTTCCTTTTTTTCAAAAAAGAACACACTCCCAATTATATTTAAACTGGCTCTACCAGCTCACCAAATGCTGCTGCTATGCTGGAGGCAAGCTGCTGGATCTTCTCCCTTTATACTCCTCTATCATTGATCGGGGATCTGGGGCCAGTAAGGGTACTGGGGTTTTCCTGAGATTAATGCTTCAGCCATTCCCCAGTGTGAAGTTTCTCTGGGATGGTAAGAGGACCTGAGGAGGCTTTTCTAGCACTCCATCAAGTTTCAGCCGTAGAAGCAGGGAGAGGGAGGAGGGGGCCCTTTGACTTGCTGCCTTGAAGGAGACAACACAGTGTATGCTTGCTGCAGTTTCCAACTACTCAGCAGGGTGGAACTGGTCCCTGGAAGCCACAGCAACACCCGGTAACCCTTCTGACTAGTTCAGGACAACTAAATATCTGCTGCCAGTACAGAACCAGGGAAGAGAACACACACCTCATCAGAGGGTCCCCACTACCCCCTTGGCGGAAGAGCTTACACTCTATCTGCTCCCTTCAGGAATGCCCAGGCACCCCCTTGGGGGAGAAGGCTTCCTATGCTGACTGATCTTTTATCATTTGGCACTGTTATTGGCCTGAGGAAGCGGGCTCAGACCTGTGAAACGCGTTGCCTGTGCTAAATAAAAATCTTTTTCAGTGTACAAAGATTTCAAAGACACCTTGTTAGCCTTTTCGTTTTTAAACTGTTTTTAGAAGCTTTTATACATCCAGGGCGCCTCTTCTCCCTCTTAATGGGCATAATACACCCCCGTACATAACCTGTCCAAGGGGTGGTGACAGAACTCCCGCGGTTGCCACCATGGTGGACATCTGTCTCCGTTTTTTTCAAGAGAGCGACCACATCCGGGTCCTTCCAGTACCACCCCGAGTGGAGTCGGGTTCATAGTCTCCATCTGCTTCCTGTGGTTGGTTGCTCCTTGCAACCCTCCTTTGTGAGTAGCATTCTTCACCTTATTATTTTTCATATCTATCATTGACATACTGCACTACTGGGCTCCCGTCTTTTTGTATCCTGTGCTTTTCTTTATAAGGTGCTGCGACTTCCCTACCCCATTCCCTTGGGGGAGAGCTGCACTGTAATTAGGGAGAGACCTGGGGGCCTGTCAGCCAGCTCTGGGCAATTGCCCAGTTTTCCCCTATGGAAGCGTCGGCCCCGTATTTCACTGTCCCGCCCCTCATGCCTCCCAGCAGGGAAAAAAAATTGCTCCTTTTTTAAATTACCCTTAAAAGTGTACCTGAGATGGGGCCCCGGACATAAAATATACATACCTGGGGCTTACTCCAGCCCCCTCTGTCCTGATCGCTCCCACAGCATCCTCTTCTTGCTCTCTGCCCCCACAACTGGCCCCAAAAAATGCTACAGTCTGGCCAGGCACGCTCCCGTCTCGATCCTGCCGCGGGGGAGCGTTCTGTGATTGCAATTGCGGAGAAACCGAGCAAGAAGAGGATGCTGTAGGAGCAATCAGGCTGGAGGAAGCCCCTGGTATGTATATTTTATGGCAGGGGCCCCATCTCAGGCTCCCTTTAAGAATAAGTACTTTCAGATCTTCTATGCTGTGTCCTGTTTCACAGAAGTGTTGGGTCACTGGTGTGTCCAAATTGGGAAGTTGTCTAAAAGCAAACAGCGATGAATCAGGAAAAAGTAATTATGTATGTATGCACCTTAACATCTGCCTGGCACTCTATACTGCCTATTTTTTACATTTCAGTGCAGTGGAGCACATTCAGTCAGTACTACGCCTCAGTTGAGATGCTTACAGTATTTGACCGTAAAGTACATTTTGCTTCATGGAAAAATATGAAAAACCTTCAAATAAGAGAAGACGGAATACTTAAAGGGAACCAGAGACGAAGCACCCTTGTGTATTTTACCATGTATATCAGTAAGAACATTAGAGAAAACACTTACCATGCTCTCTGTTTCACCCTCACTGCTAAAAGTGTCTGTTAACAGCAGTCACAAGAATCCCAGACTGAGCAATTAAATCTGGCTTTGCTGGGAATGATTATAGCTGAGTCATTATAGCAAAGCCACAAGGGGGCAGGCTTGGGCTTGAAATAACACCACAGAATACAGACTTAGCTATAATCTTTCTGTAGCAAAGCTAGACGGAGCAGCCTGACTTCTCAGTCGGGGATTCTTATCAGACGTGATAACAGTCAGATTACACAGAGAACAATGAAACAAAGGGCAGATTAGGTGTTTACTGTCATGTTCCCACTGATTTATAAGGTAAAATACAAGAGGGTGCTTCATCTCTGGTTCTCTTTAACTGTCCTGATTAAAATGTGTCAAGGTCCTGTGTAGAATTGTAGAGCTTATTAGCTTATTGATTAAATGCCCATTTCCTGTTTACATGATAGCCATTAGGATGCATTGAATGCCTAACCAGTAAAAACATTAGTGTTTGTTAAGAAGCTGCTTTTGTCTGACAATTAAAGCTTTTAAATGTCAGGCTGAGGTGTTGCACAGCAGGTAAAAAGGCTGAGAATTTTCCCTGCTCTGTGCATAGTGCTGATTTTACCAGCAAGGTGGCCACGCCCATGCAGGCAATAAAGTCAGAAATAAGTAACTGGAAAGAAATATCACTGGAAACAGGCTGTAATCCGCAGTTTTTGTTATTCCAATGCGGATGATATACTGGAAGATAAGATAAACATACAGTATATGTGCATTTCTAATTCTACTTATAATTAGGCCATGTTCATGTTTTTTTTTTCTTACTGTAACGATTATGGGCTCTAAACGACTGTATTTTTTGGACTAGAAGGCCTCAATTCATAAAAGGCTTTGCGGTAAAAAAAATCTGGGAGGGAAAATACCGCATTCGGTATTTTAGACCTTTGTGTGCTAATTCAGAAAGATTTTCACAGCTGCCTTTTGACGTTCGTTAAATTACCGCAGCCTATTGAGCGGTACAGCAACAGTGTGGTGATATCTCTTTTGTTACAAGCTGTAATTACGGTTCCCTGCACAGACTTCAGCTCCCTGCACAGATGACTCACAGAGACTTCGGCTCCCTGCACAGACTTTCGTCTCCCTGCACTTTGCATTGTTAAGACCTTACCAGAGGTGTCGGTAATTATCGTCTGCCATACCGCTTGTTGAAGGCTTTATGAATTGACATTTGCTGACAATTTACTGACGTGTTGGAGGTAACTACAGCCAAATCGGTAATTTTCCTCACTGCTCTGTAATTTCAGTTTTTCATGCGGTAACAGCCTTTATGAATTAACACTTTGCTAAGTGCTCGGGAAAGTCTGCTTTTTTCAGCTTTACCGCATGCGGTAATGCTTTATGAATTGAGGCCTAAGACTCACTTTTTCTCCCCCAAAAGTGGTGAAAAAATTCACTGCATCTTATAGTCCAAATGCAGGGAGTTCCCGACTTGTGAACATCTGCCAATATGAACCTCCAACCTGACTCCCTGTTCTGTGCCCATGGAGGACACGGTCTGGAACACAAAGGGACATAGAGGAGGACAGAGGCGGACACAAGGGGACAGAGGAGGACTCAGGGAGACGCAAGTGGTAAAATCGGGGCATGAGGTACAAAGAGGACATAATTCACAAGATGCCCTTTCACCATGGATGCACCAGGTTTAGTATATCTTTTTTTTTTTTTCCCTGGTTTTTGTCCTCTAAACCTAGGTGCATCTTATGGTCGGGAGCATCTTCTAGTCCGAAAAATACAGTAGTTTCTCAGCAGTTGGACTGCAGTGTAAAGCTGGCCTTGCACAAATCAATATTTCAGCTTGTGACATGCTGATGGGGATTAGGGGTTGATGTACACACTAGATTGTCTCCGAATCGGTCTTTATCGGTCGAGCATATGTACGTAGCTTTAAGGGTTTGGACTCCACCAATCAACAGAAAGATGCATGTACAGAGTGGAGGAAATTAAAGACCATTGTTACCCTACCCAGAAGTGGTCTACCATCTCTACTATCAGAGAGAAGTCCAACTGTAAGAAGTTGAGGGAGACAGGAGTTGGATATATTCCAAAGTAGAGTAATCAGACTGGGGAATAGTTTGGGATGCCCTGGATCCACTAAAATTTATAATCTCGCCTCCCGCACACTGCAGGACATTCTCGCTTTTTGCAAGAGTGTTCTCACTCATCCCTATTGATCAGATATGTTGGAGCACTAACAGATTTGATAAGTTATTCAGCACCAGAAATATTGTCCGGTATTTGGTTCTCTTTAGATGCTGACATATTCAGGATACAATTGTCCACTGTAGTTTTCATTTAGTGCACTGAGCTGAATATTCATTCTATTTCTTCCTTGCCAAGCCCATGTTCCTCTTGCAAGTAACATGTTAACTTGTAATATTTCCTGTCCAGGTTGCAGCATTTTAATTTTATGGACATCACATTACTGCAGCTGTTTTGCATGTGGACTGTAAATCTTGGCATATTTTTTTTTTATCATGAAGATATTTGTGTTGTTGGTGTTGTGTTTTTTTTTTTTTTTTGCCACTTGCTGAAGAACTTCTAATAGGGCTCATTCACATTCTGGAGTTCATAGACTTTCATGTTACCATTCATAGTAAAGAGTGCGTTCCCGTGCGTTGCGATGTAAAACATTCGGTAAATTTTAAGCAGACGCACACGATTTCTCATTGTGATATATTGTATCATGGCTGCAAAAGTTAGCGTTCTAATGCAACAAGCTGTGCATCAGTTAAAGCGTGCACAAATTTGCATTAGTGCAAGTGTTGTGTAGTGTGAGCGAGCCCTAGAGACGTTTGTACGTTGTTTGAAAATATAACACAAAATGAATTTTGGTGTTTCATGCTATTGGTCTGCATAATCTTGCATTGAAAACTTTGTGAAAACATTTGATGTTCATATCAATAATTTTGTAAAAATGTTATCATAAAAAGTGAAGTGGATAAGAGATAAAATGAGGGGACATTACTTATAGCCACCTTATTATTTAGTATTTATATAGCGCTGACATCTTCCGTAGAGTATATATTGTGTTGTCACCTTAAATATGTTATACAGCTCCCCCCAATTTTCAGAAGGGTGAGAATGTTGTGTTAAGCCTTGTTCACATTATGAATCGCCCAGTGCTTTTTATGAGCGATTGAGATTTTCACTTCCTGACGTCAGTCAGGAAGTGAACTCTTTCACCTGGAAAAGAATAAATACAATGTATTTATTCTTAAAACCGTTCGGAAAATCGCTATACAAAGTGATTTTTCAAGCGCTTAGCGATTTTCCTATACCTTCCATTATAGCCAAAATGCTCAGAAAATGGTACAGGCAGTAGGATTGCCGCGGTGTACCGCGGTTTGATTTTGCATGGTAATCATACTATGCATAATCTTGTTTTTCCGGGTGGCGGTGCGGTGGGGATGCGACGTAGTGGCGGGCACGCGAACATCAACGGCGATAAGTAAAGATAAGATAAAGTAGAATGAAGCCAGTACAGCGTGCAGGATCCGGCAAGTGAGTATTTACTTATCGCCGTTGATGTTCGTCGCTGCGCCCCCCCCCCCCCCCCCCCCCTCACACACCCCAGCTCTCTATACTGCAGGCACCTATCCCTGACTACCTATGCTGCAGCCACCTAATCCTGGCTACACCTATCCCTGACTACCTATGCTGCAGCCACCTAATTCTGGCTACACCTATCCCTGACTACCTATGCTGCAGCCACCTAATTCTGGCTACATCTATCCCTGCCTTCCTATGCTGCGGTCACCTAATCCTGGCTACACCTATCCCTGGCTACCTATGCTGTGGCCACCTACTAGTGGCTACACCTATCCCTGGCTACCTTTGCTGCGATTACCTACTACTGGCTACACCTATCCCTGGCTACCTATGCTGCAGCCACCTACTACTGGCTACACCTATCCCTGGCTAACTATGCTGCGGCCACCTACTACTGGCTACACCTATCCCTGGCTACCTATGCTGCGGCCACCTACTACTGGCTACACCTATCCCTGGCTACCTATGCTGCGGCCACCTACTACTGGGGTGGGGCACATAATTTAATGTAAGGGGGAGGTGGCCCAAATAATTGTGTAATACCGTCATACCGTATTTTTTGGGGGACTGTTATACTGTGGAATTTCATACCGTTGCAATCCTAACAGGCAGTGCTTTGGTCAGCGGAAAGCAACGGAAACGCGCAGATGTGAACACTCTCATAGGGAATCATTGCACATGCGCTTTTAAGGCAATTTAATCGCCGGTGCTTAAAAAAACAAAACCCCGAAAATGCTCAGTGTGAACCAGCCATAAGGCCTGGAAACCACTAACTATATGTTACTAAGCCATTACGAAGCGCTTGTGATTTGAAAAGCTCTTGCTAACGTAAGGCTATGGGTGTGATCCCACTTGAGGGATGTGATTTTATAAAAATCCCCCATAGCATTACATTAGAATGAGCTTTTCAAATCGCAAGCGCTTACGGCTTAGTAAAGTACTGCTAGTGGGTTCCAGGCCATAGAACTGCAGTCTTTTTTGCGTTTATTCCATTTTGTGAAGACATAAACATGTGCACACTTGAGCTGCACAACAATATTGGAGGACTTTGCCCAATTTAATGGACATTTCCAAAAAGGAGCGATGGCTAGCTTTTATTTTTAGTGGGAAAAATCCCTAGTAACAGCCTCCATCTTTTTTTATTGTTTCTTGGACCAGTGGCACAGTGACCCAAGGAGGTCCCAGCAATTGGTAATAGAAACTGAATGTAAAAGATTTTAACCTTTTTGCACACTACCTGGAGATAACGCTGTTCTGGAATTGGGGTGTTTAGAGCGGACCTGAACTCAGAACTTCCTCTCTGCTCTAAAAGATAAGCAGCAACATAATAACTTTTAAAGAAAAACATTTTTGTTACAGCTGATAATAATCCTGCAATAAATCTGCACTGTTTCTACTTCCTGCTTTCATGGAAACAGACATATTGTTAACATCCTGTGCTTTCAAATAAGCTTATCTGCTGTGGCAGTCTGGTGACCCAGGGCAGAGATCACATTACAACTTGTGATTAGACACAGATGAGGGGGAATTAGACTGGCTAAACTCTCTAAATACATACAGGGTGCATTTCTCTTTTTTTCTTTCTGTTCTTGTGCAAGAGTTCAGATCCACTTTTGGCATTGCACACACTTGCCACTACTTGCTTCTGTTGCCACTACTTGCTTATATAATGGTCAATTGCTCTGTGATCATAAAAACGACTGATTATCACGGTTTACTGTATTGGACACTGCCACTGTTGAACATTTATGATAAATGGGTTCCTGTATCAAATTCAGGTTATTGCCATCTTGCAAATGCAAATCGTATACCTTGTACGTTTCATGTACAGTGCTGTGGTGCAATATATTCAAAGCTGTTTCGTAGCTTAGTTCCTCTTGTGTGCAGTGATGCGTGTAAAGTCAAGTAGAAAACAGACTGAAAATGGATGGTAATTTTGAGAGAATGTTTGACCTGCAGTCTTTTTCGACCTATACGGCTCTTTCACACTATGAGCATTTGCATATTTTTTTAAGCGCTGGTGATTTTAGAAATTGCCCTAAAAGCGCTTGTGCAACAATTCCCTATGAGTGTTCACATATGAGCGATTGCGATCCACTTTTAAAAGCGCTGCCTTATCATTATTTTTTTTTTAATGTTTTTAGCTCAATGGAGAGTATAGGGAAATCGCAAAACGCCTGAAAAAGTGCTTTGTGGCCTAGTGCACACCAGAGCGGTTCGGCTGCGGTTTGCGATCCGCTTGCGGGTGCGGATCCACTAGGGTAATGTATTTCAATGGATGGGCTGGTGCACACCAGAGCGGGAGGCGTTTTGCAGAAACGCATACTCCCGGGCTGCTGCAGATTTTGGATTGCGGATGCGTTTCTGCCTCAATGTTAAGTATAGGAAAAATGCAAACCGCTCTGAAAAACGGCACTTCAGAGCGGTTTGCCAGGCATTTTTTGTTACAGTAGCTGTTCAGTAACAGCTTTACTGTAACAATACATGAAATCTACTACACCAAAAACGCTTCACAAAACCGCAAAATGCTAGCTGAAATGCTACAGAAAAAGAAGAAAAAGCGTTTCAAAATCTGCTAGCATTTTGCGGATCTGCTAGCGGTTTTTGGTGTGCACCAGGCCTGTATAGAAATTTTTTGGGCGCTTCTACTAATAAATACATTGTATTTATTCATTTCCGGGTGACAGAGTTCACTTCCTGACTGATGTCCTGACTGATGTCAGAAAGTGAAAAAAATCATTGCTTTGCAAAAGCGCTTAGAAAACCGATTAAAAAGCGCAGGGAAAGGTGATTAAAAAAAACGCAAAAAATCACTCAGCGCTTGCAATAGCGCTGGTGATTTATAACGTGAACATAGCCTTATTCCATTTTGGGAAGAGATTAAACACGGGTCTAATGTGTAACACCCAGTATAATGGGCATTTCTGAAAAGGAGCATTGGCTATTATTATACTATTATTTTCATTGGAAAAATGTCCCCACTTATAACCGCCACCCACGTTTATTGTTGTTTCTGGGACCAGCAGAGTTCATATATTATAAACAGTGACCCATGGAGGTCCCAGGAATAGAAACTGTTAGGGCTTGAAACGCTGGCGATTTCTAAAATCTCTTTAAAAGCGCTAGTGCAATGATTTTCTATGAGAGAGTTCTCACTTGAGCGTTGAGATTTCTTTCCAATCACAAAAGTGGCTCCTGCACCATTTCCTGAGCGTTTGCGCTTCAATACAAAGTATAGGGAAAACGCAAAGTGCTTGAAAAAGCAATTTCCCCAGTGCTTTTATGAATAAATACATTGTATTTATTCAGTTCCAGGTCAATGAATTCACTTCCCGATTGTCTTCAGGAACAAAAAAAAAATTGCCAGACAAAAGTGCTTATAAAAGCGCTTAACAAAGCGCAAATCGCTCTAAAGGCGTGGGGAAAAGCGATCAGCTAGTGCGCTGGCGATTTATAATGTGAACATGGCCTTAGGCCTCTTTTAGGCCCGGTTTCCACTTGCGTTAGTGGCAAACAGATCCAATTGTACCGGTCGATGGGAACTGGTTTCACTCTGTTTGCCTTCCGCTCCGTTTCCCCATATCCCCCAAACCCCCACCTCCAAAGTGAATTCTGCTCCTTAGAACTAGTGTGAAGAAACGTTCCGTTTTCTCATTGCCTCCAGTGCAGTGCTTCAGCTTCCGTTCAGCTGGGCTCAACGGTTCAGAAAAATAGTAGAAGTAGGAAACTTGTGGATTCCGCAGGTCGTGCAGAACAGATCCGTTTTGGACGGATGTGAACGGATCCATAGGTTAACATTGGATCCATTCGCATCCGTTCCCTTCTGATCCGGTAACAGACCCATTTTTTAGCGCTAATGTGAACCAGGCCTTACACTATACGCTGAAAACCTGATGTGTTTTAATATTCCATGGCATTGCATTGTAATAAATCAGAGAGCGGCGTCTGGGGGACATAGAGGCATGTCAGGAGGCAGAGAACATGCCTCTGCAGTGTCCTTCCTTAAACATTTTTCTTCTAGCTGAGTGGCATGAAATAGTAGCCGGGTGGGGCGTGATGAGAGAATGAAGGGCCGGTGCTTCTGTGAGCAACTATGCTTTCAGCATAGGAGGAGGTAAGTCAATGACAGCCAGGTGCTTACCAAAACTAGCCGGGTGGTGCACCCGGTTAAAAGAGCCTGGGGAGACCACTGGTCTGTATCCCATTTGCCCTCCATCTGCCCACCTTGGATTTTCTTTATAATGTGTATAGTGTGAACTGAACTATTGGGAAACATGAACATTACTTCAAAAATCAGTTGTCCTTTCACACTTTGGCCTCAATTCACTAAGCTCATCTCCTGTCTTTAATAACTCTAGAGTTGTTACCATGGTGATAAGGCATGTAGTATTCAGGAAACATTTTACCTCAGGCAAGTCTAAAGTTAACTCTTCTGTCTTTAAATTAACTCTCCAATCCTTAAAATAACTCCAGAGTTAAATACAGGCTGTTAATTAGCTGCATGTGAAAATAACTACAGAGGAGATAAATTAACTACAGAGGAGGTAAATTAACTACAGGAGAGGTAACTTAAGGAATGAAGAGGTAAGATAACTCTCTCACGTGTGGAGGTAAGTTTTTCTCTTGCCTTATTATCTCTAGCATGATCTTAGTGAATTGAGGCCTATGTCAGTTGCTTTCAGTTGTAACAGTGTACAGTCCAGTGTCCATGTTTCCTTATGGCCTATTTCACACTATACACTGAAAAATGGCTATGGAGGAAAAAAAAAACATTAAACCGCAAAGCATAGCAACGTGTTTAAACGTATAAAAAAAAATTGCATTCGTGTACAGAAAAAGAAAACCTTATACTGAGTAGGGTAGTGGAAAAGGGCCCTTTTCCACTACCCTGCGTTTTGCAATCTGATTCTGATTGCTAACGGATCGCAAAATGCAGGGTACATTAAGGGCTCTTTCACAGTGCGACGTTGAAGTTGCACGTTAAAACATGTAACGCAGAATAACTCACAGCAATGAAAAATCAATGGCCTGTTCACAGCGCACACATTGCGTTGTTGTCTTAACGCTGCCCGTTAAATGAAAGTGCTGCATGCTATGCGTTATACACGTTTCAGCTGCGTTAGACTGTTTGCACATGATGTTCAGTAACTCTTGTCGACATACTCTTCATTGCCTGTATTTTCTACTGAATATGCTGTATGCGGTTGTAACGCTGCATTGCAACTTTTTGGCCGCATTGCTGTTACTTTGCGGTGCGACTTTAACGTCGCATCAAACCGCAATGTCCTAATATGAAAGTAGCCTCAAACTAATAACAGCAGCGGCCATTTCCATTAGTGTGATCCGATTGCGTTGCGATTTTGGCCTAAGCGCAATCGTCCTGCCGCGTTTTGTTTGCAGCTGAGCTCTACGTATAGTAGCTCAAATCGCATCAATGGAAATTTGATTTAAACGCGATGGTGTTTCATAGTGGAAAAGAGCCTCTGTACACAAATGCAATTTTTGCACAATTTTAAAAATTAACTACAATTTCCGCAAATCAGTGGTGATCGTTTGCCCTATATTATACATTACACTAGCACTTTCCAAAATGCTAGTGATCGCCAGGCAGCGATTCAATCCCTAGGAAGGCTCCCCAGTGTGAATATGTGCTCTACCCAGAGGTAACAGTTCTCCTGGAATTGGGGCATAGCACACACTTGCCAGTACTCGCTTCTGTTTGAAGAACAGATGATAAAATGGTCATATTGTTCTGTGATCAGATAAACGACTGATTGATGATCAGTTGTTGAATTATACATTATGGTAAATGCTGAAGTCATTCTTGTATAGCAGATGGCGCTGTACGCCCGCATACGCTGCTGCCACTGCTGTTCCCAGTTATTGATCGGGCTGTATGACTTGCCGGGAGCTAATGACCGTGGTATGTAATAATATGGCGCTTGATAATTGTTGCCATTGGTAACGGTGTATAGAATCCCCGCGTGTCAGGCTCGCCAGTGAAATGAATAATGGCTTTGCCATCGTCAGGCTTTCTAGGCCGTAAGCCGAGGTGCGACGGCACAATAAGCTCCGCCTCCCCATCCCTCAGACTTGTGTGCAGCACGTGACTGCAGCCCCGCGCTCTTCCTGCTGGCGATGCCCCGTGGCTGACGTCAGCAAGCTGCACTGCGCCTGCGCGGGTGACGTCGTCCTGAGTGCTTCGAAGAAGTGTCGAACTGCTTCGGTATAAATAAAAAAACAAAATGAAGACACGTGTCCCGCGAGGCGGGTAACCATCCGGCCGGAGCGAGCGCTCCTCTTTGCAGAGCGCGTCCCCGCGACCGGGGCTTCCGGTGCTGTGCGCTAATATGGAGGGAAAGATCAGCTGTATGCGCAGCCTGCGGCGAGCAGTGTAAGTGGCACACCTAGCCGTGATGATGATTATAGAGCTGTGAACGTGCAGAATGCGCGGCGCTGTGTGATCTCCGCTGGACGGAGGGATGGCTGTCGGGCGGGGGGTTGTCTGCTCTTCGTGTTGCCGGGGCTGATGGGATCTGCAGCATTCTGCACTGGGTGCCCCGTTGTCAGAGTGTTAGGGAGGGACTGGTAACGTGACTGGCAATGCCCTCTGTGCTGGGGGTCTGGCAAATCCCTGCCTGCTTGTAGAGTGTCACCTGCATCTGACCCTGTAAGGACACTATGTAGCAATTATAGTATGCAAAAGCAAGAAAATCCATTCAGAAGGACTGCCAGGTTACATCTGACTGTACAGTTATGCTTGAGATGTTCTTACTCTACTAGGTGGGATGTTTTAAAGCAGGGGTCAGGAACCTTTTTGTCTGAGAGAGCCATAAATGCCGCATATATTAAAATATAATTCTGGGAGAGCCACACAATATGTTTCAAACTGGGACAGTTTGGTCATGTTGATGTGTATACAGTTCATCCGCCAGGCAGCGGAAGTGTCAGACACGTCTTCAGCTTCTCTTGGGTTTCAGCAACATCAGCAATTTCCCCGAGAGCCAGACAGGAGAAATACTGACTAACAGCTTGTACAATTAGCTAGGTGACTTGGGGGCTGATTCACTTTGTAGGATGAGATCCCCGTACTCCGGCCCAATAGTCTGCCTGTCAAGTGATTGGCAGCCTATTGGGCCAATCAAAATGCAGGGATACTTGTTCTATAAAGTCACTGGACCTGGCAGGGACCTTTTAAGCCACCAGTAAGCAAAAAAATACTCAAAATAATTTTAATAGTACTTTCTCACCTACTTTTTGGTACTTTTTTTTTTTTTAGTTGAAAAGTGCTAGAAAGTTATTTTAAATTGAAGATGAAAAAGTATCTCCTAGGAGAAAACTCAGGTGAAAAAGTGAATTGCATATGGCCGAGGGTTTCTTCAAAGATTGACTGATCGGATCCTCTTGCCATGCAAGGGACTAACCAGCAAATAGAAACTCACAAATATGTCACGTGATCAAATCGGTCACATGTTTCTCTATGTTCTTTCTTACAGTAGAGTTTTGTACCGTGTCAGCCATCAGTAAAAGCAAGACGTTGTGAATCGGGATGGTACCATTTATTGGCTAACTTAGAAGAAAAGCAGTAAGCTTTCGGCTTTGAAGCCTTTGTCAGACTATGTGTTGAATCGTACCGAAACATCCTATATAAGATAGAATTATTTGCTTTTAGCAGTAATGTGATAAATGCTCCTCTTCAGTTGATCCGCTTTTATTATTTTATTTTTTTTAAGGGCTGATGTTTTCTTATTTGTATGTCCAGTGTATATAAGCTTATCAGTACATTATACAGTGTATACGTCTGACGAAGGCTTCATAGCCGAAAGCTTACTGATTTTCTTCTAAGTTAGCCACAAAATGGTATCATTCTGATTCAAAACTTCTTATAGTCAATCCTTTTTTAGAAAAAAAAAAATTACGCTTCCCACATCCTTCCCAGCCTTTACAAAAGGCCCAGAATGAACATCCAGTTGACACAATCTCACCTCATCCTGGTTCCAGCGACGAGTCTGCTGCTTCCGGCAACCGGCACAGGTGATCGAGTGACGCCAAGCGATGTGGGTGTGTAAGATCCTCGGTGTACGCACTGCAGTGCCATCGCTAACCAGGAAGTGATCTGCTCTGAGTCTATCACTTTTGGGGGCTTCTTCTCATTGGCTAATGTTAGTATTTATTTAATCCAAGCTGTCAGACCTGTTAGTTGCCTGTGGTAGCGTTTAGTCGCTAGAGCTAGCTGCTAGGTGAATCTCTGTATCTCCTGTCTGTTACCTTGCCTGAGTACCTGACTATTCTTCTGATTACTGCGTGGACGGACCTTAGCTAGTTTAGACTGCTCTATTGTCTCATCCCTTGTACCTGATATTGTTTGTGCATAACCTTGTCTAAAGGTGGAAATCATGGTGTCTGATTGGGGCATAGAGACTGAAGGAAGGTGAGAGATCTGCCAGGCCTTAGGGCGCGATTCCACTTGAGCGGCGCGCGTCTGCAAGACGCGAGCCGGCTCTTCCGGGTCTGCGGGTAAATCAGACGAATCCCATCAGCCGTGCCATGCACGGCTATGGGATCCGCAGCCTCCCGTGCCCATTCGGATGGAAAAGCCGGCCGAATCGCTATCGGTAGCGATTCGGCCGGCGTTACCATTGCACCCTATGGCAGAGTTTCCATGCACTATTCGCCTGCAGGGAAACTCTGCGAATTCGTGGCGGTTTCCGCTCAAGTGGAAACGTGCCCTTACAGAAGTCAGATGCTTTGACTCTGGTGTAAGTCTACAAAGGTGTGTAACTCAAAAATATCTAAATCTTTGCATGACAGCCAGGTAACTGTCATTGTTTACAAAGGAATGAAGATGTCAGTCTCCGTATTCCTCTCATTTCAGGTTCCCTTTAAGCAGATATCCTTTTCATATAGCATTAGGCGTAAAACTGAGTGGGAGTTGAAAGGTTTATGTACTGATTTGAAAGCTCTTATGGGATGGGAGATGTCTGGTGGTTCATGGCCAATATGCAGCATTGTGGATGCTGCCGTGAGATGGAGAGTGCAACAATGTGACTTTGCAATATGCTGAATTGCATAGAAACATCCTACGTAAGATAGAATTATTTGCTATTTGCAATAATGTGATACATGCTCCTTATCAAATTGATCCAGTTTTTTATTTTAATTTTTTTTAACTAGCTGATGTTTTCTTATGTTTACTCTTACAGGAAGATGAACCTTCAGCAATGTTTACAACCTGCAGAGTGATCCATAAATATTTCTGACAAAAAATTATGGAGGAAAATACGGTTCTGAACGGGCCGCCAGATGGTGGGAGTAAACCTCCATCAACAACCCCTGCTTATTTTTACATCCTCCACCAACCACAGGGCGAGAACCAAAAGGAAGAGACCATCCTTGTAGCTAACCGGGATGTTTCGGCCGTTGCACCAGTTGTCCAGTCTGGAAATAGTGACTCAAAATCGAACACCTTCCTTTCAGCTGAATGCACGTCTGGTAAAATTACTGTAACGCTGGATAACAATAACATGTGGAATGAATTTTACCGCTGTAGCACTGAGATGGTATTAACAAAGCAAGGGAGACGAATGTTTCCTTATTGTCGGTACTGGATATCCGGCTTGGAGCCTTGTCAGAAATACATCCTTGGTATGGACATCACTCCGCTGGCCCCATATAAATACAAGTGGAACGGCAAATGGTGGGAGCCAGGAGGGAATGCTGAGCCGCATGTTTTGGGTCGGGTGTTTCTTCATCCCGAGTCTCCATCCACAGGACAGTATTGGATGCATCAGCCCATTTCTTTCTATAAACTGAAGCTAACCAATAATACTTTGGACCAAGAAGGACACATCATTCTTCACTCCATGCACCGCTATTTACCGAGGCTACATGTGATACCTGCAGACAAGGCCACCGAAGTAATTCAGCTCAATGGTCCTGGTGTTCACACCTTCTCCTTTCCACAGACAGAATTTTTTGCTGTAACCGCCTATCAGAACCTTCAGATTACCCAACTGAAGATTGACTGCAATCCGTTTGCCAAAGGTTTTCGGGATGGGACCGTAATGGGGAAGCCTTTTAAAGAAGGCAAACCTAAGGATTCAGGTAATGAAAAAGACTCTTCAGATGGAAAAACAGGAGAAAGTGATGATCCGGAAAGTGTAGGAAAGTTGAAGGAGCCTTTTGCGGCGTTTGAGCAATCTGATGGTGACACAGAGAATGAATCTTTCAATGTAGAACGAGAATTAATTAGTGCGCTGAATCCAGAGTCCATTGCACCAGAGGAGTTAAGTCCAAAGCCTGATCATCATGAACCAGAGGAATTGCATCCAAAGCCTGATCATCATGACCCAGAGGAATTGCATCCAAAGCCTGATCATCATGAACCAGAAGAATTGCATCCAAAGCTCGATCATGCACCAGAGGAGTTAAGTCCGAAGCGCGATCATCATGCACCAGAAGAGTCTAGTCCAAAGCCTGCTCCTCATGCACCAGAGGCATTAAGTCCGAAGCCTGATCATCATGCACCTGAGGAATTAAGTCCAAAGCCTGCTCAGCGTGTACCAGAGGAATTGGATCCAAAGCCTGATCATCATGTCAGGTAAAATGCTCATATTTATGTTTATTTTTTTACGTGCCTCTTTAATTTTATTTTAGCCAAACTTTATAGCACACATGAAGTGAAACTAAAACCATGACCATACTTGGGGCATCTTCCAGTCCCTCATAATCTCTGTGGCCCCTCAGCTTCCATTGCTGCCGCGCCCTCTCTGTGCTGTGCTCCTGTTTAGTTTTCAGAAATACGAATGCTCTGCCTACTCGCACTCTCTTCCTGTATGTTACTGAATGGCTGTGCACAGCAGCCTTGGCCAGTAGAGCCCTGGGCATTCAGTGTTACAATTGTTTCCAAACTGCATGTCCAGAACGCTCCCGCCCATGGCTGCTGTGAAAAGCCTTTTCGGTAGTTGTCGCGACTGAGCCCAGTCAGAGTTTTCAGTGGGAGGAAGGCACCACAACAAAGAGGTGTCTGGGAATGCTGAGTGGCCACGAAGTTTATCGGAACTGAATGGGAGAAGCCCTGGGTATAGCCACCTTAGTTTTATTTTCAATTCAATTTAATCTTTGGAAACCTGAACATTTGGAAAAAAATTGGAACATTTCAGTAGCATTCTGAAATATTTTTATTGAAAATAAATGGTTACTGGAAGACTACCCACACCCCAACGGTAGGTGAATGGTTGAGAGAGGTAACTCCTATATTTAATATGGAACAACTAGTCCAGAAAAATAGGAGGGGAAAGGCAGTTAAAACAGACCTGGAAGAAGTGGGAAGAATTTGTAGAAACTGAAGAATATAGAAACATATTAAGCAGTACTGAACAGGAAGTTGAGACCGGGCATTCTTAAAGAGAATCTGTATTGTTAAAATTGCACAAAAGTAAACATACCAGTGCGTTAGGGGACATCTCCTATTGCCCTCTGTCACAATTTCGCCGCTCCTCGCCGCATTAAAAGTGGTTAAAAACAGTTTTAAAAAGTTTGTTTATAAACAAACAAAATGGCCACCAAAACAGGAAGTAGGTTGATGTACAGTATGTCCACACATAGAAAATACATCCATACACAAGCAGGCTGTATACACCCTTCCTTTTGAATCTCAAGAGATCATTTGTGTGTTTCTTTCCCCCATGCACTGAAGTTTCAGGCTGCTCTTTTCTTCTTGCAAACAGCTTTGCCCTTGTCTGTAATTCTTCAGTATGTGAAAGCCCAGCCAGCTCAGAGGATGATTTATCCAGCTTGTAAAAGATAAGAGAGAAGAGAGAAGCTGCTCTAATCTAAATAATACACAGGCAGTGTGCATAGAGGGGCCAGAAAGGGTGAGTTCATAGCAGAACCACAACACTGAAGAACTTTGCAGCCTTCCAGATACAGGCTGACAAGTCTGACAATGGAAAGATACATTGATTTATTACAGAGACTGTGATAGTAGAAAGTGCTGCAGTAAGCCAGAACACATTAGAATAGCTTTTGGAACTTGGATGATAAAAAACAGGATGCAATTTTTGTTACGGAGTCTCTTTAAGGGACAAATAAAAGTATAAAAGATAATCCGGAGAAGCAACAAAACTGTGCACTGGGGTCCCTGCCCCCTTGCCCCCCGAGTGGGTGAGAAGTCCGGGACCTGGCTTCAATTGGCAGACAAGCGCACATACACCTGCATGCTCCGCCCTGCTCCAAGGATAGATCTGAGCAGGGTGGGTGTTATGTAAATGAAGGGGCAGAGATGGCCACGATTGACTACTATGAGACAGAAAGCAGCTCTGCCTCTTCCTGGTAAGCGCTTCACCAACCGAATGGGGGGGGGGGGGAGTGGTTCAGGGGGGAACGCACATTCGTGGAAATTCAGCGGAAAACATTGTAAGTAACCAATTAACAAAAATATAATGTTAAATTAAAAAAAAAAAGACTAGGTTTGCTTTAAAACCAAACTAAGAGTATGGGATTCTAGTTGGTGGGTTACGGCTTTTGGCCTATTTTTTTAAGCCAAAAGTGGGGGGATCAGCATATGTGCGGTAGAGCTTATCCGCACTTGTATACAATATTACTTGTTTATCTTAAATTGGAGTGAGGCTTGACTTCCCTGACTTTATACAGAAGACTCTAAGCAACTTGTATAACTTCGTGACACTGAAGCAAATAAAAAGTTATGATACAATGGCCTCAATTCACTAAGCAGTTTAGTCCAGTCTACTGATGGTTTTTAGTCTACTGATGGTTTGGTGTAAATCAGTTGCATCAAAAGGGAATTCACTAATAATTACCAAGTGTTTTAGACCTTATCTAAAAGTTTGGTAATTAGGTCGGTAAAGCAGGGGAGAAGATGCAATTCACAAACGAGTATCTATGACTGACAGAAATCAGCTGGTCTAATCTCAGTCAGAAAAAGTGGGCGTGGTTACTCCTTGTTTTTGCCTTTGTGAATTGCATCTTTTGATAATTTTCACTGCTTTACCAAGCTAATTACAAAATGTTTTAGACCAGATCTAAAACCTTAAGCCTCATCTACACGGGTGGATGAGGCTGCGATCCGGCAGCTCGATTAGCCGCCGGATCGCCTCTTCCGCGCGTGCCCGCCGCATCCCCACTCGTGCGCCGGATTCGATTCCCCGCCGGCGCCGCTTATCTTCCGCTCGATTCCCTGCCATTGTCCCCTATGTATATTATATAAATTTTTTTTTTTTTTTTTTTAACATCATTGCATCATTCTGTGATATTTGCAGTCTGCTCTGTTTAATGCTGGGAATACACCATGCGTTTTTTTGCGGTTGATTTACCGTTTGATCGTGTTTCGGTTTGTTTTCCCGGTCGATTCTCTTATCTTTTCTTATCAATTTCCATTCACTTCTATCAGAAATCGAGTGATAAAAAGATCGAAAGTGAGACTGTACATGTTGGAAATTATCTATTGAACCATCTATCTGTCTAAAAACCGCATGGTGTATTCCCAGCGTTACAGATTTTAACCACTTCAGCCTTCAGTCGTTTTCACTTTATGCATGCGAGCAATGTTCACCTCCCATTTATTAGCCGATAACTTTATCACTACTTATCACAATGAACTGATCTACATCTTGTTTTTACCGCCACCAATTAGGCTTTCTTTGGGTGGTACATTTTGCTAAAAGCCACTTTACTGTAAATGCATTTTAACAGGAAGAATAAGAAAAAAACGGAAAAAAATCATTATTTCTTAGTTTTCAGCCATTATAGTTTTCAAATACATGCCTCCATAATTAAAACTCACGTCTTGTATTTGCCCGTATGTCCCGGGTATTACACAGTTAAAATTATGTCCCTATCACAATGTATGGCGACAATATTTTATTTGGAAATAAAGGTGCATTTTTTCTGATTTGCATCTATCGCTATTTACAAGTTTAAAATAAAAAAAAAAATATAGAAATATGATCTTTACATTGATATTTAAAAAGTTTAGACCCTCAGGTAAATATTTACATTTTTTTTTTATTGCAATGTTTTTTTTTTTTTTTGTTTTTTTATATAATAAACATTTTATGTGAATATTTTTGGGAGGGTGGGATGTAAACAGTATTTTTATAATGTAAATGTGTGACTTTTTTTTTAATTTTTTCACTTTTAGTTGTAGTTTTACTTTTTGGCCACAAGATGACGGGCATGAGTTTTTACATGACGTCACTCTAAGCGTAACGTACGCTTAGAGAGACAAATCCCCATGCAACAGCCAGAAAAAGCGAAGCTTCTGAGAGAAGCAGTCGCTTTTTCTGCGGGGGAGAGGAATCTGTGATCGGGCACCATAGCCCGATTCACTGATTGCCTGGCTAACGGAGCACGTGATCGGCCATGGGAGCGCGCGATCGGCCGCGGGAGCGCACATTGCCTCCTGGGCGTAGCTAGTACGTCCTGGAGGCCGAAGTAGTTAATACAGAGTGTGGTTTGCAGAGCTAATGAACCTTTGAACTTCAAGCAGTAAAAACCTTATCTGTCACTGTTTCTTTGATGTATAATGCTGGGCATACATGCTGGGCGTGTTTTTTTTTTTTTATCGGTCGAGCAGCTGATGGCTCGATTGATAATATCCGACGTGTCCGATACCCCGCCGGAAAAAATGAACAGAAGGTAAGGAAGCGCCCGCGGGGACGAGCGGGAATCGATCCGGGCGGCCGCGGGGACGATGACGACACATAAACGAGCCGTGTATGCCCAGCATTAGTGTTCTAGAAAACTGTTGCCATCCCAAATTGCTTCCCAGAGCACAGAGAAGCTCTTTTGTATAGATAACCAATGTTTTTTATTTCTGTACTAGAAACAATATGACTTGTTTATTCGCTATTAATGCTCTGCTGCCACAACAGCCTCTTTGTTATTTAACACTAGTTGACCTAAGCCCATTTAAAAACGGGCTCGAGGTTCCTTCACGCTGCCACCGCCTCCTGTCAGTGTGCACACGTCCGCCCGCTCGGCCGGCCCGCCTGCCCTCTGTCCTGTCCCAAAGGCAGTCAGTGCTTGACATGCACAGTAGCGCAAAGCACTGACACAGGGACAGACGCAGGGACACTTGTGTTTTATTGTATAGGATTGTTTATATTTTTGTAATAGAATATTCCAGTTCCCCTGCTAGATTTCGCTATTTAGGTTATCCCAACTGTCACTCCCTGCTCGTCTTTTTACCTATGAACAAGCTCTGAAAACATCCCTGTTTGCTTTAAAGCGGAACTGTAAATACAATTTAAGCACACGGTTTCACTTACCAGGGGCTCCTTAAGCCCCCAGCAGCCGTCCTGTCCTTCCCGAGTCGCCGTTCTCCCGCCGCCAGCTAGTTTCAGTTTCGCTGCCGGGCCATGAAGGAATGAAACTGCAGTCATCATCATTATCTATGTAGAGAGCACACAGATCATATTGCAGCCACACTTGTCTGTTTCAGAGCTTCTCTCTCAGCAGAAGCAGCCCCTTCCATGTCATCAGAGCTCTCAGTATGCAAAGCTGAGCCAGGAGGGGGCAATCTTTGGCTTGAAAAGACTCCACAGAAGAGTGACTCGGCTATAATGTTTCCAGGTCAAACCTAGACAGAAAGCTCAGTCGGGGATTCTTATCACAGATAACAGACTAATTAAACAGATAAGAATTAAACTAAAAGCAGGGTAGGTGTTTAATGTCATATAGAGATATCCCGAACGGTTCGCCCGCGAACGGTTCCAGGCGAGTTTTAGGTGGTTCGCGTTCGCCGGCGAAGGTGAACTTTTGCAGAAGTTTGATTCGCCCCATAATGCTCTACTGAACAGAACTTTGACCATCTACATCACAGTCAGCAGGCACATTGTCACCAATCAAACTGCACTCACTGTTGGAGCCCCACCCCCCTTATGAAAGGCAAGGTTCTGCAGTCGTTTTACTCACTCGTCTGCCTCCAGTAATTAGTTAAGGGACAGCTGCTGTCAGACTCTGCTAGGGAGAATTTAGTTAGGATCTTGTAGGTTTGGTCTTAGCTGATTGTTATTCCTTATATCTCTCCCTATTCCCTCACTCCCTCACTCCTCCCGGAGGGAGGAGGGTCTCATCTTCCAGGGAATTGTAGTATTTCAAAAGCCAGCTTACATTCCGTGGCTGGGAATTGAACCCAGGTCTCAGTGTGCGGTAGGTAATTCATTTAACCACTATACCACCAACCACACTACATGCTGAAGCCAGCCTAGCATGTACCATTATGATCAATCCAAGAGAAAAATTAACTTGCTTAATCCACAGAATTGTACTATATCAACAGCCAGCTTACATACCGTAGCTGGGAATTGAACCCAGGCTGGGCTGGGAATTGAACCCAGGTCTCAGTGTGCGGTAGGTAACTCATTTAACCACTATACCACCAACCACACTACATGCTGAAACTTCTTGGAGCAGACTTACTTCCTCCCTCCAAAAGACACATGCATCCCCATAAAATCATGCAACAGCAACTGCATGCACAGTCTTTGTGGTACACAGTCTGTGTGGCACAATTGGTTAGTGCGTTTGGCTGTTAACTGCAAGGTTGGTGGTTCAAGCCCACCCAGGCATTGCCTTGCCTTCTGTGTTCAACAGTTGTCCGAAGAGAACCCCAGATAGCCAGGTAGATTCATCTCTCTCTCTCTCTCTCTCTCTCTCTCTCTCTCTCTCTCTCTCTCTCTCTCTCTCTCTCTCTCTCTCTCTCTCTCTCTCTCTCTCTCTCTCTCTCTCTCTCTCTCTCTCTCTCTCTCTCTCTCTCTCTCTCTCTCACACTCACACACACACTCTCGCACTCACTCTCACTCACTCACTCACTCACACCGCTTTCCGCGGAATTGTATTTTCTGCAATTTTAGGCGGAAATTGGTCATTCCGTTTGGGCGGAACAGAATTTCTTTTTCAATCTGGCGGAATTCCGAAATTGCCTGTAAAATTCTGCCGGTATCCGTTGATGGTTTGATCAAGTCCTAGAGGGAGAGAGAGAGATCATTTTTATCTTGGGTATATCACAATGGTACATGCTAGGCTGGCTTCAGCATGTAGTGTGGTTGGTGGTATAGTGGTTAAATGAGTTACCTACCGCACACTGAGACCTGGGTTAAATTCCCAGCCATGGTATGCAAGCTGGCTTTTGATTATAGTACAATTCTGTGGATTAAGCAAACTAATTTTTCTCTTGGATTGATCGTAATGGTTCATGCTAGGCTGGCTTCAGCATGTAGTGTGGTTGGTTGTATAGTGGTTAAATGAGTTACCTACTGCACACTAAGACCTGGGTTCAATTTCCAGCCCAGCCTGGGTTCAATTCCCAGCCACGGTATGTAAGCTGGCGTTTTTAAATACTACAATTCCCTGGAAGATGAGACCCTCCTCCCTCCAGGAGGAGGGAGGGAGTGAGGGAGATTCCTGATGTCCTAAAGCAGTGTAGGCCTGCAATTGAATTCAATGAGATTTCTGACCTTTAAAACACTGCTTTTGTATTAAATCCAGATTTTTTTTCTGGGACTTTCGATGTGTATTTTACCAGGGCTGTGGAGTCGGTCCAAAAATCCACCGACTCCGACTCCTCGACTCCGACTCCTCTAATTTGCATATTACAATCTCGTTGATTGAAAGTATGAAACATGAAAATCGTCTCTTAACTGCCAACGCTTAGGAATTTTAAAAGACAACTGAAGTGAGGATTTGGAGACTGCTATATTTATTCCCTTTAGTCAGACTAAAACTAGTCCTTGGTAAGAGTACTTGTAAAAGGTAAAGACCAGAACAAAGAACATCTATCAGGCCCTAGGCAATGTAACTGTGGGTACATGTAAGAGTGATGTGCAGGTACTCTGCAGGGGAATAAGGAGATTCTTCCTCTATTACACATTCTTCATGCACAATCTGAACCAGGTTTATGGGTGATAGACAACACCTATGTGCACAACGTTCTTAGTGGATTCCCTGCAGCTCTGTGGGACGTGCATATGTATGTGTAACAAAGTAAACCTGAGACAGATGAAATAAAGTTTTATACATACCTGGGGTTTCCTCCAGCCCCCTGCAGGCTAATAAGTCCCTTGCTGTCCTCCTCTGCCACCCGGATCTTCTGCTATTAGTCCAGGCACTTGAGTCAGTCTGGCGTGGTGTGCATGAACACACTCCGCCGCGAGCGTACTACATCTGCGCAGCACTATTGCGCAGGTGCAGAACGCTCCTGGCTGTGGAAGTGGCATGCGGCCGGACTGCGCTGACTGGCTGAATTACCAGGACTCATAGCAGAAGATCCAGGTGGTGGAGGTGGACAGCGAGGGACTGATAAGCCTGAAGGGGGCTGGAAGAAGCCCCAGGTATGTATAAAACTTTTCTTTTCATCCTTCTCAGGTACCATTTAATTTGTAGTCACCAAACCAAATTTTAACATATTAAATTTTTTGATTTTATGAGCAAAAATTTGCACAAATTAGAATCGACGCAGAATTATTTCCATCTCATTGACCATCTCTATTAGTGACACGGCTACACATCAGGCTTTATACTTACAGCATAGATGTTTTTTAGTATATATGTTACGGCCAAAACCCGCAGTGTGGCCACTTCTAGTTCTGGCCGGCCACTTCGGGGTCTGGCCGGCCAATATGCGAAGTGGCCGCAGCGCAGCGGCCAATGTGAGAAATGTTTTGTTTACGCCATAAATTGATGACAACTTGCTTAATTTTAATGAAATATAGCCGGCGGCAATGTAATAGATGAAGCTGCCGGCTTTCGCACTGCCTCTCTCCTCTCCCCGATTACCCCCGCCTCCCATACAATAAGTAGCAGCCAGCGAGGACACGCGTGTCCCGAGAGTCGTTTGTTCCTGCAGAGCGGGTGCTGGCAGAAGCAATGTCTGCAGCCTCCCCTATCTGCTGCGACGAACGACTCTCCGGCTGCATGTCCCCGGCTGCTACGAATATTGTATGGGAGCGGCGGGGAGAGGAGAGAGAAGGGGGGGGGGGGGGGGGGGAGAGGCAGTGCGAAAGCCGGCGGCTTCATCTATGACATTGCCGCCGGCTATATTTCATTAAATTAAGCAAGTTGTCATCAATTTGGCCGCAGCGAGACGGCGTAAACATTACATTTCTAACATTGGCCGCTGCGCTGCGGCCACTTCGCACATTGGCCGGCCAGAACCCGAAGTGGCCGGCCAGAGCTAGAAGTGGCCACACTTCGGGTTCTGGCCGTAACATATATAAGAGATTCCTGTGTACACATCATAATATACTGTACAGTCACAATCAGATGTGAATATCTGACGTTAAAAATACGGGGACTGCTTTATTGAAGCAGCACAAGTAACTAATTTGATTGGTTTATTTCATTTTTGTGGACTAAGCACAGCTATTACTGTATGTAGAAATTATTTATGATGACTATTATCTGAGAAATAGAAAATGTTATCACATTTTCTATTTTAATTACAGTTTAAATTCATTAGGAGTCGGTGCATTTTTTTTCCGACTCAGACTCCAGGCACCCAAAATTGCCCCGACTCCGACTCCACAGCCCTGTATTATACTCAACCATGTCTTCCTCCAGGTATTAGACCCCATGAAACATCTTTTCTATTATTTTTCCAGTCAGCAGAAATTTTTTAAAATTTTTAAGTTCGCCTCCCCATTGAAGTCTATTGCGGTTTGTGAAAGTTTGTCGAACCGAACCTTTCGCGAACAATGTTCGCGAACCGAGGTTCGCAACCTCTCTACTGTCGTATTCCCACTGATAAATGCAGTAAAATACATGATGGTGCTTCGTCTCTGGTTCTCTTTAATTGTAAAATTATTATGATTTCACGAGTAAACAAACATGCCATTGTTTGATACCTGTTCGAAGTTGTTATGAACGGGAATATATTTTTTAATCTATTAGGTTGGCATTGGCATCAGTAATCCACAAGTTAAAGTGATATGAAACCCAGCATTTCTTCTTTGCTCTAAAATATTATTTACAGCATATTATATACTACCACCATTTATTTATTTTATTTATTTATTTATTTTTTTACTAGAACAGTATTCAACTAGTTAAACACAAGATTTACAAGCTCCCTGCAAGGAAAGGTGGACTCATCCCAACTGGAGATACCATTATCTTGTGTTTACCTAATTGTATCAAGTGAGGAATGTAAACATTCTCTGGCAATTCAGACACTCCAGAACACAGACAAATACTCAGGAAGCATTTCTGAGTACATTACAATATGAATGCACCATTTATGAAGAAAATGCAATGTCAGCTCTAAGCAAAAAAACTTGTACTTTGGGAACTTGTAATTTCTAAATTAATAATACTTATGCACAAAAGCAAATATAATTGTATGGGATATAAAAAGTAGGAAAACCTGTTTTATTGAATATTATGCCAGAGTTTTATACTGCTTTAAAGGAAAAGTCTGCAGCCTAATTTAAAAAACAAACAGATATATTGCAAAGTGAGAAGTTTAAAAATAGAAGAAAGATCAAGAAGTGATTGATATTCACCATGTAATTTGTTCATGTTTGATCCACATTCAGCCTGCACATCATCATCTTTACTACTGGCAGGCAATAAAAAAAACTAGAAACCACCAACTGCCATTATCTATAACCACACCTACTTACAATATGATAAAAGGTTGTTGTTGTGTGTGTTTTTTTGATGTGTATATGGGCAGAGGGCGATATTGGTTGCTTGGCAGTTGGAAGCCATTATTTCCTACAATACAACGAAGTTGACAGAAGGGCAGCATTTTATGAATTGCGCCCCATGCTGAAAGTAAAAAATATTTATCGTACTAATATTAGACTCTTTTTGTTTTTTTGTTTTTTGTTTTGTTGCTAGAGGATGCATAGCCGAAATATTTTATGATTTCATTTGGTTATTTCAGATGATAAAGTGCTATGCAGGGAACCTTGCATCAACTTTAAAAGATATTAGGGTTGATGCACAAAGCAGCAGTAATACAGTAAAATCTCATTATAGTAAACCTCTAAGCAGCGGTAATACAGGAGAATCTAGTTTATAGTAAACCTCTAGATAGAGTAAACTCAGTCCTCAGGTCCCAGTACCTGCGTCTATATGTACAAAAATCATCGGACTTCGATTCTAGGTAGCCAAAATTGCTCCGACTCCTTAGTCTAATATTTACAAAGGCTATGGATTTGGTTCAAATATCATCAGACTCCTCAGTTTATTGAAACCTCAGATTCCAGGTACCCAAAATTGCTCTGACTCCAGGTACCCAAAATTGCTCTGACTCCAACTCCACAGCCCTGGTATAAATATACAATGTATGACCATATTCTGATGTAGTAAATTTATTTTCCTGGTCCCTTAGAGTTTACTAATAAGGGATTATACTGTATTGCTGTGCGCAGACAATGTTACTTGAGAAATACTCTAGTGCAGCGGGTTGCGCTAACAGCGGTACAGTGCTGGCGGTAACAACGGCAATATCGCCACCCGCTGACTGCGATAAGCAATATTACCGCTACTTCGTGCATCAATCCCTATGGAGCATGAACTTACTGTGATGATATATCTGGCAATGGGATTTTCAGACCTAATTTTACGGCAATTTATAAAATCGATGATTGCAATGGAATTTAATGGGCTTTTTTGTTGCTTAGTGTAGTTCTGTGCTAAAGTTTACATTTTTATTCCTGATCTAGCTCTGCTGACACTTCAGTGGTGGCATCTCAGCCTGTGCCCACATTCCTGCCTGTTCGCATCAAAGAAGAGCCTGAGGATGATTATGATTACGGTAGGATGCACTTCAGCGTTAATGTTAAGCAGGAGGACTGTGATGGTGTACCAGATGAGTACTCAAACAGTGATAATGACTATCCTATATTGGAGAGGGTTTTTGCACAGTTTAATACAGATTACTCAGATGGGAAATGTTCTGTAAACAGTCCTTCTGGGGTTGCCAAAGCAAAGCTGAAACTCGATGACGGTAAGATGCCCAGGCTGTATCTGGAGTCATGCTTTGCTGGTAAAAGTGCTGAGAAACGTCCTGATAGACAAGCCTCTAAAACCCTGAACAACCTCAAGCTCCGAAGTGCGTCAGGTTCAGGAGAAAGTGGGAAAGTTAACCCAAGGCTAAATATCCGCATTAAAGAGGAACCTATAACAAGAGAGGATAAAAGGCGACCTATCAAAAGCAGGTTTTTTGATGACGACTATAGTGTCCCAGAGATGGTGAAAACTCGTACTCGTAGGAGAAGGACCCGTTCCAGAGCATCCACGAACTCGGCAAATGTGGTCAGTGTGTTCCCTTCAGGCAAAAGGAGAGGGAGACCTCCCAAGAATAAAGGAGCTAAGGTCGGACGCCCTGCAAAGCCTGTAGAAGCTCCACCATCATCGTTCCCGGATTTCAATCCAGACCTGGAGGATGTTGATGGTGTCCTATTTGTTGCATTTTCTTCAAAGGTGAGTGAAGTTACAGTGGGAAGTTGTTTGTGCATGAGCAGAGAGGCGGGATAGATTGTAAAGATTCCCACTACGTTTCATGTGTAGACTGATAAAACTGCGTTTCTCAACATTCTTACAGCATGTACCCCTTTTTAATGACTTTGTTGGCCAAGTACCCCCTGCTAGCCAACTACTACTTGACGCTTTCCCATTATTTAAGGCAATGCCTCCGTTGCAACCCCTGTAACAATGGGAACGGAAAGCGTCCCTGCACGGTTGCTTTGCATACAGTCAAAGAAAAGTATGCTTAACTGTTAACACGCGCATTTTACGTTACCATACTGCTCTTCGTTACACTGCACCGCATTGTGAACATTGCATGGGTGGTGCATTGCAGTGATGTAAGCCATGTTACAAAGGGGTTGTTATGCAGCGCCGCAATGCACCACTGTGAACTTTTTACATTTGGAGACTTAAATGCAACGCGGTGTGACAGAAGTAGTCAAATCGCCACAATCCCAATGCAAAACCAACGGTGTGTTACTGCATGATTTGTGCCTACTGCATTGATTATGCAGTAATGCAAGTTTACGGTAACGTAGTAAGTGTAAACGACTGAATGCATTGCAGCACGCATGCGCCTAATGACAGGAATCCCAGTGACGTACTGTCTGTCCAGCAGGGATTGCGTCACTGAAAGAGGGCGGGTCTATATGACCTTGTTGGTGCACTGTGCTGCAAGGGCATTTAAAATACTGATTCGTGGGGTGATCCTATGGACCGCATAAGTGTAAAAACAGCCTCTGGGTTATTCAAACAAAGGACATAATGTTGCAGCTAGATAACAATCACTATAAGCACAGTATTAGTAACCGCTTATGCTGTTAAAAGGGTGTAATGCAAGTATATTGCAGTGTAGGTCAGTGTACAATGTTTAAAGAGACACTGAAGTTTCATTTTTTACCTTATTTTCTTCTTCAGCCTTCTTCAGCATTAAATTCTAAGCTAAATTGCCGCATTCCGCAGCAGAACGAGTTATTTATAGCCCTGAAATTACCTACAAAGTTCCACGACTTTGCAAGTCGTAGATTTTGCTGCCTGGTAGAGGCAGAGCTTAGCGCGGTAGCTCTGCCTCTTCTCCAGTCCATCTCTGCCCCTCAACGCTCCTCTCAGTGAAAGAAGACTGAGAGGGGCGGGGAGAGGTGGGGATCGGCAGAGATTGACTGGAGCAGAGGCAGAGCTACAGCACACAGCTCTGCCTCTACCACGAAGCAGAATGATGCAACCTGTGGAACTTTGCTGGGCAATTTCAGGGCTATAAATAACTCATTCTGACGCTGGGATGTGGCGATTCAGCTTAGAATGTAATGCTGAAGAAGGCTGAAGAAGAAAATAAGGTAAAATTAGAGATTTCAATGTCTCTTTAAAGGGAACCAGAGACAAAGCACCCTCATGTATTTTACCATATATATATCAATGGGAACATTAGAGAAAATGCCTACCCTGCTCTGTTTGATTCTGCACTGTACAGCTTGCTTCTAATCAGCCCTGATAAAATCCCTGATTGAGCATTCAGTCTGGCTTTGCTCAGGAATATTTATAGCTCAGTCTGTATTCTCTCATGTCTTACAAGTCCAAGCCTGCCCCCTGCTGGCTCCGCTCAGGAATCATTATAGCCGAGTCATTACAGCAAAGCCAGACTGAATGCTCAGTTGGGGATTTTATCAGGTCTGATAAGAAACAAGCTGTGCAGTGCAGAATGAAACAAAGCATGGTAGGTGTTTTCTCTAATGTTCCCACTGATCTATATGGTAAAATACACAAGTGCTTCGTCTCTGGTTCACATTAAAGGACCTCTGTTGCAAAAATCTTAACATTTAAAACATTTAAAATATATGTAAACCTATACAATTAAGAAGTATGTTTCTTCCAGAGCAAAAATGAGCCATACATTGCTTTTCTCCTATGTTGCTTTCACTTACTTACAGCAGGTAGTAGAAATCTGACAGAACCTACAGGTTTTGGACTAGCCCATCTCCTCATGGGGGGTTCACAGGGATTTCTTTATTTTCAAAATGCACTTAGTGAATGGCAGTTGCTCCGTCCAACTGCCAAAAAAGTGTACAGTGAGCAGGGAGGCTGGTCAGCATCTTTGTATAAAACTTTTTTTAGGGAGTGTCTTTATAAAGGATAAAGGTCATGCTGAGAATCCCCTATGGAGAGATGGACTAGCCCAGTGATCTGCAAACTTGGCTCTCCAGCTGTTAAGGAACTACAAGTCCCACAATGCATTGCAGGAGTCTGACAGCCACAGTCATGATTCATAAAGGCAAATGCATTGTGGGACTTGTAGTTCCTTAAAAGCTGGAGAGCCAAGTTTACAGATCACTGGACTAGCCCAAAATCTGTCGGTAATGTCAGACTTCTACTACTTACTGTAAATGCCAGCAACATAGGAGAGAAGTAATTTATGGCTCATTTTACCCAGGAAGAAACCTACTTCTTATTTGTATGGGTTTTTTAAATTTTAAGATTTTCGCGATAGTTCCTCTAAGTATTTTTAATCGCGCTCCATTATGAGAACACTAATACTAAATAATTTTTGAATGGGCATTTATTGTGAAGCACATAGCACTAAGAGCTGATTGTTTATAAGTGCACATCGCTTGTAAATTGGGCCTTTTTTTAGTTGCTCTTTATAATACAAGTCGCCGTTGTGGGCCTGCAGCATTGACTGCCATTGTATATAGGGCCATTTATTTTGGGGAACTCGGCATTGACCACCAGGGTATATAGGGACAAGTATTATGGACTACATAGCACTGATGACCAGTGTGTACATAGACATTCCCTTTATTCCAAAAGTATTAGTATATAGGACAGTGTTTCTCAAACCTGTCCTCGTGACTCCCCAACGGTGCAGCTTTTCCAGGCAACCTCACCTATGCATAGTGTCTCAGCTAGGTTAATGCCACGTAGCTGAGACACTTACACCACCTGTGCATAGGTGAGGCTGCCTGCAAAACATGCACCGTTGCGGAGTCACGGGGACAGGCTTGAGAAACGCTGATTCAGGATGTATTGCTTATACACTTTTTAATGACCTCTCATTCTTGATTTATAGACCAAAGTATGTAGCTGGCCCACCTTTGCAGCCATAATACATTTAACTCCTCTGGGAAGGCTTTCCAGAAGGTTTAGGAGTTTGCTTATGAGAATTTTCACCATTCTTCTACTACTAGAGTATTTGTGAGGCCAGGCACTAATGTTAGGCAGGAAAGCTTGGCTCACTGGGGGACATTTATCAAAAGTGTCTGAGACAAAATATTAGTAGGTTTTTAGAAATCCGTGCAGAACTGTCTCAGACATCCTAAGAAATCACTAAATAGTGCAGATTCCTTCATAAACTGTTAAAAATAGGAGGAGATAGGAAGGTCTCAGGCAGTGCAGTGTGTGAGGGAAATTGCTGTTGCTGAGGTAACCAATATATCTGCTGTCAGCAAGCTCTGAGGAGGAATTCAGCGGGGGGAGGAGCCCTTCACAAGTCATGTCTAACCTGCACTATCTGTAGAACTGCTGTTGGACACTTCTTATTCTGCAGCAGTTTAGGGATGAATTTGCACTTTTCTTAACTAGTGCAGCTCTAGAAATCCACGCTAAACTGCCGGTATTATGTAGGATTTGGGAAGTTTCTTACTATCATGCAGAACAGTTCCTCAGCTGGTTAGAACAGTTTTAGAAGAAAAAACTGTTGGTAATGCTTTGATAAATCTGGCCCACAGTCTCCACTCTAACCCAAGGGTAGGGGGGGGGGGGGGATCGGGCGGGCAACCCAACCCCAACCCCTGAAAAACAACCCTGCACCATAACGCCACCACACTTCACGCTTGGCTCAATTCATTCAGGCCAGTACCATTTTCATAGCCTACGCATACAAACAGCCTCTGGGAGTTTTCTTCTCTTGTAGAGTTATGTAATGATATTGCTGCTTTTGAAAAGTAATATTTGGTAAATGTTGTCTTTGATTTTTTTTTTTTTTTTGTTAGGAAGCATTAGATGTTCACACAGGAGGGAAGCCTAAGACTCCCACACCTCCAGATATTCCAGCGGAGCCAGTTTATGCTGAAATGACAGGTAAATTAAATATTTCACTTACAGACAATAAGGGTAAAGAGGTGCCCAGGTAAAGATAAAATTACATTAAAATCGAAATCAAAACAATCAGATAAGACAATAAGATTTATTATGCACAGGCAACGCGTTTCACGGGTTTGAGCCCGTTTCCTTAGGCCAATGCAAGTGCCGCAGTACAAATAGTATTGAGCAGGGCTGTACAAAAATCATCCGACTCCTCCGTTTGTGAAACCACCAGCTCAGGTACCCAAAATTGGTCCGACTTTTACTTTACAGCCCTTGCATGGCTGTGGATTGGGTACAAAAATCATTAGACTCCTCAGTTTATGAAACCACTGACTCAGACTCCAGGTACCCAAAAATTGTCTCGACTCCGACTCCACAGCCCTGGTATTGAGCGCCTCAGTAAGGCTGCCTAGAAAGCAACCGTAAGGTAGACATCCACTGCATGCCATTTTTGGTGGTTTGGAGGTTTGTTTAATAAATGAGTCTCAGAAAAATGTTTAAAGCCAAGACTCTCATTTGTAGTACTCCTCTCATAAGCAGCATTAGCTTTGCATGGAATCGTGGATCACACTTCTTGCGGCTGTAGTTGTACAATCAATATGAGATCTGATCTCTGCTCAGATTTGATTTATGTCAAGTTGCTTAAGGTGGTAAGCATGTGAATGATGGGTAGATATTGATAGTCTACCTCATTGTGTAGTTTATGCCCAGCATAAGCTTACCATACATTACAATAATCTCGTTATAGTAAACATTCGGGTATAGTAAACTAAGTGTCCAGGTCCCAGCCAAGCGCCAGTATAAGTATATGGGAGTAATGCCTGGCATAGTAAACTCTGATATAAGAGAACTGTTTATAGTAAACCAGTTTTTTGGCCCCGCTGTATTCTGTATCCGGGTATAGTGGAAAGTGGGCAGGCGCATGGGTCAAGCGTGAGTCGAAGACCTATTAGCCACGGATGGGCTTTCAGCCACTTGTAGCCTGCTCACTACCTGCACACTACTCTGGGCCTGCAGGGATTACCTCAGCCCCTGAACCAGCTGGTAAGACCTATGCTTCCTGTGTAATGCTGGGAATACACCACGAGTGGGGTTTTTTGGCAGGTAAATGGCTTGATAATTTCCAACAAGCCTGATCTGATTTCAATAGTTTTTCTGATAGATTTTCTTATAGAAGTGAATGAAAATCGATTGGAAAGTAAATCTGCCAAAAAAAAAAAAAAAAATCGTTGTTTTCCCAGCATAAGCCTAGTTACTGAGGGGATTGTATTTGTCATCTGTGACTTGCTTGTGCATGGCTGCAATGCTACAGTATCATTCAGGAATATGCACAGATATGTGGAAAGAGGAGTACCTGCATCAACTGGTGAGACGTATGCTTCCTGTGCAAGCTATTGCATGATTATTGCATGCAGATCCCTTATATTGTGCATTTCTCCTGGCGGGCTCAGTAGGCAGCATCAGTATTAAGGAGTCTTGCCCAAGGTCTCCTCACTGAATAAGTGTTGGCTTACTGAACCGGAAGCGCTGAGATTTGAACCCAAGTCACCTGTGTCAGTGTCATTGTGCATTTGGGAATTGCTCATAATCATAGCAGAGTGGCTATTGAGGGTCTGGATTCAATAATTACACTGATGTTGTACAATAGAATCTCTTTATAGTAATCTCCACGGGACCAGGAAAAGTAGTTTAGTATATCAGAAGTTTACTATATCAGAATTGGTCATACATTATTTATACAGATGCAGTTGCTGGGACCTGAGGACTGAGTTTACTATATCCAGAGGTTTACTATATCAGTTTACTATGAGATCCTACTGTGTACACATTAGCTTTATAACCACCCTCTGTAGTTTTTATAGCTAGTGCCCTGTTTTAGAATTGTGCAATGGGATCACAGTATTCTCGTGTGTATTATTTAATTTACTTTTAGAGGAGCAACGTAAAATTGTAGACTTGGAGAGACATCTTCTGGCTCAGCTAAGGACAATGCGACACAGGCAGGTCATTCATCCTGCCCTTCAACAAGGTACATATATATCAACAACATTATTCTTAATGGCTTGATCATGTTGCATGGTATTTGTCTTGATTGTGTTGTAATATTTTTTCACACAGTGGGATTAAAACTAAACATTGTGGACCACGCCATGAGCATTGATCTCAGGTATTTAGGCGTTGAGCTTCCACTCCCTTACATCGCCAGTGATTCCAGATGGGATGATAATGGTTTAAGCTCCGAAGGTCAGTATATAGGAGTTATTTAGCTCTTCCTGAAACATGGATGTTAAAATTCAACTCATTCTTTATCTGTGTTCCAGATGCCTGTGCTTGCCGGTTGCTTAGGCAACCGACTGAAATAGCGCCAACCTCCCCCGTTACATACTTACCGAGCCTCCAGCGATGTGTAGCAGGCTTCCTGTATCTCCGGGCGGCTTTCTGGCTTCCCCGGTGCAAGGAAGCCGGAGTGTCAGTTTACCCGCATCGGGTCATGTGACACAAGCCGGCTTCCATACTCTGAAGCCGGTAAGAGCCCACGAGGAGGTACAGGGAGGCTGCTACTAGGGTTGCCGCGGTATACCGGTTTGATTGTGCATGGTAATCCTACCATGCGCGAACTCGTTCTTTACCATTTTCTGTGGGGGGGGGGGGGGGCTGTTGACGCAGGGGCGGGGGGTAAATAAAGACGAACCGTTTTACAGCTTTACTCTGCACCCAAATCTCCCGGCGGCTTAAGCAGACGGGGGGGGGGCACACATCTGGCTACCATGCTGGTGTCGGGGGGGGGGGGGGGGGGTGCACATTAATGTAAGGGGGAGGACTGGGTCCAAATAATTGTATAATACTGTGATACCATCATATCGTGGTATTTTTTTAGATTATCATACCGTGGATTTTCAGACCATTGCAACCCTAACGGCTACACATCGCTGGAGGCTTGGTAAGTATTTTACTTGCCTTCCAGCACAGCCAAAAAGCCCCCAGAAAGAGGTCCCCATTATCCTTCAGGCATGGCGGTTAGTTGAGACTTCCAGCTGCCTGAATTTCCTCTTCAGCAATCAACTGAGGTGAAAACCCCTCTAAACAAGAGTGGGATGGTTCTGTGCTGTAAGTTGAATGCTAATCAGGTATTTCCATGTCTTGTCAACACTTCTACATACAAAGTATGGAGCTAGTCATGAGCCCTTTTTTCTGTACACGGACTCTGGCCAGCATTTTGGCTCTCCCAGAGTAAAATGCACCATGAACTATTTTTTCTATGTTGCTGTCACTTACAGTAGGCAGTGAAAGTCTGACAGATCTGTCAGCTTTTTACTACGTACTGTAAGTGCAAGCACCGTAGAAAAAATTTTTTTATAGTGCATTTTAATCTGGGACAAATGTGTATATACAGTATGTACATTGTGTATGTATTTTAAATTTTAAAAAATTTTTGTGATAGTGGTGCTTTAATTACTAGTCATTGACATGAGTATAATCTGTTAAAACTATTTTTCTCTAATTTATCCACAGGATTTCCATTTGTATCCAGGACAGGCAAGACCACAGACTACAAGAAGATTAAGGGTTGGCGAGATAAGTTCTCAACAAACCCAATAGTGAAGATTGAAGGTGGGATGATTGTGTCCATATTTCTGGAGTTCAGTCATATAGGGCCCTTTAACCACTTAAGTCTATCTGGACGGATATATCCGTCCAGATAGACTGTGTTGCTGCTGCTGCATGAGGCACGCGATCAAGCGCGCTCCCGTTGCCTGCCGTTAGTTCCCCGATCAGTGAATGGGAATATAATTCCCATTCACCGATCTAAGTTCCCCGCAGAAAAACCGATGCTCTCTAATCAGAGACCGTGGTATTTGTGCCCCAAAAAAAGTTTCCCATGCTCTTTATTGTTCCTGTAAGCGTGATCGTACGCTTCCAGGACTTTTTTAACTGTGGCCATCTTGTGGCCAAATAGTAAACTGCACTCACATACATTTTTTAATAAAGAATTACATTATTTTATATTTAAAATTATCTGTTTCCCTCCCACACCAAAAATTACCCATACACATTTTTTAATTAAAAAAAAATTACAAACCTTTTCCAGACCTCCTGCATTAGATTCTACGCCGCACTTGTGGCTGTTCTAGCCTGTTGCGGCGTAGAATCTACGCCGGCCCGCCGTTTCAGCTCCCGACGCGATCGTGCGCACCCAGAGGGGGGAGATTAAGCTGTCATGACACCTAACATCTCCCCTGAGTGATCAGCAGCCATCGCTTATCGCTGCTGATCATGTGATCACTACGATCGCCGGCGGATCGTAGTGATCACTTTGACAGTGGCGGGTGGGGGGAGGGAGGGGGGTGAAGAAAAGGATCCACTCACCTCCCTGCCAATCCAGCGACGATCGGTGCCCCCCTCTGCTCTGGTCGGCATCTCCGCTCCTAATGCCGCTCTGTTCCGGGTCCCGGCTTGATGTCGTCATCAAGCCGCAACCCAGAACTGATCCGCATTAGGAGCAGAGATGCCGGCCGGAGAAGAGGGGGCTACCGTGGCTCATCGCTGGAGCCTGGAAGGTGAGTGATGGCTGCTGGCGAAAGGGGGGACACTGCCCAGCCAGCCACAGAGGGTATCCGGCCGCGCAAAAGTCCACGATCACGCGAATCCGCGGCATTTTGCGTGCGCAAAAGTCTGCAAACGGCACTTCACGGTTGCATGGCTTTGTGAATCAAGCCCATGGAATCCTTTGGGATTACTCTCACTGCAGTGCTTGAGCAGCGCTTGCAATTTGCAATGCATGCAACATTTCCTCAGCGATTGTGAAGTGATTACCATTCCAGTAGTGAGAGATGGGGCCTCTACAACCTCACAAGCTCTGCTTGATTAACCACTTCGCATCCAGACCTTGTTTTGTACTTATTGACCAGAGCAGTTTTGACAGTTTAGCTATGTCCCTATTTAATCAGAAATAACTTTATCCCTACTTATGACACAGAAATGAAATATATATTGTTTTTTTCAAGACAAACTAGGCTTTCATTGTATGCCATTTTTTCCCTCAAACTATTTTGTTTTCTATGAATTTTTATGGGAAAACAAAGAAAAAAATAGAAAAAACATGTATTTTTCAGTTTTACCAATTCCAGTTTAAAAATAAAAAGTGCTACTGTAGATTAAAAACACACATTTTGTTTGGCAATTCTTACTGCTTATCACAAAACTTAGATTATGTTCCTGTCACAATTTATGGTGAAGATATTTGATTCTGAAATAATGCTACAGAGTGTGTTTTTCACTATGAAATGAGAAAATACAAGTATTTTTCATAGTAAAAATCAATCTCATTAGCTCAGGAAACTTATATTCCCATTCACCAATTAGTGCTGCATCAGATAGTGCCAGAAATGTGCACAGGAGCAAGCCCAATCCTGCACAGCACTGCTTCTGCTACAAGACGTATATCTACTGACCTGTGGCTTAGATGAAGTCCCAGAGGACGTATATCTACTGACCTGTGGACGAAGTGGTTAAGGATCCATTCAGAGCTCCAATACGCGTGAGCTTTGCACCGGTAGTCCTGTGATGTATTGAATAAAGATTTGGATGTTTTTACTGCCATCTGGTGTAGCGGGATATCCCTTTTTGGAATCTGATTCTCATTCACTGAAATGAGAATGGCAAAGCACAAGCATGGCAAAATTCATAAAAAAATTGCAATGCAAAATTGGCCAGCCGAGGCAATCACAGCCACATTTTGCGACAGACTCACAGCTGGGACCCTTGTTTTTGGCATTGTTCACCAGGCCCCAGAATTACTCGAGCCCCACACTGCAGTCCCACCTGTGATGCCCTGAAGGCGGCCCTGGAAGGCTCACCTGTCCACTTCTGTTAATTCTGGCCTCCTCTTGTGTCACAAAGCGCGCCTGTAGCATGTGACACCAGGTAAATATAGTGATTTTGTTACAGGCACCTGTGCCACGTGGTACAGGCCCTTGGGGTGACACCAGAGGAGTCCAGGATTTTTGGCGGTGAGCCTTCAACACAGACGCACAGTGGAGGACACCTATACACTCGCAATATTGAACACTGTTATCACTGTGCCCTTGCAACCAAGATTTACCAGAATTCCTGATGGATCATGTCGGCCTGATATCGATTTAAAGATGTTGGCCATGTTGGGGCACCAATTCTCTTCCGATTCAATAACTTTACTGAATCCAGAGGTTGAACATTTGCTACTTGCAATAAGAATAATTAAACTATATTTATAAAGCGCCAACATATTCCGCATATTGTTTTAGCAGTGTAAAGCTGTGTGCTGAACGATGGGATCTTTGCTGATGGTTTTGGTGGGACTTTTGCAGTACAGTTATCCTGTTTAGATACCAAAAAAAAAAAAAACACCTGGGATTTTCACTCTACAGCTCGGGTACCCAACACTATATAGATCCATTGAAATGCTGTTGTTACATAGCCATGCATCTATACTGCACTGGGGTTCCCAAACTGTGCCCTAGCGATTGCATGCAATCTATACAGATGCACAGGAATGCGATAATGGTCACTACATGCAAAGTGATGAAATATGACATGTATGGTATCGTTTTAACTTGAACAAGCCAAGTAATGTATTTGAGGGTGTTTTACAACTGCGGCATTTGTCATGTAAAAATTAGGAAAGGAGAAACATGAAGAAAAGCATAATTTTTGCTTTTACGCCTAATTTTCCTCAACATGCCTGGGAAATCTAAAAATACTTGGGGAAAAAATATTACCCAAAGTAAGCGTAAACATTTAAAATACATGTAAACATATTCAAATAAGTAGTAAATTTCTTCCACAGTAAAATGAGCCCTAAATTATTTTTCTCCTATGCTGCTGTCACTTACTGAAGGGGGGGATTCTCAGAGTTTTCTTTATTTTCAAAAGTACTTGGTGAATGGCAGTTGCTCTGTCCAACTGCTACAAAAGTGTGCAGTGAGCAGGGAGGCTGGCCAGCATCTTTATATAAATTATTTTCAAGGAGTGTCTTTATAAATTATAAAGGCCGTGCTGAAAATCCCCCATGAAGAGCTGGACTAGACCAAAACCTGTCAGTTCTGTCATTTTTACTACCTACTGTAGGTGACAGCAAGATGGGGGGAAAATGATTTAGGGCTCATTTTTATCTCGAAGAAATGTACTTCGTATGTGTATTTTAAATTTTACAATTTTCGTGATAGTGGTCCTTTAAGAAGTTATTTCCCCCCCATAACCTGAAGTGGTTATATCGTATGAAATTCATTGGAATAACTGCTTGTATTTCTTTTATTTATTTACTGGATTTATATAGCGCCAACACATTACGCAGCGCTGTACAATACGTAAGATTAAAGACCATGATAACAGGGGCAACAGCGCAATACAGGTAATAGACAATAGATACAACAATACAGGTAATAAATAGCAATAAGATACACAATACGATACAGGTAGTATAATGCCAGATCATACACTGGAGTGGTAGTGCTAATAATACAGGTCTACATATTCTGGGTAGGGTGTACAATCAAGTATGATACGTTATGCTGGATACACACGGTGCGTTCCCGCACTCGATGCGCCGCTCAATTTCCGGCCGCTCTATAGAGTCGGCAGGAACGCACCGTGTGTATCCAGCATAAGGGGAGAGGGCCCTGCCAAAGGCTTACAATTTAGAGGGAGAGGGTATTGTAGTGTTTGATTGTTCACTTATAATCCTCTTTGTTCTGTATGTAGGTGGCAGCTCAGAGACTTCTTTGAAGAACCGTTCTGCCTTCTGCAGTGATGAACTCGATGAGTATCTAGAAAACGAAGCAAAACTTATTGAAGACTTGTCAGGACCATTCCACAATGAGCCAGTATTTTCCACTGTCAACTGCCAGTTTCCCACCAAGAGCTCTAGTTATGTGAGGACACTGGATAGCGTGTTAAAGAAGCAAGCTGCCCAAGTGTCTTCTTCAAATTCCTTAAGTATTTCAAAGCCAGCGCCGTCGCCAGTCAAGAAGCGCAAGTACACCCGTCGAAATTCCGCTGCAAAGGCAAATCCCAAAGCGAAAACGTCATTGTCCTCTCCAGAGACTAGGGCAAAACCTGGCAAAGCCTCTCAGTCACAAAAGCAACAAAGTCCAAAACAAGTATCTTCAGCGCCTGTGGAGAGTCCTGTTACACTACAAACTGTAGTGTCACCACCAGTGTCAGAACCCAGTGTGACAATCCAATCTGGCACAGTCTCTCCAAGGCCAGAGAATTTGCTGCCTAAACTGTGCCATACTGTGCTACAAAGTCCTCCCAGTACACAGAGGCCTATTGGAATTTCTAAAGCTCAGATGAAACTGCTGGAGTTTGAGGAAGTTGCTGTATGGGAAGGGAAACCACGCACTTACATCACAGAGGAGCGGGCAGATATAGCTCTTTCCGCTCTTCTCACAGCTCAGGTATGGTCAGAACTTTTTCATTGAATGTTTGGAATTATTCACATGAGTGTCTTGAAGGATGATGTGTTAAGTTGGTTTTATTTATGGTGCGAGTTCATCTTTGTATGTTCTTATTGATACTTAAAGAGAATCTGTATTGTTAAAAATCACACAAAAGTAAACATACCAGTGCGTTAGGGGACATCTCCTATTCCCCTCTGTCACAATTTCGCCGCTCCCCGCCGCATTAAAAGTGGTTAAAAACAGTTTTAAAAAGTTTGTTTATAAACAAACAAAATGGCCACCAAAACAGGAAGTAGGTTGATGTACAGTATGTCCACACATAGAAAATACATCCATACACAAGCAGGCTGTATACAGCCTTCCTTTTGAATCTCAAAGAGATCATTTGTGTGTTTCTTTCCCCCTGCATCTCTCATGCACTGACGTTTCAGGCTGCTCTTTTCTTCCTGCAAACAGCTTTGCCCTTGTCTGTAATTCCTCACTATGTGAAAGCCCAGCCAGCTCAGAGGACGATTTATCCAGCTTGTAAAAGATAAGAGAGAAGCTGCTCTAATCTAAATAACACACAGGCAGTGTGCATAGAGGGGCCTGGAAGGGGGAGTTCATAGCAGAACCACAACACTGAAGAACTTGGCAGCCTTCCAGACACAGGCTGACAAGTCTGACAAGAGAGAGATAAGTTGATTTATTACAGAGACTGTGATAGTACAAAGCGCTGCAGTAAGCCAGAACACGTTAGAATAGCTTTTGGAACTTGTAGGATGATAAAAAACAGGATGCAATTTTTGTTACGGAGTCTCTTTAATATTATTGCACTTAAGATTATTGCTTTTCAGTAACTTGCTATTACATGGGAGCTTGTGATTTGAGTATGTAATTATCACTGACTTGCTACTGAGCAAGGCAAACCCACTATTTGCCGGTTTATCAAGTTGCCACCAAATAATTGATCAACAGCTAGGAGATGCTCCTTTTGATGGAGGTCACACGTAGAGCGGCCCATGTGTAATGCCACGTGGCGGGGGAGCGGCGTGAATAATGGGAGCGGCCAACGTTGTGGGTGAGTTGATCCGCTGAGCGGATAGCTAAGGGGTTTGGGTTTGCGAGCCTGCATACACACCTTATGGGCTGAGGTGGTCATTATCGCTACCTCAGGTGACTTTAGTCAGGTGTGTGTACAGGTCTTTACTCGGCTCCGTTCCCAGTCACGCTTGCTTATTTGAAGTTAAAAAGCTGATCATTACTTGTTGCCGGGTGTTTTGTCATACTGGTTTGAGTTCAGGTGATGTTTAGGCTGAATAGCATGGTTTCCCTTACAGAAGACTGCTGTTTCAATCACTAAAACCATTATTATAGGTGTTAACTGTACGTCACCTGCGCTGACTATTGTTTTATATGCTGCTTATTTAGTTTGACACCGTATATTAGTTGTCCCTTACAATCTTCTACATCGCTGAAGAAGCAGGGAAAAAAAGACGGTAATGAGGAAAAAATTGAATATAAATTGCTTTATTTAGAACCACAACATCGCTCAAAACTCACCAAATTACCCTTCCACCACACTAAAAAATGACAACCTTGTCAAGGGAAAATACAAAAACTAAAAACTCACCAGTAAAAAGGTTGAACTGCAGCATATAAAAACGGCTCCGTGTTACTGCGCATGTGCACGCAAGCTTGAGAGGGGGGGGGGGGGGGGCGTGTCATTTTAGCACAGTTGATATTGTATATCTATCTGTACTTTGTATGTTAGTGCGCAGGGATACTTGACATATAGACATTAAGCTTTTAGCAGTTATCCCAAGCTTACTCACTGCAGCGCACACTATGTGGGCATGGCCTACATGTTTCGCCCACTAATGTTGGCTTCGTCAGAGCATGTGAAATGAGTGAACTAGCGTCCTTCTATAAGGAAATAAATTATATGTAGGCTAATAATTTCCCTAACCACAATTGCCATACTACTGTACATTACAAGATTTTTGTTATAAATTGCAGCACTTATTGATTACCTTTTTTAAAAAAAAGTATGGCTTTTCATATTAAAGTATACATTTTTCTAAAGTGAATAAAGCCCAGAGCACTTCTTTCTTTTAGCTCACATACTAGTCTTGTGATCTCCGAGCAGTTCTAAATAGAGACAGTGAATGAGATGAGCATTGTTTTAACTTGCATGCAAATGTAATTGAAATTCCAACCTGCACACCATTTTTGTGTAAGTTGGAAAAATTAGCATCTCTCTGATAATCTCTGATGAACTATACATGCGCAACACAGTGGCTTAGCGACTAACAATTTTAGTGCTGTAGGAATGCACCATCATAATCGTCCTCCTACAGTGAAAAAGGCTTGTCTTCCGGTATTTAGCAGTTCCAGAGACTAGAGCAGGTGTAAATGGAACTCTGCAGAATGTAAGCTGAGCTCATTAGCTTGCCTATTGTTCAGTAAAAGCATCCATTCACTTTATAGGACCAATAGGAATGTTTGAAAAGTCACAGTGAAGGGACTTTATGCGATTAGCAAGAATACTAATTTGCATATATTTCTCCTGGGCTTAAAGTGGATCCGAGATGAACTTTTACTCCTTGCATAATTGTGTTCCTTTCCTATTGTTTATAGGGCATTCCTCAAGCCAAATACTTTTTTGTTTTTGTTGTAATACTCTAATTCCCTATAAACTAAATAAACCAGGTTTTCAGAGAGTCTTGACAATAGCAAGGGCTCATGGGAGCTCAGTCTGGGCAGGGGGAGGAGGAGGTGTTACTAGCCATTGATTTCAGAGGCAGAGGGGAGAAGGGGGATTAGATTTTTTTTTCAGTCTGAGTGCTGATGATGCAGATAAGCCTGCCTCTGTGTAATGTTTACAAACAACATGGCTGCTGTCATTGTATCACAGGAAGAAATAATCATTTTCTATTAAAGCTGTTTGCAGCTAGATTTGCTGTGTAAACTAATCTAAACTTTAGATAAGATATATAGACAAGTTACTTGTTCGTTTTTCAACTCGGATCCGCTTTAACTTTAAAGCAGTAGGATTAGCCATACTATGCCAGGGAAAAAAACACATATATAAGTAGATAAATACTTGATCTACTTACAGAACACATGTATTGTACTGTCCACGTTTTGATTTCAGTGAATTTTATATAGTAAATGAAGAAAATTCTGTTCCTGGTGGTGTCTTGCCCACAGTTTAGGCTAAATCCTGATGTTAGTTCTGCGCTTTACTTTTTTTTTCTTCTCCAATCACTGAGTCACCTCAGCCTTGCTTGTAAACACGAGTGAGCAGGGGATCGAGTTTCAGATAAGCAGCTAGGCAGGGAAATGCATGGAAGAGGAGGAATATAATAGAGATAAAAAGAACCCCCAGCATGCAACTGTTTTTGGCACTGATTACTAAAGTGCCAGTGCTCCTTAACTATTTGACATTCCTGGACGTGAAACTCACGTCCAGGAAGCCATGTGCGCTCCTGCGCGTCCACGCGGCCGATCGCGCGCGTGCACGCGCGCTCCCGGCCGGCGGTTTGTTAGCCAGTGAATCAGTGAATCGGGCAACGGTGCCCGATCACTGATTCCTCTCCCCCGCAGAAAAAGCGACAGCTTCTCTCGGAAGCTACGCTTTTTCTGCTTCCTATGTTGCTCTAAGCGTACGTGGTACGCTTAGAGTGACGTCACTGTAAACAACTCATGGCTGCCATCTTGTGGCCAAAAAGTAAACTACATCTAAAGGTTAAATAAAAATAAAAATACACATATATTTACAAAAAAAATACAATTTCAATCCCACCCTCCCAAAAATACCCACATAAAATGTTTAATTAAAAAAAACAAAAAACATTACAATTAAAAAAAAAAAAAAAACACAAATATTTACCTAAGGGTCTAAACTTTTTAAATATCTATGTAAAGATGAAATATTTCTTTTTTTTTTTTTTTATTATAAGCTTGTAAATAGTGATGAATGCAAAACGGAAAAAATGCACTTTTATTTCCAAATAAAATATTGTCGCCATACATTGTGATAGGGACATAATTTAAATGGTGTAATAAACGGGACAAATGGGCATATACAATACGTGGGTTTTAATTATGGAGGCATGTATTATTTTAAAACTATAATTGCCGAAAAGTGAGAAATAATGATTTGTTTCCGTTTTCTTCTTATTCTTCCTTTTAAAATGCATTTACAGTAAAGTGGCTCTTAGTAAAATGTACCCCCCAAAGAAAGCCTAATTGGTGGCGGAAAAAACAAGATATAGATCAGTTCATTGTGATAAGTAGTAATAAAGTTATAGGCTAATGAATGGGAGGTGAACATTGTTCGGATGCATGAAGTGAAAAACGACTGAATGCGAACTGGTTAAAGGGACACTTTTTAAGTAAAAAAAAAAATGAGTTTTACTCACCTGGGGCCTCCAATAGCCCCCTGCAGCTGTCCGGTGCCCTCGCCGTCTCCTTCCGATCCTCCTGGCCCCGCCGGCAGCCACTTCCTGTTTCGGTGACAGGAGCTGACAGGCTGGGGACGCGAGTGATTCTTCGCGTTCCTGGCCACAATAGCGCCATCTATGCTGCTATAGCATACATCATATACCATATATATACCATATAGCAGCATAGAGGGTGCTAATGTGTCTGGGAACGCGAAGAATCACTTGCGTCCCCAGCCAGTCAGCACCTGTCACCGAAACAGGAAGTGGCTGCCGGCGGGGCCAGGAGGATCGGAGGGAGACGGCGAGGGCACCGGACAGCTGCAGGGGGCTATTGGAAGCCCTAGGTGTGTATTTTAGGCCAGTTCCAACCAGCAAGCACATGTATGCGGCATCAGGCGATCTCTGCCGGATATCAGGGATTTTGCTGAATCTAATTTTAGATGCTTTCACTATAGATTAGGACCTCAGCTACAGAAATGGCCTTGATGAGGCACTGCGACTAACCATATGTTTTTGGACACATAGAACTATTTATTTTTTATATATATATATTTTTTTATATTTACATTACATTTAAAGGTAATGCTTTTGAAGACATGGTGGAAGTTGTTGCTTTTTTTTAGTTTTAGGGCCCGTTTCCACTAGAGCGAATCTGCATGCGGTTTCTGCATGCAGATTCGCATAACCAATACAAGTGGATGGGGCTGTTTCCACTTGTCAGGAATTCTGTGCGGTCTGCTGTGCCGAAAAAAATCTTCACCGCAAAGCCATCAGAATTCGCATGCCGCACACCCGCCCGCGAATCGCCGCTAATGTAATTTAATAGGAAAACCGCAATCGTCTTTCCAAGCGTTTTCGCGTGCGTTATCGCTTAAAAACCCATGTCAATGCTTACCGGCATTGACCTGGTTAAAATCGCATAGCGCAAACCGCGAGCGACTCCGCGTGAAAATCTGCATGGAAATGCGAATGAATCCGCACCCGCATGCGGATTCGTTGACGCGTTTTCCGCAACAAAATCGCAACGCACAAGTGGAAACCTACCCTCACTGGTAAAATTATTTAAAGAGAACCCGAGCCAGGAACAAATAAAAAAAATAAAATAAACAATACTATCTGATCCGGGGAGCTAGTTGGATCAGGTAGAGCCCCTTACCGCCACTCCTAACCTAAGTTTTCCATAAGTTTTGCTTTACATTGAAAAAAAGGAAATTACCACGATTCTGGGGACACAATGCTGTAGATGCCGCTATGTGCTCTCCTATGAGAGTACTGAGAGGAGGAGAAGGGGTGGGGGAGTGCCAGTGAGATACCCCGAAAGGCAGGGATGGGGTGTTATGCAAGAGCGCCTCTCCTGGTAAGGATGCCCCTTCCCCTCTTAGAATGCTGACAAGCTGCTGTCAGTAGGTTCTGGGGGGTGGGGGGAAGCAGGGGGCACAGAGTGGCGCTGAGGGGACACAGATATGTCTTTTAGCTAGAAAGGTGTCCCATTTGCGCACATATAATCTGGCTCGGGTACACTTTGATGCAATGTATGCGCTGCATAATGAAATGTTGAACTGATTGAGGAAATACATTTTGTATATTTAATTGTATTTCCTTTATTGGGTATACAGAAGACGATGGCATCTGTTCATGTTACTGCCTCTTTCTGTTGCTTTTATTGGTCAAGATCAAATAGAAGCTGTATGAATTATTGTTTTCAAATGGCACAAGAAGATATCAGAGTGCAGAGTCTTCAGTTCTTGGCAAACAACATGACCACCAGAGGCGTAGCTAAGGGTTGGCAAGGGGGGATATATCTCCGAGGGCACAGCACTGTGAGGGCGCTCAGCACGGCTGTTGCACCCCCACATGTATAAAAGGTGGCTCTCTGGCTGCCAGACGTGCCCCTGCTTCACTCCTTCCCTCTGCAGAGGAGTGCAGAAAAAGTGGGCACATCTGTCTATATAAACCGGTGGAAGGGGAGCAAATCTGGCTATATAAACAGGAGGAAGGGGAGCAAATCTGGCTATATAAATAGGAGGAAGGGGGGCACAGTTGGCTATTTAAAGGTGGCACATCTGGCTTGCTAAGTGAGGGAAGGAGGGCACATCAGGCTATCTATGGTAGAAGGGGGCACATGTGGTTATTTAACCAGCATTTGTCCATCTGTCTCCACCCATGACGATGCCCACATTCTGATGCATGTCCACGCCCATTTTGTCCATTGATGTGCTGATTTAAAAGCAGACAGAAGTGCACTAGCTCGTTTCCACTGAAGTGCGCTTCTGTCCGTGAGAATGAGGACGGGAACTATTTCCAGTATCTGAAGCTATATTTTGCTTGTATATACAGGTCAATTACGACAGATGTTCAGTTAGATGCTAATAATTCAAGCCTGCATGCATGCTTAACCCATTCAGGTTCCGTCGTTTTCACTTGAGAAATGTTCACCTCCCATTCATTAGCCTATAACTTTATCACTACTTATCACAATGAACTGGTCTATATCTTGTTTTTTCCGCCACCAATTAGGCTTTCTTTGAGGGGTACATTTTGCTAAGAGACACTTTACTGTAAATGCATTTTAACAGGAAGAATAAGAAAAAAACGGAAAAAATCATTATTTCTCAGTTTTCAGCCATTATAGTTTTAAAATAATACATGCCTCCATAATTAAAACTCACGTATTGTATTTGCCCATATGTCCCGGTTATTACACCGTTAAAATTATGTCCCTATCACAATGTATGGCGACAATATTTTATTTGGAAATAAAGGTGCATTTTTTCCGTTTTGCATCCATCACTATTTACAAGTTTAAAATAAAAAAAATATAGAAATATTTCATCTTTACATTGATATTTAAAAAGTTTAGACCCTTAGGTAAATATTTACATGTATTTTTTTTTTTAATAATAATAATAATAATGGCAGTATTTGTATAGCGCCTTTCTCCTGTCGGACTCAAAGCGCTTGCGAGGCAGCCACTAGAGCGCACTCAGTAGGCAGTAGCAGTGTTAAGGAGACTTGCCCAAGAAACTCCTTACTGAAATAGGTGCTGGCTTACTGAACAGGCAGAGCCGAGATTTGAACCCAGGTCTCCTGTGTCAGAGGCAGAGCCCTTAACCATTACACTATCCAGCCACTGCTATTGTAATGGTTTTTTTTTTTTTATATTAAACATTTTATTTGGGTATTTTTGGGAGGGTGGGATGTAAAGTATAGTTTTATAATGTAATTGTGTGTTATGTTTAATTTTTTTTTTTATTTTAGTTGTAGTTTTACTTTTTGGCCACAAGATGGCAGCCATCAGTTTGTTTACATGACGTCACTCTAAGCGTAACACGCTTAGAGTGACTCATCGGGGAGGGAACGGCCAGAAAAGGCGCAGCTTCCGAGAGAAGCTGTCGCTTTTTCAGCGGGGAAGAGGAATCAGCGGAAACCGAATCTGCGGCCGGGAGTGCGCGTGCACGCGCGCGATCGGCCGCGGGAGCGCGCATGGTTCCTGGACGTAGTTTCTACGTCCAGGAACCAAAATAGGTTAATGCAGATTGTATGCTGCGTGGAATTGGGCCAGTCCTATGGACGGTTTACATTAAATTTGCATGCACGTTGGAAAAAGTAACATTTCATTGTCCATCTTTACTTTTTATGCTTGGAGGATTTTCGGGTTTTGCCTTTTCGTTTTCTCTCTTCATTAGCTTGTAGCTTTTACACACAAGTCTGAGTGTAACTCTATACCCCAATCTCATGGATTCATGAAGGTCCGTATCTTGCACAGCTGTGTGCACATCTACATTTTATGGCTGCTGCGGTTCAGTTGCTACAGTGCCCACCAGCTACCTGTCCTTATTTACGGATCTGTTCATATACTGCTGTGTTCTTTTGAGCCTCGGTGAGTCCTGTTTCACTGGAAATCAAAAATCAGTCGTCCAGCCATGCCTCCACCCACACCTCACCCCTCCTGATTACTCCTGGCTCCCTGGTGGTGATATCTCCTGAACATTGAAACCAATACTGAAGCCAGGCAGCTGTCAGGTGGACAGGAGTTGGCGAAAGCTAGTAGTTGATTCCATCACTGGATTCTTATTAGTGCATGGGTGAAGCCAGTAAAAAATTTGATACAGCTCAATGTTCTCCCCAGAAATATTTTCCAGCCGGGTGGCAAGAAAAGTAGCCAGGTTGGGTGCGATGGGGAACGGGTGTATTTATATTTACCTGGGACTTCCTCCAGCACTGTGAGGTGTGTGTCCTCTCCAGCTGCTCCATTCTCTCCTCATCCCCGCCAGTAATCTGGCCAGTCTGGTCGCTCTTCTGTGCGTATGCGGCTCGGCCTCGCGTGCCCCCGCTGTACTCCCGCAGCTGGTAGCACGATGGGGGCGTGTGCATTTCCAGACAACGCATGCACAGAAGGGCTCAACTGACAGATTATGACAGATTACCGGTGGGATTAACAAGAGAACAGAGCATGTCAAGGGAGCTCACGCTTTTCATGGGGCTGAAGGAAGCCCCAGGTAAGTATAAATACATCCCTATTAAACATCACTTTAAAGTGTACCTGAAATGTGGATAAAAAGAAGAAATATACATACCCGGGGCTTCCTACAGCCCCCTCTGTCCTGATCGCTCACTCAGTAGCCGCCTGGTTTGTCCGCAACTGGCCCCAGTAACTCGTCCAGTATGGCCGCGTGAACGCTCCCTAGTCTCCCTCCCGTCGCCCTGTGCCTGCGCAGTAGTACTGTGTAGGCGACGAGCGCTCACGAGAGTGAGATCAGTAAGGTCGCGCACAGCCTAGATGCCCATGCATAGTTGTCCCTGGACCGGAGCACTTTCTGGGGCCAATTGCGGTGACAGAGAGTGGCAGCAAGGGAGCGATCAGGCCGGAGAGGTCCGGAGGAAGCCCCAGGTAGGTATAGTTCTTCTTTGTATCCAAAATTCTCTTTGTGTGTACTTTGCTACAGACCGAGCATTTTTCTGGCATGAAGAGTTGGTTAGTTTATTGAAATAAAGTTGAGGGTTTGGTTTTTTTGTTTTTGTTTTTTTACTTTAACTTGTAAATATATTAGTTTACCTGAATTGAGAGGGGTACGGAGACTGCTGTCTTTATCTCGCTTTCATAAAAAATGCCAGTGTCTTTGCTACCTTGTAGATGTTTTGTCTTGGCTAGGTTCACGCTAAATATAAAAATGGACTATTTTCCACAGTGGAAACACAATAATGAAATTAGCACGTCAACAGAGTCTATGTTAGACAAATGACCCATTCAGGCATGTCCATGTTTTCTGTTGTCATCTCCATTTTGGTAGCTAAACACACAGTCCCCATCTTGCACAACTTTTTCGGACCGCATGTATGCTGCATATGCCCTGCTCTCGCACAAGCCCTCCCTCTACTGGTATTCCTAACTGAAGGTGAGGGGTCAGGTCCAATTTTTGCATTGGGGCCCAGAGGTTCTATTCCTATGCCGCTGGGTGTAGTTATGTGACCAAGACTGGATACTTTGGACCCATAATGAAAGCGGGCATTTGTCAGCCACAGCAGTTGTAGTCCAGTCAGCCAACAGTCTACCTGTACAGGCTTTCCCTGCCTTAATTGTCCGTCAAGTCTGATGACTAGCAGCTTGCTATTACTTCTGTTAAGGTGGCCATATACTAATAGATGGCCACAAGATTTGATCATCAGCCAGATCCCTCACAGATCAAATCTGATTTGAGAGAGATTTAATCCTTCCACACGCTCACTATCCACATATTTTCTATAGATTTCAGCATGATGAATAAGAATAATATTTGTGAAGCCGTAAACTGCCTGCCGTTCTTCTCAGGTCACCTGATTTACATGATCAACGAGATAAAGACAGAGACTTTAAGGGCAACTGTAGTGAGAGGTATATGGAGGCTGCCATGTTTACCTTATAGATTTGAGTATACGCCAAGTTTTTGAGGCCAAAAAAGTTGGGGTCCCGGCTTATACTAGAGTCAGTCATTACTGCCCTTTCCCTCATGTGCATCCTTCACCGCAATGTGTAAAAAAACGAACAAAAAAAACCCGAGCAGAGCTAATGGTCGCGCAACCCCCTCCTACCTCCCGATTGCCGCTATGCCATGCATATAGTAATCCACGTGGCTCCACTCCTCCGCTTGCCGCTATGTGTAAAGTACAGTAATCTGCAGGATAATCCCTCTTCCCCAGACAAGAGTGTATGGCCAACCTTTGAAGTGTCCCCCGGGTATCAGGATATGCAGCCGCGGCGTGAGTGATTGTTCCCGAACCACGCTGTGTTGGGATGCCTCTTCCTTTTTAAGCTATGATTAAGGAGCAAGCCATTGCTCCGATACGCGTGAGCTTTTATCTGTGACACTGATATGGATTAAAGAATAAAGAAAAACTTTTTTACTTCACCCCACCATCTGGTGTAGCGGGATTTTTTTTGATCTTGCCTCTTCCTGTCCGTAGCAGGCCTTTTGCTATGACACCTGCAGTGGCACACTTGATAAGAGACGTCACTAGAGGGCATCATAGAAACAAGCCTGCGACTGACAGGAAGAGCATCTCAGCGTGGACCGGTAAGAATTACTGTTGCCGTGGCTGCATATCCTGACACCCGGAAGACACGGAGGACTTCAAAGGTTGGCCATACATTCCAGTCTGAGGGAGAGGGAATATGCTGCAGATTAAAGTACTTCACACATAGCGGCAGTGGAGGAGAGGGGCACACTGATTACTTTATGCATGGAAGCAATCCTTGGGGGAAGTGGATGCGGATTACTTTACACATAGCGGCAAGAGGTGGGGGGGGGGCGATTACACTGACTACTATATGCATAGTGGCAATCCAAGGGAGGGGAAAGGCGGATTACTTTTTATATAGCGGCGGACGGGGGGAAACTCCTATCATTATTGCATTATTTGTTACACATTGTGCTGGGGGGTGCTCTCGAGGGATGGGGGCAAGCTGTCATTGGTGAAAGAAAAGCATCCGATAAGAGGTTAGAGCTTTTCTGGATTTTTATGAACTCTGTCACTTTGTGTTCAAAGTTCCCTCCCTTCCTGCCCCTTGGGCAACCATGTACCTTTTTGTTCCGCTTAATTGCTATGGTTATTGTAGTCTATAGTAATCATTATTGTGCTTACATTAATTTATGTATTAAAGGCACACAATGTGGTCCGTTGGGACTTTTTTACGGCCGGTTCACACTGATTTCAATCGCCTACCAAATGTGCCATCGCTGCAGCACTCTGCAGATGGCTGGGGGCATGTGATAACTGCTATTTTATGGTACAAAATATGAATAGAAGGGAATGTGCATTTAAGTCTTCACTGGGCCTACATATTTTTTTGCAGTGTTTTTCTCTATATACACAGTCATTGTTACTGACCTAATGCTGCTGCATTTCCTAGCCTCAGCTTATACTCAATTTTACCTGGATTTTTAGGTAAAAGTTGGGGGGTCGGCTTATACTCGAGTATATACAGGTATTTCCTTTTAAGCAATACCAATTGCCTGGCAGCCCGTCTGACCTACCATATTTTTTGGACTATAAGACTCACTTTTTCTCCCACAAAAGTGGGGAAATAAAGTCACTGCGCCTTATAGTCCAAATGCAGGGAGTTCCTGACTTGTGAACGCCTGCCAATACAAACCTCTATCCCACTGCAATGTTGGGGACTACCTGTACTGTGGGGGACAAATGGAGGACACATGGGGACCCAAAAGGGCATAGGAGGACACAGGGAGACACAAGAGGTACAAGGGGGCATGAGGTACAAAGGGGGCATAATCCACAAGATGTCCCTTCACCATGGATGCACCAGGTTTAGTATGTATTTTTTGTCCTCTAAAAGAAAGTGCAACAAAAACAAAAGTTTGCTTTCCTATAACAGAAAGAATTTGCGATAATACAATATAATAAAAGAAAGTGCGTCAGGAGGGTCTTATAGTCCGAAAAATACAGGTATTTGGCTGTTGTAGTGCCTGATTCACACCAGAAACAAGCAGGCAGCTAATCATGTCAGATCTGACAATGTCGGAAATGCCTGATCTGCTGCATGCTTGTTCAGGGTCGTTGGCTGAAAGTATTAGATTCAGAGGATAAAAAGGACTGCCAGGCAATTGGTATTGCATAAAAGCAAATAAATATGGCAGCCTCCGTATACCTCTCACTACAGTTGTCCTTTAACACTGTTGAGGCACTGTGGCATGTACCTCTAGTGTTCTGCCTCTAACATTTGTCACGTGACACAGGAGTCCCAGGAGAGCAGAGACAGTGAGGAGTGCCCGATGGGGATAAAGACCAGGAGATGAGTGTAAGCTCTGCTGCCAACCTGTCGTCAGTCATTCCGTAATCGGGTACTACTACAGACTTGCTCTCATCCCGCAGCCAATCAAGCGATATCTACCATCTGGGGTGATTGACCAATTTCGGACAGAAATCGATTGGGGATCAGTTCCTAGCAGATTTGATTGAACCTGCCAAATATTGATAGGAGACATCATTAAGTGTACGGCCATGTTTACTTTTATTCCTGTCCTCAGCTGGTCCCTTCCTGCTTCTACTTCTACCCTTTCCATAGGACAGTCTGTACTTCTTTCTTCTTGTAAAACCTTTGTAATATTCACTTACCTGAGGCCTCTACCAGCCCCCCAGCAGCCGCCCTGTGCCTGGGCCGTCACAAAACTATCCTCCACAGCAGCTGAGTTTCAGCGACTTCGCCAAGTGGATGGCCATTGTGCCTGCGCGGCCCTGGCAGCTCATGTTCCTGATCACGCTCCTGCCACTGATAGCATCCTGCATAAGTATCCTGTACTGTGCTTGGGAAGGACACTTCTGGCGGCTTTAAGTGAATTCAACATTTTTTGGGAATATCACTTTAGGAACATCTTCAAACCAACGGAGTAATAACACTATTTTTTTTCTTTTCTCCCAAAGGCTTCTTTAAAAAACAGACCAGTTTATAAAATGATCCGCAAGCTGTCACCAGAATGCAAAAATGAATTTTGCCGCCTTGGTTGTATATGTTCAAGCCTGAACCACGCAAAACGCAAACCTGCTCACTGCCAGCAAGAGGCTTGTATGTTTGGTTGTAACTGTGTAAAAAGGACATTGTGCCTCGAGAAAGCTAAATTGCCTGTTACATCTTCTGAGGCTCCATCTTTAAATGGTGAAGATAAGGATCCATCCATTTCAACTCCTGAAGAGCATTTCGATGCCACCATGCATGTTGATGAGCCACAAGCAGCAGACCGGACCTACGAACCTGGAGAGGCCATTGAGCTTCACCAAGCAAAGCCTCGAGGTGAGTCACATAGAAAAGATTTCCTAGAAACTGTGTGAAAAAAAATGTGTAAGAATCCTAGCTTTCTGCTCAGCTGAACCCAGATCTGAACAAGACAAACGCTGAAACGAACAAACTAAGCAGTGTACACAAGTGACACAAGATCAGTTCCCACAGTAGTAGACTAACACAATTGCTTGCAGATTTTGCCTCCCCTTAATTTTGGTCTAGCTGGATGAAGCCCCATGTCAAAAACAGTACAGGTAGTCCCCGACTTACGAACGACCCCCGATACAAAGGGCATGGATTCTGTGTTTCCATGGGAACAAGCCCAACATTTTTTTCAGATTGGACTTGTAGTTTTTGAGAAAATCTATTTTTTTTTTTTTTTTAAAGTCAAAGAAAAAATGGCTTTTAAACGTGTATAAGCAGGCACAGAGGGCAGAGGTGACACAGAGGGGGATACTGGAGGCACAGGGGGGCACAGAGGAGGTACAGGGGATAGAGATAGCACATTGTTCCGACTTAAACAGATTCAGGTTAAGAACGTACTACCTGTAATTCCAGAAATGTTAAATGTGAAACCATGTGAAGATGTGTAATCCTCCAGTGAATTGTGGGCTTGGCCCCGCCTGCTCGACTTTGCTGACCAGCAATGAAGCTCAGGTGCTCGTATGACCTTTTAACTTCAAATTTCCAACTTGAGCAACTTTTTTTTATCCTTGGAAATAGAAATGATTTTGGCATGCAGTTTTATGTTCTAAAGCACAAACTGTTTTACACACATACAGATTTATCATTACAGTGCAAGGAAACATGGAGCAAAACAAGTGTGTAGCAGGTGCTGAGTAACCAATCAGCATTTTTCCTCTGTACTGTTATTGCACCTGTTATACTCTGGTTTCCTTTTTGTTATTAATGCTATTGGTCATACTGTTGACCGTATGATTTGCTCATTTATAACTTGTAATCTTTGGTAATTTCCAGGTGACAGTTTTTCACCACTTAGGCGACCTAAGGTTTTTCCCATCTGGAATAGATCTGATGTGGATAATGATCCGGAGCCTATTTGCATTCCTGAACAAGGTGAAGTCGGTGCCAAAGCATTGCACTACAAGGGATGTTTGGAGAAGGGCAAGACCTGTTCCTGTCACCGCCATCTTGCTTCTAAGTCTGCGGTAAGTATACTCCCTCTATGTAGGAAACTGTAATGGAACTATGCTCGCATGATATTATATTTACAGCAGATTGAGTTCTGTGATCTGTTGGCCTCTGCAAGCCTGATTGATAAACTTACTAGAAGTCAGGTTAAAATTCTGTCGAACAATAGTATGATCAGGCATGGTTGTAGTAGATTGACTGACACATAGCTTTATACTGCATTGCATGGTACAAAGCTCACCAGGGCTGATTAATTGTCATTTGGATTTCCGTTGAGTGTGTAAAGAGTGTGAAATTTGTACCACAAAAAAGAATGCCCAATCAAACAGAATTGGTCAAAAATCTTGGGTCAACGTAGTTCGTTCGGATGGGTGTCAGTAAAGGTGTGTGTGATTTCGTGATAACCGGCAAACGTAACTGAACCACTGCCCGCTGTCCCTTAAAAGTGGATCTGAGATGAACTTTTACTCATTGCATAATTGTGTTCCTTTCCTATTGTTTATAGGGCATTCCTCAAGCCAAATGCTTTTTTGTTTTAATACTCTAATTCCCTATAAACTAAACAAGCCACGCCCACAGGTTTTCAGAGAGCCGAGGCATTTTCAGACAGTAGCAAGGGCTCATGGGAGCTCAGTCTGGGCAGGAGGAGGGGGAGGTAATACTAGCCAGAGATTTCAGAGGGGGAGGAGGGCGGATTAGTTTTTTTTTGCTCAAGATACAGATAAGCCTGCCTCTGTGTAATGTTTACAAACAACATGGCTGCTGTCATTGTATCACAGGAAGAAATAATCACATTCTATTAAAGCTGTTTGCAGCTAGATTTGCTGTGATAAACTATCTAAACTTTAGATAAGATCTATAGACAAGTTACTAGTTATAGTTAGTTTTTCATCTCGGATCCGCTTTAACCAGTTCACCCCCAAGGGTTTTTATCCTAACGGACCAGAGCAATTTTCAGTTGTCAGCGCTCCTCCCTTTTATTCCCTAATAACTTTATTACTACTTATCACAAGAAAATGATCTATACCTCGTTTTTTTCGCCACCAATTAGGCTTTCTGTGGATAGTACATTTTGCTAAGAATTTTTTTATTCTAAATGCATTTTAATGAGAAAAACAGAAAAAAAAAGAAAAAAAATCATTATTTCTCAGTGTTCAGCCTTTATAGTTTTAAAATTAAACATTCTCCTGTGGATAAAACAAACACGTTTTATTTGCCCAGTGGTCCCGATAATTAAACCGTTTAGATTATGTCCCTACCACAATGTATGGCGACAGTATATTATTTTGAAATATAAGTGGTTATTTTTCTGTTTGTTCTGGCCATAATTACAAGCCCCTATGTAATAAATTAAAATTAATTTTCCCCCATAAAATATAGAATAAAAAAAGCTGAGTCCCTAAGGCAACTATTTATTTTATTTTTTTAAGCTGATTTTTTTTTTTTACAAGTGTTTTTTTGGGGGGGGAGGGTTGGAAGTGTAATTTTATTAATGATGTGTATATACTTAAAAATGTATGTATTTTGTAAGTGTAATATACTTTTTGGCCACAAGATGGCGCTGGTGAACACTCATAGGACGTGTTCACTTTTTTTTTTTTTTTTTTTACACACTTTATTAAACTGTTACATTTCCTGTTTATGTGAATGGACGTAGCCGCTGTTCGCGGTCACGTCCATTCACTCCAGGCACTGCGATTGGGTAGAGGACTGTTCAGTCCTCTTCCCCAATCGCCCAGCACGGGATCCCGACGGTAATGGCGGCGGTAGCGGCGGACACACGGCGGTAGCAGCGGCGGGAATGCGCGACGTATTAAAACGTCATGTTGCTGTTAATAGCGGTAAGCATGACGTTTTAATACGTTAGCATGTCGGTAAATGGTTAAATGTGTCGTCCTCCGTCCTCTTAACTCTTACAATAGAGAAAAGAAAAGTGGATATGGGGAGGTTCTAAGTAGGTTTGGTACTGTATATGTACCCATGTCCATCTTATGTTCCGTCTCAGTTCAGGTACGCTGTAAGCATGTACATTGTATAGCTTCTAAATTATCCCTGTATCAATTTACAGGTCTGCCCTGAGGATGGAGATCCAGAGCACGGGCCTCATTGTCTCGCTACGTCGTGTGCTCGAGTGAGAGTCTATAAACGTAAAGCCTCATCAAAGGGCAAGAAAGACCAGGCTCCTTGTTCTGATTCTGAAACTGCTGGAAAGGTATTTATTTTCTGCCTTCCCAGCTATGAAACTGGAGATTACTTAAATACCACATTTTTAAGCAATATAAAAACCAGGGCGGTGGAGTCTGTACAAAATTCATCCGACTCCTTAGTTTATGAAACCTCTGATTCTATGTACCCAAAATTGCTCCGACTCCTTAGTCTAATGCTAACACAAGCCATGGAGTTGATACAGAAATCCTCCGACTCCCAACTCCGACTCCAGGTACCCAAAAATTTAAATTCAATTCCACAGCCCTAGAAACCTAAACTGATTCCCATGACTTTCTGTTGTTGGTGCATTAATCCCATACTCAGGCTAGTCTCAACTTGGCTGCGGTGCATAATGATCACCATGGCCAAGAATCTGCTCAGACCAGCATGTGTACAGTGGCCACACAATGATCGCTAAACGTCCAGCACATCGGATCTTTAGCAATGCCCAAAATTGGGCATTGCTAAAGGGGAACTGAAGTAAGAGGTATACGGAGGCTGCCATATTTATTTCCTTTTAATTTAATACCAGTTGCCTGGCAGCCCTGCTGATCCTCTGCCTCTATTACTATTAGCCATAGCCCCTGAACAAGCATACAGCAGATCAGGTGTTTCAGACTTTAAAGAGAACCCGAGGTGGGTTTGAAGAATATTATCTGCATACAGAGGCTGGATCTGCTTATACAGCCCAGCCTCTGTTGCTATCCCAAAACCCCCTAAGGTCCCCCTGCACTCTGCAATCCCTCATAAATCACAGCCACGCTGCTGACAAACAGCTTGTCAGAGCTGGCTGTGTTTATCTCTATAGTGTCAGTCTGCTGCTCTCCCCGCCTCCTGCAGAACTCCAGTCCCCGCCTGCATCCCTTCCCTCCCTGATGATTGGAGGGAAGGGACGGGGGCAGGACCGGAGCTATGCAGGAGGCGGGGGAGCAGCTGAGACTGACACTACAGATGTAAACACAGCCTCACAGCATGGCTGTGATTTATGAGGGATTGCAGAGTGCAGGGGGACCTTAGTGGGGTTTGGGATAGCAACAGAGGCTGGGCTGTATAGGCAGATCCAGCCTCTGTATGCAGATAACATTCTTTAAACACACCTCGGGTTCTCTTTAAAGTCAGATCTGACAAGACTAGCTGCATGCTTGTTTCTGGTGTTATTCAGATACTGCTGCAGAGAAATAGACCAGCAGGGCTGCCAGGCAACTGGTATTGATTAAAAGGAAATAAATATGGCAGCCTCCGTATACCTCTTACTTCAGTTCCCCTTTAAGGATTGTGCAATCACATTGTTCTCCCTGTTCCCTCACCCACCAGAAATCTCTACGTCACACTTGCTCGTCGCCCCTCCACATAACAGATGCGTTGTTAGCCAGAGGCTGATGACATGTCTGTACATTGTCTTTAGTGCTATGTCGCCCCGGCAGGGATCCGTACCTGATCCCTTGGCAACAGAGATCTGTTAAATGAAATTGTGCAGGTAACGCCTAACAAAAAATGTATACATATTAATTAAATATATTAAATATATTTAATATCTATTCTAATTATATCTGAGATATACGGTAATCACGCCACTGTCTATCTGGACTTACAGCAAGCCGTGAGAAGTAGGTCACTTTAAAGCTAGAATGAGTTGGATTCAACTAGTAAAGACTTCAGGCATAAATCGCAAGCAAAGCAGCTGGACTGCTTCAGGTCATGTGACCAGTTAGTAGCAGAAGCCTCATTTAACATTTAAATCGGACTTAAAGTGTACATGTGTCTCTGCTGCTTTGAAGGGAACCTTAACTGAGAGGGATATGGAAGTTTCCTTTTAAACCATACCAGTTGCCTGGCTGATCTCTTTGGCTGCGATTGTGGCTGAATCACAGACCTGAAACAAGCATGCAGCTAATCCAGTCTGACTTCAGTCAGAGCACCTGACCTTCATGCTTGTTGAGAGGCTGTGGCTAAAAGTATTAGAAACACAGCATCAGCAGGAGAGTCAGGCAATTGGTATTATTTTAAAAGGAAAAATCTATATCCTTCTCAGTTTAGGTTCCCTTTAAAAATAAAAAGTGTCTCTTTAAAGAGAACCTGTAACAAAAAAAGTTACCCTGGGGGGTACTCACCTCGGGGTCCCAATGAGGCTTCCCCTACCCCTGTAGCTGCAGGCAGTCCAGCGCTGGCTCCCCCAAAGTGTCCCGGAATCCTACCTCGACAAGCCTGACAAGCGCTGATTTATTTACCTTTCCTGGCTCCAGCAGGGGCAGCTCTTCACACGGAGATAGGCGAAAATAGGCTTCCCACACCCGAGGTGAGTATTCTCCCCTCCCACTCCCACTCCGTCTTTGCCGCCGCCCACTTCCTCGTGAAGCCACAACCCCATGAGGGAAAATCATTGTCGGCTGTTTTTATAGCATGCAGAGGTTCATCCAACAGCAGCATTCTATTACCTTGTGTGCTGTATGTCAGCATTATGCGAACACACCGCTCTTGGTAGCTCACACTGACTGCCTTCTCCAGTCCCAGTATGTCATCAGTGCCATGTGACACACTGACTCCAGATCACCCAAGTCCTGCTGTGCTGGTTAGTCTTGAGTTCAGTTTTAAAAGGTCATTTACCTATTTAGAATTGTTCTTTTCTCTCTGAACGTATGTTTTGTCATGTGAAAGTTGATCAGCTCCTCAAGCAGTGTTCATGTGAGTAATGTAATGGTACATCTGGATTTCCTCTTTGTAGGAACATAGTAGTAAACTGGGCAAGCACCGAGAGCGGGAAAAGGAAAACGTAGGCGACAATGGTAAGGAAGGATATTGTGTGTGTGTGCAATGGTTTTCGTAGTATTTTCGGAACATTTTCTGAGTTTTCTCTCATATCTGCAGAAATTCCTGAGAAAAAGCTCAAGAAATCAGACCACAGCTCCTCCCCCAAGCTGCTCAACATCATCTCGGACTGCAGCTGGGAAAAAGATCGAAGAAAGATTCTCAATATCGTCTCGCAGCACATGGATAATAAGGAACCCCAGTCCTTCAGAGTAGGCAGGTTTAATATAGAACTGACATCAGAAAATAAGGATGGAGGTGATTCAAAATCTTCCACATCTCGAGTGAAAATTTCATTGGCTCCAGGCGAGTCAAAAGTTCAGGCCCCTGTAAAGCCCCCTCTGCCAAAGCCGAAACCTGAGAGTGTAAAAGTTCCTGACCAAGCCCCCTCGGAGACCTCTAATGAAAAAGAACCAAAGTCCCATGGAGCAAAGGGTCTTCCATTCTACACCAGAGTCCTTCCAGCTGGGAAAATGGTTGCTCAGTTGAAGACCTCCACTGCCAACGAGTCAGAACTCATTCAGGTAAGAAGAGCTCATAGATCCACAGACTGGATTAAATGGCCGAGGTCAATAATCTAATTAGGCAAGATCAGGTAAAGGTCAATCGCTTACTACATCTAGCTGGTGTATGCCCAGCTTCATAGGTGCCCTGTACAATTGTCTACATTATTATTACAGCATGTACTTCTTTATAAAAGATAGTGTTTGTCAAGTACCCCTCATAATGGGTAATACCATCTTATGTACTTCTTGACACAATTATTTTTTAGGAGTACTCCTTAACGGGCTACATTATTTTATTCCGGTAATTGCTAAAAATACTTTTTCTAGTTTATAAATTATTTATCTTTGTTTACATCTCAAAGCTTACTTTATTGGACCAACTGCAACAGGTTCACCTATCCCTTGAAGTCAAGACAAGACAACTAACATTTATCGCACTTTTCTCCTGGCGGACTCAAAGTGCCAGAGCTGCAGCCACTAGGGCGCGCTCTCCAGGCAGTAGAAGTGTTAGGGAGACTTACCCAAGGTCTCCTACTGAATAGGTGCTGGCTTACTGAACAGGCAGAGCCGAGATTCGAACCCTGGTCTCCTGTGTCAGAAGCAGAGCCCTTAACCATTACACCATCCAGCCACCCATAGGGTACACGAACCTAGCATCTGATGATTACATATGGATCCTCCTATAGAAATACACTCTCTGCTTGGCTGAATGGCAAGTCAAGTGCTTAATTATGGGCCTACCGCTATTCCTAGCATGGAACTGTGCCTGCACAAGGACTGTCTGTACAGAATTCACACCCTTACTTGAAACTATCACAAATGATAATTTTCAAATCACAGAAGTAAAATGTTTGTGTGAAGTTTTGCTTTGTTAATGTTTCCCTTAGTTTGTTTATGGACAGATTTCGGGTTGGATACAACTTAATGTAATGTGCAATTCCTTGACTTTACCCATGGTTCTGAATAGTAAAAAGTGTTTACTGTTGCATAGGTCAATGGGAAAAATTACCCTCAGGCTAAACTGCTGTTGGGTCAGATGGGAGCACTTCATCCAGCAAACAGACTTGCAGCTTATATTACGCACAGACTACGGCCCAGCCTGCTATCCTTGTCCAAAAGCAAGGAAGCCACTGCAAAGGCAAAAGCTAAGGACGCTTTACCAGAATCTTCAGCAGCAGCTGGGAATTTGAAAGACATCATCGAAATAGCAGATGCTTCACCGCAAATGAAGACAAGTATGTATATACGTGGCATGAGTAAAATTTACTTTAATTTTGAGAAATGTTAAACTCCAGCGTTGTTACTTGTATGTTTGCGCAAATCTTGACCATTCATTTTAATTATATTATGTATTTCTATAGCGCCGACATCTTCTGCAGCACTGTACAGAGTACATGCTGGTATCACTAACTGTCCCTCAGGGGGGCTCACAATCTAATTCCTACCATAGTCATATGTCCATTGTAGTCTAGGGCAATTTAAGAGGTAAGACAATTAATTTATCTGTATGTTTTTGGAACGTGGGAGGAAGCCAGAGTGCCCAGAGGAAACCCACACCGACACAGTGCTGCCCATTGGAACTAAATGATCATGACAACCAGCATCTTCTTACTACAAGCTCTAATACTCAACTGATGCAATTCTACCTGCCATACATCTATTGACCCCCACCACATACATAAATATACACACTGCCAGTGGCATTAAATTAGGTGAGCATACGAGCTCAACGTGACCACTTCCCTTTAATCAAGTAAAAGGAGACTGGAAACACCAGAGGATGGTGTGCTGCAAGGAAGGAAGGAAGTTTGGTTTGTAGCCAGGGCTGAATACTTCCAGAAACTTGCTGCAGCAATTGCAACAAAAATCAAAATGGTGGTCCCAGAAGGACTTGCCTACTGGCTTTGTTGGATTGAATAGATGACACAAAGGAAGAAAAAAACCCTTGTTCACCAGGCACTTGCAGTTGGCTAGGGGATGTTTAAAGACCACTTTTCCCCATCAGAGATGGCCTCCTTCCTTCACTTGCAGGGCATCCTCTATGACTGAAATAAGTAGGGTGCCCATAAGCAAAGTTGGGGGGGGGGGGTTGTGCTCATTAGTAGCCCCCATACCTGCATGTGGGAGTTTTTATATCCACATTAACCTCTTGAGGACTGTACATAGTTAAATCTAGGCTATGCTTGTGGCTCTTTAAGCCTGACTCCGCATAAATGTAACTTTTCAGACTCCCATGCACGCGACACGATCGAGCATGCCCTAATGACAGCTGAGTCCTGTGCACTGTTCAGGAGCCAATTCCATTGGTTCCTTAACCTGTGATCACTGTGTAACAATCACAGTAATCGCAACTAAAAAAAATAAATAAAAGGATACCTGAGGTGACGTGATGACATAGACATCTGTATGTACAGTGCCAAGCACACAAATAACTAGGCTATGTTCCTTTTTTTCTTTCTCTGTCTGAAAGAGTTAAAGAGAATCTGTACTCTAATATTCTTACAATAAAAAGCATACCATTCTATTCATTATTTTCTCCTGTGCCCCTCTGCTGTTTCTGCCACTCTCTGCTGCAATCCTGGCTTGTAATTAACAGTTTTAGGCAGTGTTTACAAACAAACTAACCAGCTTCTAATAGGCTCAGCTAAGCATAGTGTGTGAGTCATTCAGAGTGTGCAGGGGGCCTGCAGAGGGTGTGTATCGCTTCTACCAATCACAAGCAGCCCTGCACATTCCACACAATCAAGCCTTAGCCCGACAAACAGGACAGAGGAAAGATACATTGATTTATTACAGAGACAGTGCAGTTAGGAAAGACTGCAGTAAGCCAGAGCAGATTAGAACAGGCATAGGAACTTATAGGATAGAAGAACTAAGGCTGAAACATTTGTTAGAGTCTCTTTAAACATCAGATATGTAAGTGGCAGTTCCTGTCTGAGTCAGGACTGAGTCAGACTACGGTGGAACCCTCACTGATAAGAAATTACAACTATGAAACACTTTCCTAGCAGAAAATGGCTTCTGAGAGCAGGAGAGGGATAAAAAGGGCCAGTAGTTCATAGATTTTAGCTCTGGCATACTTCAATGGATGTGCCACTGAGCAAAAACTATAAAACAAAACAAGTAAAACTTGAAAAGTAGATTTAAATATAAAATAAAATTGTGGGATATCTTAAAAAGTTATTTTTAGGAGAAGGAAGATTGATACAATTGTTTATTTCATTAGTTTATTTTCACCTCGGGTGTCCTCAGGAGGTTAATGAACCCAAACAAACTTTGTTTTATTAAATGAAACAAACCATTTATATGAAACAAACCAATTCAAATTGTTAAATGTTTTGTGCCATTAAACATCAGATTCTTTGAAGTCTTATGCTGGGCATACACTGTAAGTTTTTTTTTTTTTGTTTGTTATCAATTGAGCCGCTGATGGCTCGATTGATAATATCAGACGTGTCCGATGAGCCGGCGGATCGATTCTGCGCTCGATCCCCGCGGGCGACAATAGCGGAAAACCAGTGGAAGATAAGGAAGCGCACGCGGGGACGCAGCGGGAGTCGATCCGACGGCTAATCGAGCCGCAAAAACGACCCGTGTATGCCCAGCATTAAAGAGGAACTGTAGTGAAAATAACATAACCAATAAAATGCCTTATTTTTCACAATATTCACTTATAAATTATTTAGTCAGTGTTTGCCCATTGTAAAATCTTTCCTTTCTGTGATTTTCATTCTGAAATTTATCACTGGTCGTGACTTCTTTAGTTCTGCCAGGTGATCTGTGCGGAATGTTCGTTACTGAGAGTTCTATGCACAGATATCAGCCATACAGACATCCCTAACGATCTATGAGAGAAATGGGAAAGATTGCCAATGGGAAAGGCTACTGACTGGACTGAAGTTTATTTCTAGGTTAAAGTTCCTCTTTAACCAGCTGCGGACGGCCACAGATTGGTGGCGGGTCCGCAGCGCTCTTGTTCCTCCGCAACACGTGCGTCATCTCGCGAGGAACGAGATTGTGCGCAGCAGACCCCGGCCATCAGCCTGCCAGCCAATGATCTGTGCTGGCAGGCTGTTTATATTATTAATCAGCTATTTTAGTATTTATATAGCACCAACATCTTATGCAGCACTGTACAGAGTATATTGCCTTGTCACTAACTGTCCCTCGGAGGTGCTCACAATACAAAATGTTGGTCTTTTTTTAACTAATAAAAACTATAAAAGTACAGTAGCAGCAATCAAAACCACCACCGAAAGTAAGCTCTGTGTGAGAATAGGAGGTAAAATTCATTTGAGCAATAAACCGTTAAAGTTTTGAAGTGTCGAATTGTAAAAAGTGGCCTGGTCACTATGGGGTATAAACCTCTGGTGCTCAAGTGGTTAAACTAGTCCTTACATTTGTTACTGAAAGGTAGGGCATGGTGCTGTGTTGGAGATTTGGACTGGAACATGCTTGTATGGATGAAAGGCTAACTTGGCTCATCAAACTACCACCCCCTATGGCACTTGTAAACCACCGGGAGGAGCGGTAATCGGTACAGGCACACTGTCAGTCTACTTTAAATGAGCTACTGTTAAAAAAAAAAACGTACAAGTAATACTTATGAAAAACACTCCAAACAGCTAAGCTGTTATGAATCGATTAATTGTTAAAACTAAATGAGCTCCTAGATGTCTAATTTCATGTATGTTTGTGCTTTTAATTATGCGCAAAAATGAACAAAAAATCTAATGCAAGGGGTCATGAGAGAAGATCAAGTCAACAAAATGTGAAAAGCTGGCATTGAAAACACCAGATAATGTAGTGCAGCAGGACACGGTCAGATTATGCCTGTGAGGCCAGCCTCTTTTGTGTGGTCTTCATTAGTGATCGCCGTGCCTAATGCTGGGTACCCACGGTGCGATTTTCCGACCTGGTTGTTTTTTCCGCTCAATTCTCTTATCTTCACTAATGTTTATCTTTTTCCATTCACTTTCTATGCGAAATCGCACGCAGAATCAATCGGGAGTAATATCGGACGTGAGGGATTTTATCAATCAGATCCATCTATCGCACGGAAAATCGTACCGTGTGTACCCAGCATAAAAGAACTTATGGAGAAACGTGATTTGTTTGCTCAGCTAAAAGATTTGCAAAGCTCTGATTTGCCGTGATCACATTCTGCTTTATTTAGCACATGATTTACTAGCAAATCGGAGACTTGCAGATCTATCACCTGACCAAAATGATCACCTGACCAAAATTATCACATGCTTCTCCATGAGTTCTCCTAGACACGACCATCACGATTATTCATTTGTCACAGTGAAGTTGTTGATCTTCTTACTCTGCAGGTGTGCAGTCCACACCCAGTGCTGCCTGCAATCAAGTTGTCAAGGGTGATGCTGGAAATCAACGGCAGAAAAGTGCTCGAGTCAAATCATCTGAGCCTCCACGCTTGCTGTTGCCAAAGTTGCATACTCAGTTACCTCCTCTAGTACTCACCTCTACACCAATATCATCAAACAGTCAAGTTTCTACTCCAGTATCATCAAACAGTCAAGTCTCTGTTCAGGTTTCTTCTGTGAATGTGGTACCGTCTACTCCACCACTTTCAGCTGCCGCTGTTTCACCCCCTAAAAAACAGGTTCCTCTTTCACCTACACCTATGTTGGGTGTCCCCAAGCTAATAGCAAGAGACTGTTCTCCCACCGTGTCTTCAGCTGTAGTACCTACATCACCATCTTCAAATAACACCAACACTTTATCATCTGGTTCGCCTGTTCAGGAACCTGTTGCAATACCACCTCCAGCCTTGATCAGAGCTCCATGCCCACCAGCCACTTCTTCAAATAACCCTGGTACCAATAAAAGTCTTGCTGCTTCAGTGGCGACAAGTTTGGTTGCTTCAGCCAGTTTGCCAACAATAGGGATGGTTGGTTCTCCAGGTAGAACACCAACAGTAACATTAAGAGGCGGTAAGAGATTTTTTTTATTAACTTGTGTGAATTTTATAAACCTACTGTGCTCTGTACAAAGATGTAACTGAAGACGATTGTACCAGTGTTAGGCCTCTTTTCCACAAGCAGCTGACGTCTGTAAATTCACAGTCTGTAAGCTGCCACTGTCCACCATTCGGGCACTTGCTAGTGCTCAGCACAGGTGCACCCCCCTCATATAGTAGACACAACATAAGAAGTTTTTTCGCCGCAGTGTAACGCTGCGTTACCAAACGATGCCATTCAGCTGCATGTAATTGCAGCACAATGGCGGCCGTGGTCAGCAGCTGGGAAGCGGAACTGCTTGTTAAAGTGGACCCGAGCTCTTGCAAAGAACAGACTGAAAACTGTTCATTCCGCATAGAAATAGGCTGCACTGAGCTGTGTTTATTTGTTTAGTTACAGTTGAATGTATCTGGTGTGTAATCAGTAGGCATGAGTCACAGCCTTCAGCATTCCCTGTACAAAAAAGACAAAGTTCATCCAGTCATTTTCAGGGCTTTAGGGGGGCGAGATTTCTGTGCATTGTAACAAAGATTTTTTTTTCCTCAATTGTTTTCATACTGTGCCTAATCTTTTAGAGCAGAGGAAGTTCTGAGCTCAGATCCACTTTAAGCTGCCCATGGAAAAAGAGTCCTCAAGGAATGAGTGGTCAGTGCTGTAAGTGCATTTCAGCTGACCATGACCACATTCCTAGAATGCAATGAAAAAGGGGACAGGATGTTCTTAAGTTGAGAGACTATTAAAGAGTCTGAAGCCTTAAAAAATATAAGGTCATAGCTGAAACGCCACATTCCCACGGCAGAACAACCTATTTATACCCCAAAGTCGTCCCCCCCCCCCCCCCCCCCAAATCCCGGAGCAAAACTCCACGACTTTCCAGGTCATGGATTTTGCTGCCCGGGGGATGCAGAGCTTTGCGCTGTAGCTCTGCTTCTGCTGGAATCTATATCCGTCTCTCCCCCCGCGGAGAGGCAGAGATTGACTCCAGCAGCCAGAGCTAATGCACAAAGCTCTGCCTCTACCAGGAAGCTATCCCCGAATTTTGCCCCAGGGATTTGGGCGGTATAAAGACATCATTCTGTTATGGGAATGCAGCGTTTCAGCTATGATCTTATTGCTGAAGAGTATTGGCAAGTACCGGTAATACGATATTTTTGAAGGCTTCAGACTCTATTTTTAAAGGGACTCAGTGCAGGGACTCAGAGCAGTGCACTAACTATGGAAAGATGCATATCATTTTGAAGCTCTGTTTCTCCTCCTTCCAATGATATATAAACCGCCGCTCCTACGCCTTTTAGTTTTCGCTATTTTCGCGATCGAGATTGCGGCAATTTCGATCGCAAAAAACTAAAAGGCGTAGGGCGGCGGTTTATATATCATTGAAAAGAAGAGAAAGAGAGCTTCAAAATAATATGCCATACTTTATGCACTTTTTGGAGTCCAGCATTGTATTACACAGGACGACACTTTCCCCAGTGTCGGCAGCTCCATTGAGCACAATGCAATGAAATACAAGGAACCCAGGGGAATATAATTACAAACCTCATGCTGGTAGGTGTGAGGATATGATTAATTAGTTGTGGGTATGCTTAAATGCATACCCACAGGCACTGCTCGGAGTCCCTTTAAGGGAACATTGCAGTAAAAAAAATAATAAAAATGGCATCATTTAGGGTCTGTATGTTTGTAGCTACTTTTGTGTTTCAGTTCTAATATAATTAGAGACTTACTTTGATGTAGATCAACAGATGTTGGAAAAGATCAGTGCTGGTCACGTAATATTCTTGGCGTTAGTCGAGTTGGAACCCAACTACCTTTTGGTCTTGTGGATAATCCATGTAACACGTCACACCCACTAAAGCCATGACTCTGCATTCACAACCAGTTTCATTTCCTAAACCTTTATTACATTTATCATAAAAAGAATCCCTCTACCATGAGTAAATGCTGTTGTATCATTTGATTTACAGATGGAGTTCTGAAACCCATTTATATATACAGCGTAGCAAAACCATAATACAGTAAGAGGGGTAGCTTGAGGTTCACACCTCAATGTTCACCCCAGACATTTTTTTCTACTGGGTGGCATGAAAAAGTAGCTGGGTGGGGCGTGACGGGGAATGAAGGGGTGGAGCAACTCTACTCACAGCATAGGAGGAAGACGAGGAGGCAAGCTGATGACAGCCGGGTGTTTAACAAAATTACTCTGCTGAGCTGAATCCTGGACTTTACAGGGCTGATAGCAGCGTAGCGGGAGGAAAACACGCTTTCCCCATTGATCTCAGGTACACTTTCCAGGACATCATGAGTTTATTACAAAAACCTCTCTCTGCAGTAGCCTGCATGAGACTGGAGATTGCTGAAAGGTTAATTAACAGTGTGATTTCAGTGTGTCGGTACAACAGTTGTGGATTGTATTATACAATACGATAACATTTCTATAGCGCTTTTCTCCCATAGGACTCAAAGCGCTTAGGCTCTCTCAGATTCAGTAATTAGTAGGATGAAGTATTCACACAACAAAAGTTATATTTCTGCAAATGCCAGACTGAACAGGTGGGTTTTCAGTCTGGATTTAAACACGTCCAGGGATGGGGCTGTCCTGATCTGTTGAGGTAAGGAGTTCCAAAACGTAGGGGCAGCATGACAGAAGGCTCTAGGACCAAAAGTTTCTAAGTGGACTCTGGGTATGACTAGATTATTAGAACCTGTGGATCTGAGAATGCGGGGATTGCTACGCAGCTGTAACATATCTTTAATGTATCCAGGGCCTACATTATTCAGGAATTTAAATGTCAGTAGGCCGATCTTGAATAGGACCCTCCATTCTATAGGTAGCCAGTGAAGGGAATGCAGGACTGGCGTTATGTGGCAGTGACGGGGTTGGTTGGTTAGCTTTGGTAGGTTGTATTACTTCATCACCTAGCAGCAGATTTTTGATTTGTTTTGTTCCCAGTCCAGAGTTATTGAATAGCTTGTGAGAGCTCACTGGAGATGCCTTAAAGGAAACCAGAGCTCCTGAAAATAAAGTTTTATACATACCTGGGGCTTCCTCCAGCCTCATAAGTTCGGATCGCTCCCACATCGCCGTCCTCCACTGTATGCAGCTTCAGGAACCGGGTCCCGTCACTTCTGTCAGTTGTGGCCAGTCTGACGTAAGAGAAGTGCGCTGTTTGCTTATCTCTCCAGCAGCCGCCGACCCTGACTGGCTGAAATGACGGGACCGGATACCGAAGCTGCAGACAGCAGAGGACGGCGGCTTGGGAGTGATCCAAGCTTTTGGGGCTGGAGGAAGCCCCAGGTATGTATAAAACTTTTAATTTTCGGGAGCTCTGGTACACTTTAAGTAAATCAGGCCCCTTAAGAATTCTGCACTTGTTTTGAAAGAAAGGTTTAAGGGGGTACTTTAGAGTCATACTTTTTTACTTTAACTTTTTTTGTTTGTTTGTTTTTAAACCATTTTCATAGGCTGTCCTTGAACTAGGCTTTTAAACATGCCCACTCTGAATCTCAGCATGAACTAGTTAGGTGAAAAACAGTCACAGCAGGGCTTTGCCGCCTCCTCATTTTCCTTCAGGCTATGTACTTCTTACAAGGCAAAATTACATGGAGTTCAGTAAAACCGAAGCAACAGTGTGCTGCTGGCTGCACTTTGTGTGCTATACTGCTATGTCCTTCTGATTCATACACTCCTGTCACAGAAGTTTTAGTTATACAGTTTGGAATCTTCTCTCGCTGTCTAGATTAGAAGTGCATCAATATTTTGATATCTTCTGTTTCATAAGTTTTTCATAGGGAAATTTTGCTAAACTATTTTAAGGAACATTTAGTTGCAGCATTGGGTTGAATCAGCAGTACAGGTAGTCCCTGGCTTCCGAGCAGTCAACATACAAATGAATTACGAAAGCTGCAACCTCCCAGAGTGGCGTGGGTATATCATTGTAAGTGTAAACCAGGCACAAGGGGATGTGGAGTAGCACAGAGGAGGCAGAAGGGCAAGGGGATGGCAGGGGACGCAAATTGGGCAAATTGTTCATGGGGGCACTGGAGGAAAAAGGGGACACAATGGGAGCAGTGGAGGCACAGGGCGACAGTTGGGGGGAGGGGGGGGGGGTACAGCAAAGGTACAGAGGTGGACGCTGGTGGCACAGTGTTTAGACTGGTCCAAGATTCAGGTTAAGAACGAGCCTATACTCCCCATCTTTTTCTTTAACTGGGGAGAACCTGTATTGATTTTTACTTAAAGCAACCGGTTCTATCAGAGTGCTGCGCAATTTTATTCTTTTCTGGATGGCAAGAGCTTTTTTTTTCCCTGGTTCATTGTACTGTAATTTGAGAAGGTGTCAGCAGCCCTAGTAAGCATTCAACAATCTCCCAACGCCAGATTCAGGCAGACAAGACCAATCCATTACAGATCTAGAATACTTCGAGCCGACCTGAACTCAGAACTCCCTCTCTGCTCTATAAGCAACAGCATAATAACCTTTAATTATAGACAACCTAAAAAAGAAAATTTATACATACCTGGGGCTTCCTCCAGACCCTTGCAAGCTGATCAGTCCTTCGCCACCTTCCTCTGCTGCCTCCATTCTCCACTTTGGGTCTTGGTAAGTGAGCCAGTTGGCGCAGTCCGGCCATGCACTCCCCCATCGGGCTCTCTTGGCTGGGAGCGTTCTATGCGCGGCCGGGTCGGGCACTGTGCTCTGATTCACTTACTAAGACCCGTAGCGGAGAATGGAGACAGCGAAGGAGGACAGCGAGTGACTGATTGGTGTGCTGGGGGGAAGCCCCAGGTATGTATAAATTTTCTTTTTTTAGGTCTTCTCAGGTTCTCTTAAAAGCATCTGCGAAAAAACACACTATGCCAGGAAAAAAAAAACCACATATATAAGTAGATAACTACTTGATCTACTTACATAAGAGATGTATTGTACTGTCCACATTCTGATTTCAGTGAATTTTATATAGTAGATTAAGAGAATTCTGTTTCAGGCATTTGCCATCTTGAATTCCCTTTTACTGAAGCCAATACTGATGTCATTTCCTCCCTTAGTTTCTTTTTTCCTAGGATCTGCTCTGTCATAGCTTGCTTTGTAAACATGTGAGCACAGCAAGATTTCAGCCTCTTGTCACACTGAACTGCCCTTGTCCAATCAGTGAGGAGCAGGAATGCGGGAGGGTAGATAACAAGCTTCCTCCTCGGCATTGTACCAAATAGAGCCAGTCTGACTGAGAGAAGATTTATTACAGCAGAAACTTTTCTGATTAGATTGGGATGCTTGAAATGCAGCTTGAGGCCTGGAACCCACTAGAGCGGTGTTTTTTTGTTTTTTGAGCGTTTAGGGAGCGCTTTCAATCGCTAGCGATTACCCTAAACGCTCTGCTAATGTAAATGGATGAATGGATGTGACCGATTCCTCTACAGCAATTGCGATTAAGGAAATCGCAGGACATGCAGCATTTTGGGAGCGTTTCCATTGTAATGAATTGTATAGGAGCAGGGAAATCGCTCGCAAAACGCTATCACAAATCTCTAGCGATAGCATGTTGTGCTTTCTAGTGGGTTCCAGGCCTAAGGCTGCATAATAAAATAAACACAGAGCTGTTCAAATGGAATTTCATTTTGTGGCTGACAATCCCTCTTTTAGAGCCCGTTCAGACTGCACGCGTTTCCAGACACGGTTTGGGCTGTACGGTCCAGGAACGCATGCTGCACGCAGATTTTGCAAAAACGCGCGGCTGTCCCATATACTTTTCAGTGATGGGATCAGCCACGCAATGCATACAAACGCGGATGGTGTGCGCTCGTACGCGTTGCGTTCCGCATGCGTGGCCGTCCGCGTTTTGAAATGTGAACCGGCCCTAAAGAAAAACATTTCTTTTGTTACCGCTGACACAAATCCTGCAATACATCTGCAGTTTGTCTACATCCTGCTTTCATGGAAGCAGACATATGGTTACCCTCCTCTGCTTACAAATGAGCTCTCTGCCGTGGCAGTCAGACACCTACAACTTATGCTTAGTCACAGATGAGGGGGAATCAGACAGGCTTATCTCTATATGCAGGGTGCATTTCTAAATGTTTTCCTTCGGTCTGTCCTGTGCAAGAGTTCAGGTCAACTTTCAGTGTTCTCTTGATGTATTGTTGCTTGAATTCTTCATCAGATTACCTTCTTGCATTAACCGTACTGTTAATTGTAGCAATAGAAAAGGCAGAATCTTAGGCCACATACACACATCAGACCGTAGTCTTTGGAAAATGAAAGATCACCGACCAATTTTACCCTCTTCCATGTAGTATGAGAGCCATACCTACACAGTCTATTCTATTGTGCTGAACTCCCCATCAGACAGAAATCTTTGCAAGATGCTGCACACAAAGATGCTGTACACATGCAACAGATCAGTATCTGCAAAAGATCTGTTCCTGCCAAAGATCCGTTCCTGCAAATTGCATTCATAGTCTATGATATCTGCAGATCCTCATACACACCTTGTTTAACTGACATTCATCTGCAGATCAGATCCACCAGGATGGATTTTCAGATCTGCAGATGATTGTCTGATCTGCAGATAAATGTCAGTTAAACAAGGGGTGTATGATGATCTACAGATCTCATAGACTATGAATGCATTTTGCAGGAACAGATCTTTTGTGTCTGTACAGCATCTGTGTGTACAGCATCTGTGTGTGCAGCATCTTGCAAATAATTTTTTTCTGATGGGGAGTTCAGCTCCATAGAAAAGACTGTGAAGGTATGGCTCTCATACTACATGAAGGGTGGTAAGATTAGGTCTGTGATCTTTCATTTTCAAAAGACTATAGTCTATGTGTGTATGAGCCTTAACAGAGGATTAAGAAGTTTGGTAACCTTATGCTATGCTCTAAGATTACCATCCCTGGAGAGCTGATAGAATAATCATTCCAGTCTTCTCTCAGCCTAACATTATGTTTTTGTAACACAAAAGCCATTAGAGAACGCTATATGTAACAGTCGGATACCCACTAAGCCTGTAAAGTTAATAATTTAGTTTTGTCGGTTTAGTGTGTCGCGTGATAATTTTAGAAGTTTTTATTAAATTAATATTTTCATAAAAAATCCTTACCAGCGTTTTACGAAACAATGTATTGTGTGCACTTTCTGAACAGAAAAAAAAGTGCTAATACCCCAAATTACAAATGGCTGGATAGTGTAATGGTTAAGGGCTCTGCCTCTGACACAGGAGACCTGGGTTCAAATCTCGGCTCTGCCTGTTCAGTAAGCCAGCACCTATTTCAGTAAGGAGTTTCTTGGGCAAGTCTCTTTAACACTGCTACTGCCTACTGAGTGCGCTTTGAGTCCGCCAGGAGAAAAGCGCGATATAAATGTTATTTGTCTTGTCTTGTCTAGTGGCTGCCTCGCAAGCGCTTTGAGTCCGACAGGAGAAAGGCGCTATAGAAATACTGCCATTATTATTAACAAGTCACCTGCTCATCCGTATTCTGCGTAAATGATGGCCCTATAATGATTTTGTCATTTGTGAGGATGTGCATCGCAAATAAGCCGACCGGCGTATAAGCAGGGGTACCACCCACTTTTCCCTCAAAAACCAGGAAAAGTGATTGACTCGTGTATAAGCCCCTTCCCAGTATAGCCCCCAGTACAAGTCAGCACCCCTCCCCATGGCCAAATGTGCCACAAGGGTGATGGTTGTGTCATAAGATGCCACTAGATGGGGTCGTAGATATGAGACAGCGAATGCAACACAGGAAGAATCCCTGATCATTGCACCACTGACACGTTTCTTGCATGCTCCGCTCCACAAGCCAGGGGACAAGGTAGTCGTGAGCAGCACACACCATGTTGCAGGGGATGCGGGGCATGTATACAGCAGGGAGCCGGCTGGCAAGGGCAGGATCAGAAGTGCACAATCTTTACGCTCCTTTGCCAGCAACAAAAACTGCTCCACCATCCGTTCTGCTCCACTGTCTCGCATATAAGCCGAGGGGGTAACTTTTCAGCTCGGTTTTTGTGCTGAAAAATTCGGCTTATACACGAGTATATACAGTATTTTGTGTTTGTGGCTCTGTACGTACTGATAGTGTGTGTATAATTGTGCAGCATGTATGCATGCTTTCATGCATGTGGAAAGGGTGGGGTTTTTTTGGGGAGGGGGGGTTGTTTGCGAATTGGAAAAATTATTTAAAATAATAAACATTTTCTTTATTTCTTTCTCTTGAGGCTATACATAGTGTGACTGGTTTTCTGATCCGACCCATGGTATCTCTTGTCACTGGAGATCAGGAACAGAGAGTTCCTGATCTCCGTCAAGCAGCTGGTGCATTCTTGAAAACCAGGAGGTGCTCTTAGTTTTGCCTTTTAGGTAATTGCCAACAGCCAGGTTTAGCACAGGCTTATTAATGAAGATCTTCAGTTCTAATCCAGATCTGTGTACCTGATTTTAATGCTTTGGGACATCTCTTCAGTTCTGCATCTAATCTATGTTGTTTAATATTCCAGTTACTCCCTCTGTATCAGTACCGAGAGCGACCTTGGTCTCTGATAAGCGTCTGGGTCCACGGCTTCTCCTAATACCAGTAGGCACTGGCTCCTCCCCTGTTCGCCCTGTTCAGTGTGTGCAGACTACTAGTCCTGGACAGAAGATGGTCTTGCAGCCCATTAAGAATTCTAATGGAGTCAACCTTTTCCGGCACCCAAACGGGCAAATTATCCAGCTGGTGCCACTGCAACAGGTTCCAACGGGAAACGCTCAGTCAAGCCCGCAAGTTGTCCTCCGCAGTTCAGGTAAATGCCAAACAAGCATCCTTTAACCATTGCAATACTCTTGTGTTATTTTGCGTATTCTCCCATTATGTTAGGTAATTTGAGGTAGAATTTAGGGCAGATTAGTACTCCATAACTGGCTATATTCTCAATCCCTGCTTCATTGATAAAAGTGAAGTACATTTTAATCAAGACAGCAGGTTTCCTCTTCTTGCTGATTTCTCCATGATAGCAGTTTGAACCTGAGATTTGCCTCCTTAGGTTTCCTCTTTTTGCTAATATCTATGTTAGCGGTTCCCGAACTGCGGGCAGCGGAGGACGGCGGGGTGGGAGCGATCGGAGCAGGTGGGGCTGGAGGAAGCCCCAGGTATGTATTAAATCCTTTTTAATGTTTCAGCTCTGAGTCCCTTTAAGGAACTACAAGTCCCACAATGCATTTGCCTTTATGAATCATGACTGTGGCTGTCAGTCTCCCGCAATGCAGTTCACTGTTCTAGACCAATTGGTCCACCTCTAGAATATTTTGTTCTCCTGCAGTCTGTAGTCAGTGTAAGTCCTTGCTACCCCCTTCTGCCCCAGCCATAGAGCTTCATCCTTTGGCTTCCTAGCTTAACTACCAGATTCAGCTGCGATATTCCAGGCTATTTGATAGTTTGTCTGCGCTTGGGTTTTAAAACCTGAGAGAGAGAGTTACAATTTCTGTAAGGATTTTACTTATAGTCCACAGTGGCAGGAATTGTATTTACTTCTTGTTGCACTTATGAGTGTCACTAAAGACAGGATATAGAGAGAAATCGCCACAGTAGGACACATACAGCAATAAATGCAGTTTTTTATTGTTGTTTTTTTCTTTGGGCATATTTTATACACTCCTTGTTCCACTCATGATTGTCATCAAAGAAGGAAAGTGGAATGAAATCTTCCAGGCAGGGTAACACATAGCAACACCAAACTCTTCTTCATTCCATCGAACTGCAAAAATGTTTGGGTTTGGATGGGCTTTAATGGATGCCTTAGAGGTCACAAATTTTAAAAACTGGCCTCATGCCCAACGTTTCCCCCGTTCTCTTCTAAAGGTTTTGCAAAGTTACTTCCTGGTTGGCAAGGTCGGTGGCTAGTGCACAAGGCGCTGTCCCAGCTGAGCGCGCCCTTGGCCGGGAGCTCTCTACACATGCACACTACATCACCATCACAAAATGTGCAGAGTGCTTGTGGGCGCACAGTCAAGGATGAGTTCTGCCGAGACACCGCCTGCGCACTAGTCACCGACCTCATCAACCAGGAAGTAACTTTGTGTAACCTTTAGAAGAGCCCGGAGGGGGACGGAAGAGAGCTGTGGGCGCTTTCTGCACATGCCTGCTCCCCCCATTTTAAAAATTCGGGACCGCTAAGGTATCCTTTAAGGGATGGGCTTCAAAATAAACTGAACATCTAGCTGCTCATAAGTTTAACAGAACTTGTCTGTTCCTGTGCTGCAAGTCAAAGTATCGGCAGTGATGTCGCAGGGCCCTGGCTACTGCAATTTATGGCAGGAGATGTAGTTAATTATTGTGATTATATCATTGCGACATATGCATTGCGACATCACTGTGGGTACTTGCGGCACTGAGACAGATAAGATGGTGGTCCCAAATAGATGGGGAGGGGCCAATGGAGCAGATACCACCCCCCCCCCCCCCCCCAGACTTAACCCCCTCCCTACCCAGGTTTGATAGATTTGTAAACTTTGGTGCTAAGAGCCCTCTATATACAATTATTATATACAATTAATTGCATATGGGGGGGGGGGGGATTCCATCAGTGTTTTTGGAGTTGGATTTAAATATTTATGATGTATTTATTTTCTTTACCCCCAAGGTTCTGCAGTGAGCATCAAACTACCTCTCCAAACTAAGACTGATGCCACCTCTACTTCTGCTGCCACTGCATCGTCATCGGTTCCCCCTATACCCATCACACAGATACACTCGATTCCTAAGATCAGCCCAGTTAAGTCGGGGGTTACAGTAGTTCCTACTGTAGTTGGTCAAGCAAATACAATAAGAGTGGGAAGTACACTACTGAAAACTAGCAATGAGCTTTCTCCATCCAAATTTATTGCTTATACCACTGGTGGACATACAATTCTTACATCCTCAGGCATTCCACTCCAGTCAGGAGGGCTGCAAGTACTGAAGGTTGCACAAGCTAATACGCTGAGTCCCGGCTCACAAACAGCTCCTACCAAAACCAGGATTATATTGATGACCAAGAAACCTACAGTCTTGATAGACCCAAATAAATTACCAGAGATTCCATTATTGAAATCTGCAGCAATAGTTACGGCAAGCGAGAAAAATACAGAGGAGAACAACAAAACATCTGAAGACCTGCGCAGCTTGGATAATACCAGAAATTCTAACGGGACTGAGGGGCAACGTGAATCTAAACAATCTGTGTCCTCTTCAGAGCAAGACAGCGTTACTCAATCGGCAGATACAAGGGACGGTGAACAGAAGAGTGCCGAAAATGAGCCTAAAAGGTCAAATACTTCAGCTGAGAAATCAACATCTGACACCAGCTACAAGGATACGTTGGGGTCTCCACAAGGAGGCACTCAAAGTTCTCAATCTAAAGTTATTGGAAGCCCTTCTCCAACAGAGACTGAGAATCTTGGGGCTAAAAGAGACAAGAATGCTAGAAAGTCAGTTGTGGAAAGCGATGATGACTCTTCAGAAAAGGACGATGTAATACTTGTGGAGACGCTCCCAGCATGTACTAACTTAGTGCAGTCGGCAGCAGATTCACAGGGGAACAACCAATCCACAAGCAGGTCAGAGGACAAAGTAATGGAGCAGGACAATGCGGAAGCTTTGGCCACTGAATCTAAAAATAAGGAGCAAGATGGAAGCCTCATAACAGGTCAAGGATCTAGTCCTAAAGGAAGAGAAGCTGAGCTGAGCTCTAGTGAGGGAGAGGTAAGTGTTTACTTAAAAAGAAAAAGGCCCTTATTTACTTTCAGTAATGGTGAGCAATTATTCTAAATAGCCTTTCTCCATACAGAAACGCTCTCTGCCAATCGGACATGGTTTTCCTGCATGGCAGTTGCTAATGAGTTGTTGGCAAACATTGGGGGAGATGCACATGAAAAGTCTTAACCCACTAAACCCCCTGATTTTGGGGATCTTTTGGGGATCCAAACCTACCACCCTTTTTTCACCAGCTAAGAACCCCCAGCTTACTCCCAGATAAAGCTATGGCCCTCAATGTCCCAATTGGTGACCTAGAAATTCTCCTCGCTATTAAACTTAAAAACGGCAAGGCCCCAGACCCTGATTGCCTCTCAGCCCTTTATTATAAAAAATTTTAAAAAAATACTCACCCCTTATCTTAAACGTATCTTTAATTCAATTTTAGTTGGAAAAACCCCTCCCTCTGAACTTCCACAATCCATTATAACAGTTTTTTACCCAAGCCAAAGAGGGACCATCAAGACATAAAAAACTATAGACCTATCTCCTTACTTAATCTCGACTATAAATTATTAACATCCATACTTGTTTCGAGATTGAATAAAGTCATGGGTCCATGAATTCATAGGGACCAAGTGGGTTTCATCCCACTTCGACAAGCCCCCGATAATGTTAGAAAAGTGGTCAATCTAATACATGTGGTTAACTCCCGAAAACAGCCATTTGCCTTACTTTCCCGTGACATGGAAAAGGCTTTCGATACAATAGACTGGTCTTTTATGCTCATTGCCCTACAGAAAGCAGGCATAGGAGGAGCATTCTTACAAGCAATCCAATGCCTATATTCCAATCCCACAGCTTACTTAAAACTCCCTACAGATTCTCCCATTACTATTCCCACTCAACGTGGCACTCGGCAAGGATGCCCTCTATCCCCCGCATTTTTGCACTAACTATAGAACCCCTTGCCAGCAAACTTCGATCATCTCCTGATGTACAAGGAGTTAAAGTAGGTAAAGTAGAATATAAAACTAACCTATTTGCGGACGACTTATTACTTACATTTCCCCCTCCCCCAATACGTCAGTCCCCAATTCGCTTACTTTAGTCAAACAATTTGGTAATATTTCTGGCTTGTGCCTCAATATTAATAAGTCAAAAATCTTATTTGCTAACCTTTCAAAACATAGTGCGACGTCCCTGGCTTCCACGTTGGGCTTAACATTACAAACTAACTGTATAACTTACCTTGGAGTTAAGATATCTTCTGACCCTAGAAATCTCTTTGCCTTTAACTACAAACCAATGTTCGCTGAGCTGAAACGAGAACTCGATAAATGGAACTCCCCATCACTTTCCTGGACTGGACGCATACAGGCAATTAGAATGAACCTTATGCCCCGCCTTCTTTATCTGTTTCGAACTCTTCCAATACAGGTTACTAAATCTTCTCTTAAAGATCTTCAGTCTTCTATTTTTAAATTTATCAACAATAACAAAAAGAGCAGAATAAATTACAAAAAATAATGTTCCTAAACAGATCAAGAGGCGGTCTGGGCATCCCTGACCTATTTAGCTATTATAGAGCTGCTCTGATAACTCAGCTAGCCCAAATGCACTCCCAACACAATCACCCACTATGGGCTGATATTGAAAATGCACTACTATCTCCTGTTTCCCTCCCTGCCCTTCAGTGGTCGTTACACATATCACCAGCCAAATACGCCACTAAATCTCCCCTATCCGCTCACTTATTGCAGCTCTGTAACCATATCAAAATTTCCAGGAAATTGCAGTCTCTAATTCCTATTCAACTCCCATTTTTTGGTAATCCAAACTTTCCACCGGGTCTTGAACCAAGGTCTTTCGAATGGTGGATATCTCAGGATGTCACCACAATTGCCAAAACTCTGGTTAATGACAAAATTCCTACCTGGCCGCAATTTTGCTCAACTACCTCTTTCCCACCAGCTGAATACTTTAGGGCACGGCAACTCTACCATTTTTTAAATTTCTGGCAGCACTACAGGACAATTACTTGACTCAAATGGTAACTGAACCAACTAGGGGGAATGCGTTACTGGATCTGATCATTTCTAATAGACCAGATAATGTATCAAATGTGCAGGTTCAAGAACATTTGGGAAATAGTGATCACAACATGCTAACGTTTGATCTGATGACTGATAGGCCACGGGGCAGCGGGCCTAACTGTGAATTTTAGAAAAGCAAAGTTCAATCAAATTAGGCAGGCACTAAGTTTGGTGAACTAGGATAATGTACTACAAGGGGAAGACACTGAAGGGAAATGGCACGCTTTTAAACTTATACTCAATCAATATTGTAGTATGTATATCCCATATGGAAACAAAATATCTAGGAATAAAAAAAGGCCTCTATGGATGAATAGAAAGGTTAAAGATAAAATGAAGAGGAAAAAGAATGCCTATAAGGTCTTAAAACAGGAGGGGACTGAGGCTGCACTAAGCAATTATAAGGAGTGCAATAAAAATTGTAAAAAAGAAATTAGGCAGGCAAAGATTGAAGCTGAAAAACAAATCGCTAAGGATATCAAATCTAACCCAAAAAAGTTTTACAAGTACATTAACTCTAAAAAAAGAAAGGTTGACTGTATAGGACTCCTAAAGGATGAGGGTGGGAACTCAATGGTGGATGACCAAGGTAAGGCAGAGTTATTAAATGCTTTCTTTGCTTCTGTCTTCACAAAAGAAACAGCACTGGTGCAAACTACAGAGGCGGAAGTGTCTCAATCTTCTAACTGTAATATTAAATACTTAACGCAGGAAGAAGTGAAGGCAAGACTAAATAAATTAAAGGGAATTAAGTTCAGTTATAGATAAACCCCTTTATCTTATCTTTTGTGACTCTCTTGCAACTGGCAGAGTCCCAGTGGATTGGCGTACAGCCCACGTTTTCCCATTATTTAAGAAGGGCAAAAAATCAGATCCAGGAAATTATAGACCTGTAAGCTTAACATCAGTTGTATGCAAACTATTTGAGGGGATACTATACATGACTTCATAGTAGAAAATAATCTTATGTCTCAGCATCAACATGGGTTTACTAAAGACAGGTCCTGTTTGACTAACATGCTCAGCTTTTATGAGGTAGTGAATGCTATTATGGAAATTGGGAATGCTGTAGATGTGATATACTTGGACTTTGCAAAGGCCTTCGACCCTGTTCCCCACAAAAGTCTGGTGCAAAAGTTGAGGATGCAAGGACTGGGGAAGAGTCTGTGTGCATGGATAGGGAACTGGCTAACGGACAGAAAACAAAGAGTTGTGGTCAATGGATCTGTAATGATTGTGGAATACTCTCCGTGATCAGCGCACAGGGTGTGCGCTGACACTGCGGAAATCCTCCACAAGCGTGTAATTTGAGGGAACCCAGCAAAAGGTGCAATGCACCTGTAGAGGGAAATTCCTGTCGGCAGGTGGAGCTGTGGAGTGCAGAGGAACAGCTCCTCTGCCCTGCCACACACGCCAGACAGGAATTGCACGAAGGGAGGAAACGCAGGGTAAGATAGCCCCGAAAGAGGGAGAGATCAAAGCGACAGAGGGTATGTGTGTTCACCAAACTAGTCGCTACCCTTCGACGATGAACACACAACCAGGAAGACCAAGTGAGAAGGCAATCGCCGGAGATGGCGGTTGCTAACAGCGACACAAGACCGAATAAGCACAGATGAGGAATGTATGTATGTCCACCAATCTAGCCACCAACCTGCGACGGAGAACACAAAACAAAGGAAACTGAGTGAGAACGCAATCGCCTGAGAAACGATTGCGAATGATTGAGCAAAGGGACAGATTGTATGTGCACCAAACTAGTCGCCAACCCGCGACGGTGCACACACAACAGCAGATATGAAGTAGGAACGCAATCGCGCGAGAGGCGATTGCCAGAGGTGACACAAGGCTACAGCAAGGCAGAGCACGAGAGTAGCAAAGGCACAGCAAATATACAATGAGAAGATAAGGAAAATAACAAACGCTAACTAATTAAACGCGAACACCGCACTCATTCGCAACAGTGCACGCCTTTATGCGCGGTCTCCGCGTGTTAAGCACAACAGAGACAAGCACGCCTAACTAACCACCGACAGACAAACCTAAAACAGAGGACGCGAGCGCTTGCTTAACGGTTACCTCACCGAGCCTCCAGCAAGCGTTCGTAGCAGACAAGACAGATACACCAAAACAGGAATAAGTGAGAGATAGGATCCACAGCACTAGCGTAAGAGACTAGTGCAATCCAGGAAGACAGAACAGAAGGATCCACAGCACTAGCGCAAGGCGAGTGCGATCCAGGCAAGACAGATCAGATGAGATAGCTGGTAGCAACCGCTGCTCCAGCTATACTCCAAGAACAAAGATCAGAACGACTTCCTGTCGACCACCGCTGGGACAGGACAATCGTAACAGACAAACAGATATGCAATCCTAACTGCACTAGGGAACCTGCCTAGTGCAGTCCCAGGAATTACTCTGAGATAATCTTTAAACAATGAGCAAGGCTGACACTCCAGGAGTGTTTTCACAGGACTAACGCTTATGACCAGCCCAGGTCTGTGATATCACATGGTATATATAGAGCAAGCCTACAAAGGATGTGGCTAGGCAATCTGCATGACAAACGTATGCAAATTCCTCAGCAGCAAGCTGCAAAACTGACAAAAGGTCTCTCTTCCAGAGACCTGCAGAATGCAGACCTGAACAGTGGTCAAAAAGCTGCCTGCCTGCGCAGGCAGCCGAGCGGATCCTCACAGGATCGTACTCAAAATGGGAGACTGTTAGCAGTGGGGTCCCTCAGGGGTCTGTACTGGGTCCAGTGCTCTTCAATTTATTTATTAATGACCTAGTAGAGGCAGTAGTGAGCAATGTTGCTATTTTTGCAGACGATACAAAATTGTGCAGAATCATCAACTCTTAGGAAGATAGTGTCATATTGCAACAGGATCTGGATAGGATGGCTATATGGGCACATACATGGCAGATGAAATTCAATGTTGACAAATGTAAAGTCATGCATTTTGGACATACTAATGGTCTAGCACCATACAAAATAAATGGGATACAGTTGGGGACATCAAACTTGGAGAAGGACTTAGGAGTACTCATTGACAATAAGTTAAATAATCGTACTCAAAGCCAAGCAGCTGCAGCTAAAGCTAACAAAATTTTGGGATGCATTAAAAGGGAAATAAAAACTCGAGATGCTAGCATAATATTGCCCTTGTTTAAGTCTCTAGTAAGGCCACATCTGGAATATGGAATTCAGTTCTGGACACCACATTACAAAAAAGATATTGCAGTTTTAGAGCAGGTGCAGAGACGAGCAACAAAATTGATACGTGGGATGGAAGGTCTCACTTATCAAGAAAGGTTAGATAAACTGGGTTTATTTAGTCTAGAGAAAAGACGCCTTAGAGGGGATCTAATTAACATGTATAAATACATCAGAGGGCAATATAATAGCTTGGCGGATGAGCTTTTTGTCCCTAGGTCTTCCTCAAAGGACTAGAGGACATGATCTGCGCAATGAGGAAAAACGTTTTAGCCATTTATTTAGGAAAGGGTTCTTTACAGTAAGAGTGATTAGGATGTGGAATGCATTGCCACAGGAAGTCGTTATGGCAAACTCTATACCTGCATTTAAAGGGGTCTTAGATGCTTTCCTTGCATTGAAAGACATCGATGGCTACAATTACTAGGTAATGCCTAATGATGTTGATCCAGGGATTTTATCTGATTGCCATCTGGAGTCGGGAAGGAATTTTTCCCTTTAGGGGCTAATTGGACCATGCCTTGTAAGGGTTTTTTCGCCTTCCTCTGGATCAACAGGGATATGTGAGGGAGCAGGCTGGAGTTGTACTTTATACTGGTTGAACTCGATGGACGTATGTCTTTTTTCAACCAAAATAACTATGTAATTATGTAACTCCCAATCAAGGCCAATACCACGTTATATCGCACCCCGTATGAAGCCTGGTGCTCACTATGACCATTGGAGGGAGGACTAATCTCCTTCCTATACTCAATAATCTCCCAACCATTAGACCCTGCTAAATTAAAATCAGTGAGAGCTTGGGAAGACGATCTGGGCCAGACCTTACCTATGAAACGTTGGACCAAATGCTACATTACCTTAACCAAAGGAAGTAATTATTATTCTCACATTGAGACTAACTATAAAATACTGCATCGTACCTACCTCACTCCTCAAAAGCTCCACACCTTCTCTAAATCCAACTCACAGCTCTATTTCAGAGGATGTGGGCAGGTAGGGAACATGGCACATGTCTGGTGGTTCTGTCCAGTTGTAAAGAGATTCTGGGCTGAGGTTACCTCAGTTATTAGCACTGCGCTTGAGTTACCACTCTCTCCCGACCCATTCCTTCTATTACTGGGGGACAAACCGCAAAATGGAAGTACTCTCAGCATAGGTTGGCACAGCAAATTGCCAAAGCAGCAAGGTTACATATAGCTCGTCAATGGTTAACGCCCAGTCTTTCTATAGGTTTGACAGATCTCATTGTCAAGGATATATTAATATCTGAAAGACTACTGGCCATCATTAATGATACGACTTTGTCTTTCACTAAAACATGGCAACCGTGGCTCTCAGCCTCTAACTCAATAGCACAATAGGGTAAAGAGGCGCCCTGGTTGGATAAAAGCATCTAAAAACAGCTTAAAAACGAAAAGATTATGAGGTGGCTTACCTCAATATCCTTGTGTATAGCAAAAGATTTTTTATTTAGCACAGGCAATGTGTTTCGCGTTGCCTGTGCTAAATTACACGGTGAGCAATCTACCCTTGCTATTCCTCGTTCATAATGATTTTTATTTACTTTTTTTTCCAATCAACTCAATAATTTGATTGAAATTGATCAGATGTGGTCCACATTTTTATCTAGTTTTGTTTGATTTAACCTCCCTGGCAGTAACCCCGAGTCAGACTCAGTGTGGGAAAAAAAGAAGCCAGAATCTGTTTCGGATTAGCTGCCAGGAGCCCCGTGCAGAGTATAGCGTGCAGTGGGCGTTTTAATTCGCCTTTAAGGATGATCAATGAGATGCAAATTGTTCTGAAATTATGCAAATTTTTATGAAATGTATGCAGTTTGAAAATGGACCAATCAATTTAAACCCAGGTGATTGGTCCATTTTCAAGCTGCATACATTTGCATCAACCAGGGACAATTTGCATATCTGTGATCATCCCTACTCTCCTTTCCCGACATCCAGATGCTGGAAGCCACTTTCCTTCCTGTCCTCTGAGGTTCTGCATCCCTCTGGTGAGATCCGTCATGACGACAGCCCGCAATCTCATTACATGGTTATAGTGCCACCTGGAGGATGGAGGGAAAACTGCAGCGCTGGATCCCAGGGAGGTGAATCTGTGCAGGGGCTGCTGCAAGCTTTCTAACAGCAAGATTCTTTTCGGGTTTTACCGTCTAAAAATGGGCAAAAAAATTGCACCGCTTTTAGACCCTAAAATCCGGAAATGATCATACCGCAGGAAGGTTAATATTTATACCAAATCAAACATAAGTTTAATTACGGCAGTAATTTTTATAGTGGATGAAGACCTGTAATTATGACCATTTGCTACTCCTAGGTTGGTATGACTGTGTCAGTCTTCCCTCCTGGCAGTGAAGTTATTGCAATTCTTATGCATAGATTGAATTGGCAGAAATTAATTCACTGATGTATGTCTTTAAACCTCTAGAGTGAAGCTGATGGGTCGGTGGACATTGAAACAGTGGAAGAACTTTCTGAGAAGAGGAATCTTTCTCGCCTTAAGGCATCCATTTCTCCTTTGAGTTCAGATGTAGATGTGTAAGTGTATACGTGGGATTAATGCTATATTGTACATAGTTCAGATTTCTTAAAGTGAATGGGAACCGCATTTTAAAAAAAATTAAGCAAATACTTACCTAAGGAGAGGGAAGGCTCTGGGTCATATAGAGCCTTCTGCCTCCTCTCTCGGTGCTCTCTGTCCTGTGCGGTGCGGGCTTCCCTCCCCCCCCCCCCCCCCCCCCCCCCCGTTTCAATCCCCCACCGAAAAGGGTGTTTGGCAGTCTTCTTGAGCTGTGTCCTTTGGCCGGGTAAAGCAGTATTTGACTAATTTAGTCAAATACTGCTACCGGGCGAGCCAGCACCGGAACGACGGGACCAGGAGAGGAGCGGGAAGGCTCTATAGGACCCAGAGCCTTCCCTCTCCCTGGGTAAGTATCTGTCTTATTGTTTTAAATGCGGTTCCCATTCACTTTAACCAGTTCAGGACCATAGACCCCAACCACCTGCGCAGTGCGCCGCGGACCACGCGGCGATGACTGACATCGGCGGCTCGCGTAGGCGCAGTAAGGCCGGCCCTGCGGTCGGTCTCTGCACCATGCAGCGAGACCTGGAAAGCTAACACATTTTCAAAAGCATATGATGATATGTCAATATGAACTTAATTCTAAATAGCATTCTTTAGAAATTTTAAGGCAGTTCTGAAGGAAAAAAGGTCCAGCTATGTGCTAGCAAGACCTTCCTAATAAAGTGGGCAGCGAAATATATGAATTTTCCGGTCATTGCGGTTTTTTTTAGGGGGCACTTTGGGCACGCAGGCCTTTTTGTATAATAGAAGTTGTAAGGCATCTAGGGGGGGGGGGGGTCATAGATGCTTTTTTGAGTATCAACCTTTTTCTGACCTGCGGAGGCTGGTTTGGGGGCTGTAGTTGCCTCTTTTCAGTCCTTATGGTCCAGGGTGGGGTCAGCTCAGCAAGATTTCTGCTAACTGCCTGGGCCAGATGTATATGAACCGCAAAGTGTGGTTGTCTCTCACCCCTGCTTACTTCCAGTATATTGCACTTCTCGTTTTGATTTTGTAAAACTATTTTTCTCTTTTGCAGTAACTCTACAAGTAGTGATCAAGCAAGGCGCTCAAGGAAACACAGGAAAGGATTGAAGGTAAGGTTACAGAGATCGGTTAGTCCTTCCCATGTGATAGTAGGCTTGTGTATGAGACACTTTGCATCAGTGTGATCTACCAGAATCCATTGAGAAATTCAGTAGCTATTTACATTTTCACTAGTTTAATGTCCAACATTATAGCAGGCCTTTTTATGATTAGCTGTTCGCAAGTTTGGCATCAGAATCTGTGCATGTACAGAGTGGGAGCTGGGAAAGTCTTGTCTGTACATCCTTAATGCAGTCCTACCACATCTGGTAAGGCAAGTATGACACACCCCTTTCTGCTCACCAACTGTGCGGATGATTTGACAGAAGAAATGTTAGCAAAACGTTTGTTCACTCTTTCTTCATCACAGCGTTGAGGTATAAAGAGAAATAGTCTAGTATCTTGGTGCATGTGAAAAATTTTTTTCGCCTGACCTACTATATTACAACTAGTGTAATATAGAAGGTCGCCGTCAGGACGTGCCAGCATATTACACGCTGGCATGTCCTGGCGGTGTGTCACGTAATGCTCTGTGGCCATGGAGACCCGGCACAGGAAGCTGCGAGTAGGTGATTGTTAACCCCTGAATTTCTTAGGTTCGTGACTGCAGGGAGGGAAGGAATGTTAAGAATGCGACCTGGAATGCGCAAAGTTTGCCCAGCCCTGATCTATCCTCATTACAATATATAAAAAGCCGTGACTTTATGTATGTAAGTTATACAGGTGTATTTGAATGCAGTTTCCACTAACTTCATGAAACCAAGCCAATCAAGTCCAGTAGCTGCTGATCATTTAGCTGGCAGCTGGTTAATTAAAGAGACACTGAAGCGAGAATAAATCTCGCTTCAGTGCTTATATTCAGCAGGGGCATGTGTGCCCCTGCTAAAACACCGCTATCCCGCGGCTAAAAGGGGGTCTCTTACCTCACAAATCCCCTCCGTGCAGCGGGGGAATCTCTTCCTAATTGAGGCAGGGCTAATGGCCGCAGCCATGCCTCACGCGCATCTGTCAGCGCGTATCTCCGCCTCTCCCCCGCCCCTCACAGTCTTCCTTCGCTGAGGGGGGCGGGGGAGAGGCGGCGATGCGCCGCTGATAGACGGCGCTGAGAGGCAGGGCTGCAGCCGTTAGCCCTGCCTCAACAGCAGCAAAATCTACGACCAAGTTGGTCGTAGATTTTGCAGGGGGGGATTTGGGGGGTAATGGACCCCCGTTTAGCCGCGGGATAGTGGCGTTTTAGCAGGGGCACACATGCCCCTGCTGAATATAAGCACTGAAGCGAGATTTAGTCTCGCTTCAGTGTCTCTTTAAGCAGTTAATAGCTACTGAACTTGATTGGCTCATTGAAGTCAGAGTAAAATTTTCATGGGAAGTCTGCATTTAAAGAGAACCAGAGATGAAGCACCCTCTTGTATTTTACCTTATAAATCAGTGGGAACATGACAGTAAACACCTAATCTGCTCTTTGTTTCATTGTTCTCTGTGTAATCTGACTGTTATCACCTCTGATAAGAATCCCCGACTAAGAAGTCAGGCTGCTCCGTCTAGCTTTGCTACAGAAAGATTATAGCTAAGTCTGTCTTCTGTGGTGTTATTTCAAGCCCAAGCCTGCCCCCTTGTGGCTATGCTATAATGACTCAGCAATAATCATTCCCAGCAAAGCCAGATTTAATTGCTCAGTCTGGGATTCTTGTGACTGCTGATAACAGACACTTTTAGCAGTGAGGTTGAAACAGACAGCATGGTAAGTGTTTTCTCTAATGTTCTTACTGATATACATGGTAAAATACACAAGGGTGCTTCGTCTCTGGTTCCCTTTAAACTCCTTTCTAGAGATGAGTATTTCATTGCAACATGTGTTTGGGACAGAAAAGTGCAGCTCTGTAAATGTGTTTTCATTTTTGTAGGCGAATAAAGATGACCTCTATTCCACAGTAGATGTAGAATCAGTTTCCTATCGTCAGAACCACACCGCAAATGAACGCAAGCGGAGAAGCGAGATGAGGGATCACTTTGATAAACTGAAGGATGCTCTGGGTCTTCACAACCTTCCAAAGGTTTCAAAAAGCTACATTCTTAAAAAGGTGGCTTTGAATGTATTGAAGTGTTAGCTAGTAGTACAATTGATAGCCCGGACGTGCGATTTTATATGTTCCTTTTTCCCTTTCTCTCAGGCTATAGAGGAGATTGAAGGACTGACGGACACAGCAGATAGTCTCATAAAGCAAAAAACATTATTCTCTCAAAAACAGAGTCAGCTGATCAAAAAAGCAGCAAACCTATCAGGTTGGTAGATTGTGATAATAAGAAGTAACCGTGTGCATGGTCCATATCCTATTATCCTGCTTTAAAGCGGGATTGTCAACCACAAAATAAAATTCCATTTACCCACTGCTCTGTGTTTATTATGTACTCTACATGCAGTCTACATTGCAAGCATTCCAATATAATCATAAATATTTCTGCTGTAATGAATCTTATCTGTCAATTTGGCTCTATTCTTGTAATTGCGAACAGAGGGAAGCCTGTTATCTCCCTTACCACATGCCTGCTCCTCACTAATTGGCTGAGGGCAATTCAGTGTGAAAGGCTAAGAAGGAAAATACACCTCACCCCTCTGCAGCGGCTGCTGAAATATGATCTATGCTGTGCTCATATGTGTTTACAAAGCAAGCTAAATATGACCGCTTAGTTTCTAGCAGAAAAAAAAGAGTAAGGGCGGAAATTGCATCAGACTTGGCTTCAGTCAGAGGCAGTAAAGATGGAAAATGCCTGGGACAGGTTTTTCTTTATTTACTATATAACAGTCACTGAAATCAAAACCTGGACAGTACAATACGTATGTGATGTATGTAGAACATGTATTTATCTACTTATATATGCTTTTTTTCCCCCTGGGATAGTATGGTTGTCCCTGCTGCTTTAAATCTGTATCTACAAATTCTGCTTTTTAAAGAATACAGAGTTGGAAATAACGATAGTGTTTGTTTTTTTTTTTTTACTTACCTGGGTCCTCTTCCAGCCCCCGTAGTCTTCTGGTTCCCTTGCTGTACTCATCCTTGATCCACTGTGGGGCCTGGTAAATGCTTGACTCAGCTAAGTCTCGCACTACACAGAGGATGAAGGATGAGGGCCAGGAGGAACCACAAGACTACAGGGGCTGGAAGAAGCCCCAGGTAAGTAAAGGAACAATCTTTATTTTCAACTCTGGTATCCTTTAACCCTCCCCCCCCCCCCCCCCCTAGTGGTGATCCTGACTTGATCACGGGCTCCATTTTGTGTGCTAGGAGCGGTAAGCCCGTGCTCAGGTCGGGCAGGCTAAAAATAGCTCCTGTTTTGCAGGGTCCCGTGCGTGATCAGCTCTGCACAGCGGGACCCAGGCTTCTTTCCGCTGGGGTCCCCATTGCCGCTCTGATCTTCCGTGGACCCTGCAGCCAATCAGGATGGCGGGGCGGCGTGAAGTCATGAGGAAGGGAGAAATAAAAAAAAAAATTCTGATTGGCTAGAAAGTGGCATTGTATTGGATACAAGTGAGTTTGTATCCAATGCAATGTTGCCATTTGCTCGCTGGCTGCAACTGAGCTGTGCTGTGATCCTTGTGATCTGTGAGTTACTGATTGCTGATTTTCTGGATACCGGTTACCGATTTTTGCCTGGACTTTGACTATTCTCTCTGCCTTCTCCCTGCACTGATTTTTGCCTGGATTTTCATTTATTACATGTTGCTGATTTTTGCCTGGACTTTGACTGTTCTCTCTGGCTTCTGCCTGGATTTTGATTGATTACCTGTTGCTGATTTTTGCCTGGACTTGGACTACTCTTTGCCTGCTGCCTGTACCGACCTCTGCCTGGATTTGACAACTCTCTGCCTGCCGTTTGGACTGACCTCTGCCGTTTACTATGGTGTCATCCTCCAGAAGGTCTCTATAGAAGTGATTATTATGAGCACAGAAACAATAGAGAGCTATAACTGTTGTTGAGGGAGGGCACCAATGCGGTCGCAACCTCTGCAACTCCTATTGCTACGCCCCTGTGCCCCATCGACCTTTCTTAGGCTCCGCCACCGCCCCCTCTCATGTTTCCCTTTTTACTGGGCAGCCTGACCTGAAGGAGTGGGAGCACAACCCCCTGGCGTACCTGCAGCTCTTCTTCACAGAGCCGGTTATTGACAAGATTGTGGAGGAGACTAATAGGTATGCCACCCAACAAAACTGCCTGCTCCACGAGGGCTCTTTTCAAGGAGCAGGACCTGGGAGCCGGTCACCAGAGAGGACATCTCGTTGCTCTTGAGCCTGATCATTCTGCAGGGAGGGGTGGGGAAGCCCCTGCAGAAGTGGTATTGGAGCACAAACAAAATAATTGCAACCCCCTTCTTCGGCACTGTGATGTCAGAGTACAGTTTTTTGCTCATTATGAAATTCCTCCACTTTGCCAACAATGAGACTTTTGTGGAGTCCACCCAACCTGTTCCAAAACCTAAAAAGATCTGGGAGGTCTATGAAATGGTGGTGGACAACTTCGGGACGACTTATGTTCCAGAGAGGGACATAAGCGTGGACGAGAGCCTGATGGCCTATAAGGGGAGGCTGAGCTGGCTCCAATACATCGCTTTCAAGCGATGTATTGGAGCCCGCTTTGGGATCAGGTTGTACATGCTGTGTGAGTCAGGTACCCGGTACATTTGGAACACTGTGTTGTACACCGCAAAGGGAACCAAGTTCAACCTCCTGTTCAGCGACTATGGAGTGGCGACATCTTCAGTACTGTCCCTTGTTGAACCGTTACTGGACAAAAGGCTACTGTGTCACCACTGACCATTTTTATAGCTCCCCTGAGCTCTTTGAGATCCTTATCAAGCATAGATGTCTCTCCACTCCACAGTGCACGACACCTCCACTGTCCCCACAAGAACGAGAGGAGGAAAAGACATTGTCAAAGCGCAGGTCATGTTCGATTATTATTGTACGATGGGTAGATTGGACAGCGGACCAGGCGATGGGGTTTCTAACCCGCCGTCAGAAAACAACAAAAGTAGTATTACAAAAAAATATTTCGGCATCTCCTGGAGCAAAGTCTCTGGAATGCATTTCTCCTATTCAAGTAGCGTAGTGACAGACCACTTACTCATGCAGACCTTGTATGGAAGATGAGCGAGTGCATCTGCTTGAAGTACCAGGCTGCAGCAGATGCCAGAGTGGGGCGCCGTGCCTCCTACCTTGTGAACCCGGAGCAACTCGCTGGCTGGCACTTCCCAGGATTCAAATCCCCTAAACCCCCCCCCCCCAAAAAAAAAAACACCATGCAGGACATGTATTGTTTGCTGCTCTAAAACTGATGACAAGGAAAAAAGTCAGAAAGGAGTCACACATCTACTGCCCTGACTGTAATGTTGGACTCTGGGCAGTTCCCTGCTTTAAAATCTATCATACCCGGAAGGTAGGGGCCTGCAGTGGGTCGGGTACCCGCGGGTAACCTGAAATGCGGGTCGGGTTCGGGTACCCGAATTGATTTAAGGTGCGGGTAGAGTAGCGGTGTGCGGGTAGTGAAAACAAACAAGTTAATTCTGACTGTGTCTTTTGCTTACTTTACTTTAAATGTTACTTTAAAATGTGCACTTTAGAAGAAAATGTAAAAAAGCGGGTAGCGGGCCTGCAGGTCACTGGTCGGGTGCGGGTAGCGGTTGTGCAGGTCGGGTTGCGGGTATCAAATTCACCAGAAAGCGGGTCGGGTGCGGGTAGTGGGTCGTGAGTTTGTCGAGTTAAGACTTAAGAATGGGAGGCCTAAAATTCCTGGCAAAAAAAATGTACCGCTTTTGACTCCTAATTCCAGACAGAAATGCACCGCCGTGAGGTTAATCATGTGACGACGTGGACAAACCTCTCTAATGCTCAAATGTTTTGCATTCCTACAGGAAAACCAAAAGAAGTGATCGTAAAGAAATTGGAGTACATGTATGCAAAGCAAAATGCTTTACAAGCTGGAAAGAACAAGAAAGACTGGGAGACTGATACGGCCCCGAAATCTTCTGTGGACAAACCGCCTCCCCCTAAGCCAGCCGTGAAGCAGGAGGACAAAGCAAATGAATCCTCCAGTAATAAATCCAAGCCATTCATACTATCAAAAAAGCCCATGTTGCCGGCAGCTGGAGGTAAGTTTTTTTTTTTTTTTTTTTTTTTTTTTTTTTTGGGGGGGGGGGTTGTTTTGGTTTTTATTTTAACCAAAATCCTATGCAGCAGGGGTAGAAATAAGTATAGATCTATTGGCTCTAGAAAAGTGAAGCTTATGGTTTGCAGTGGAAAATCATAGCTGGCTACAAATTTAAAAATGTATTATTAAATTGGAAAAAGACATCTGTAGAGCTTTTGTTTTAGAAGTCGCAACTGCAGTGCTGAAATGCTTTTGTAAAAAAATAACTGAGAATCCCTCATGAGGAGGGATTTGTCAGACTTTCACTTCCTACTGTATGTGACAGCAACATCGGAAAATATAGTGTATTTTACTCTGAAAGAAAAGTGTGTGTGTGTGTGTGTGTGTGTATTTTTACATTTTCTTGGAATAGTTGGATTTTTATAAATGCCCTATTTGCACTTTAAGCTAATGTGGAACCTTAAAAAAAAAAAAAAAAAAAAAAGAATAAAAGCAGATACTTGCCTAATGAGAGAGAAGGTTCTGGGTCCTATAGAGCCTTCCGGAGAACCCCTTTAATCACTTAAGCTCCACGGGCTTAAACCCCCCTAAGGACCAGGCCACTTTTCACAAAATGGGCCACGGCAGCTTTAAGGCCTTGTTGCAGGGCCGTACAACTCAGGACACAAGTGATTCCCCCTCACCACCACCCCCCCCCCCCTCCCTTTTCTGCCCATCAACAGAGCCAGGATGGGTGTTTTTTTTTTTTTTTGACAATATTTATTTAATTATTTTTAATAAGAAATATTATCTTTTTTTTCCATTTATTTTCCGTACTCCCTCCCCCCCCGCCAGCCAATCACTGTGATCGGCTGTCATAGGCTTCAGCCTATGACAGTGGATCACCCCCCAGCCTACCAGGGGGATAGCCGTGTCACACGGCTGTGCTTACTACAGCGCTGCCTTAGATCGCAGCGCTGTATGGAGTAAAAAGACAGTGTTTCACCGTCTAACAGTCTCCTAACGACGATCGCCACTGGGAGGCTGATGACGGAGCGGAACTCCGTCATTCAAGTGGAGATACGCGCAATCTCCTGCGAAACGCGCCCCCAGTACTGCACGCCAATCTGCGTTAGGCGGTCCTAGGGCTGGTGCCATGTTCACGTGGGCGTGACGCGGTCGCCGAGAAGTTAAGCGCTGGCTCTCCCGTTTGAAACCCCCGCTGCAGGAGTCTGCGGAAATCATTGGGAACCCAAGTGCTCCTGATGACGGGCCGCTACGTACTGCGCCAGCTCATGCATGCGCAGTATTGAGCCACCCGTCTTCAGGAGTACTCGAGCTTCCGAAGCCTCCTTCGGCAGCAGAGAGACCAATTGGTTGAATACTGCTACCGGGGGAGCCAGCGCTGAGATCATGAGAGGAGCTGGAAGGCTCTATTGGATCATGAGCCTTCCCTCTCCTTAGGTAAGTATCTGGTTAATTTTTTATTTTTTTTATTTTAGGTTCCCACTTACTTTTAAGAGGAGCGGTCAGTCATACTATTTCAGAGAACAAACACACACATGAGTAGATAAATACTTGCTCTAACATATGTATTGCACGGTCCACATTTTTTATTTTGGTGATTTTTCTACAGTAAAAAAGAAAAAAAATCTTTTTAGCATTTCCCATTATAACTGGCTATTTTGAAGCCAATACTGATGTAATTTCCTCCCTTACTCTCCTCCACCTGATTTGCCTGCCCTTCACTATAGAAAGTGCATTCTCAGCATGAGAAATTTTGGCCAATCAGAGAGGAACAGTGAGGTGTGGGAGGGGAAAACAGGAGGGAAAAAGGCTTCAGCCAATCAGGCTGCATTAGTTAAAGGGATACTGTAGGGGGGGTCAGGGGAAAATGAGTTGAACTTACCCGGGGCTTCTAATGGTCCCCCGCAGACATCCTGTGTTGGCGCAGCCACTCCCCAATGCTCCGGCCCCGCCTCCGGTTCACTTCTGGAATTTCTGACTTTAAAAGTCAGAAAACCACTGCGCCTGCGTTGCCGTGCCCTCGCTCCCGCTGATGTCACCAGGAGTGTACTGCGCAGACACAGATCATACTGGGCCTGCGCTGTGCGCTCTTGATGACATCAGCGGGATCGGGGACACTGCAACGCAGGCGCAGTGGTTTTCTGACTTTAAAATCAGAAATTCCAGAAGTGAACCGCAGGCGGGGCCGGAGCATCGGTGAGCGGCTGCGCGGGCACAGGATGTCTGCGGGGGACCATTAGAAGCCCCGTGTAAGTTCAGCTCATTTTCCCCCGACCCCCCCCTACAGTATCCCTTTAAGTCTGAGGGGAAAGTAAAGAAGCAAAAGACAACCCAGCATGCCCTGCAACTTCCTTTTTGTGTACCAAATTTTGTGTGTACCAAATAAGAGTCAGGTAACCTGGGGAATGATCATTTATTAACCAGAAAAGTAATAGTGATTTTAACTTTTGGATTGCCTGGTTAGCATCCTTATTACTTGTTTACCAGATAAAAATAAACAATTGATTTTATGCCCAACCGTTACACTTTAAGACAACTGTAGTGAGAAGGATATGGAGGCTGCCATATATTTTTTTTTTTCTTTTTAAGCAGTACCAGTTGCCTGGCAGCCCAGCCAATATATTGATCATTGTAGTGTGATAAGTAACGTTAATGGTGTCATTGGCGAATGAATGGGAGGAGCGCGATATGTAAAAAATTGCTGTGGCCTTTTTTTGTTTGTTTGTTTGTTGAAGGGGAAATAAACTGTGGTAGGGAAGTGCTTAATGCTGCAAGCATTGGCAGGTGGCAACGACAATAACTCACTCGCCCCAAGTCAGTTGGACTCTTTTATACTGCCTGTGTTGTGTTTTATGCATGCGATTTTGCAAAACGCAATCAAACCATTTTGACATTGAAACCATGGGTTCTTCTTTAAATGAACTCGTTGCAACTACAGTGTAGAGAAACCGAGAGCCCAATATAGTGTAGTATGTTAAGCATAAATGAAGTAAAGGTTATCGTGAGAAAATTATACTCACAAACATGGGTTACCACACAGGCAACCACTGTATAGGCAGGTGAGGAGATTAGACCTGTCCTCACTCAGGGATAAGAAGTCGCTCTCTGTAGATGCGAAAGGGGGTAGATCACCCCTCCACCAGGGGTGGACACGGTATAGCAGTAGGAGAACAGAGGCGCCAGCAGGATAAAAGTGGATAAAAACTTTAAAATTTGCTGGGAGGAAGTGGTGGACTTACCTCCATAAAGCAGACACGAAAGACTGTCTGAATAGTAGTCACATTTATTAATTAGTACCCCAAAACAGTGCAACGCGTTTCGCAGGCCCAGCCCGCTTCATCAGGCAATAAAAGTGGGGACAAGACAGAATTTCAGCAATAGCAGGTGTAGCGCCTGAGGCGCTACACCTGCTATTGCTGAAATTCTGTCTTGTCCCCACTTTTATTGCCTGATGAAGCGGGCTGGGCCTGCGAAACGCGTTGCACTGTTTTGGGGTACTAATTAATAAATGTGACTACTATTCAGACAGTCTTTCGTGTCTGCTTTATGGAGGTAAGTCCACCACTTCCTCCCAGCAAATTTTAAAGTTTTTATCCTGCTGGCGCCTCTGTTCTCCTACTGCTATATCGTTGCAACTACACTACAATTTTTTTTTTCACTATCGAAAACCTATCACCTACGATTTCTGCTACCCAAACGAAATTTCAAAACGCGAACCCTGAAAAATTGCTCTGCAGAATCGCAAACCCAATTCCATTGTGTTCCAGTTTAGCAGTGTTAAAGAGCCCTAAGGGCCCATTTCCATTACATGCGGGTCTCCTAAAACCAATGCACCGCAATGGAACAGTTTCCATTTTGTGCAGGTTGTGCGGAGCGATCCGAGAATCTGCAGCATGCTGCAGATTCTCGCACATCCACCCGCTCTCCCCCCATACACTGCTGCATCTCCCGATGAGGAAGTGACACGACGAGGTAGCCGCATTCGCATCTCTTCAGGAATGGAAAAGGGCCCTTACAGATGTTTAAAGAGGAACTCCAGCCTAAACAAACATACTGTCATTAAAGTGACTCTGTAACAAAAATTACAACGTTTTTTCTACCATCCTACAAGTTCCTAAACCTATTCTAATCTGTTCTGGCTCACTGCAGCTCTTTCTACTATAACCATCTCTGTAATAAATCAATGTATCTTTCCCCTGTCAGACTTGTCGGCCTGTGTCTGGAAGGCTGCCAAGTTCTTCAGTGTTGAACTGTTCCTCTATGCACACTCCAGTGTGTGTTTTATTTACATAAGCCAGCAGCTTCTCTGCTATCTTATCAGTGATAGAAGAGAGCTGGATAAAAATCCTCCTCTGGAGGCTGTGAAAGGAGCTGGTCTGTCACATACTGAGGAATTAACGACATAGGCAGAGCTGTCTGCAGGAAGCCTGTAATGTTCAGTGCATGAGAGAAGCTGGGGGCAGAAGGTAAACACACACAAGTGATCTCTTGAGATTCAGAAGTAAGGCTGTATACAGCCTGCTTGTGTATGGATGTATTTTCTATGTGTGGACATACTGTACATCAACCTCCTTCCTGTTTTGGTGGCCATTTTGTTTGTTTATAAACAAACTTTTTAAAACTGTTTTTGACTACTTTTAATGCGGCGGGGAGCGGTGAAATTGTGACAGAGGGTAATAGGAGATGTCCCCTAACACACTGGTATGTTTACTTTTGTGCGATTTTAACAATACAGATTCTCTTTAAGTTACATTAGTTATGTTAATTAAAATAGATAGGTAATATAATCTCTTACCCACCCTGTTTTAAAAGAACAGGCAAATGTTTGATTTCATGATGGCAGCCATCTTTTTGGTTGAAAGGAGGTGACAGGGAGCATGAGACACAGTTCCAACTGTACTGTGTCCTGATCACCCCTCCCAGTTGCTAGGCAATGTGAACAACAACATAGGAAATCCCATCATGCTCTGCACAGCATCAGGGAAAAAAAGCCTGGGCTTTTTTTTCTTTGATGGGTGAAGCTTAGGTAAAAATGCAGCTAAAAATAATGCTTTGGTAAGAAAAACAAAGTTCTGATGCTGTGAAACTGTTAAAGAAACACCAAGCCTTTTCAGTTCTGCTTAATAGATTTTTAGTCCGGAGGTTCACTTTAAACCGGCCATTGTGTTATTTGCAGGCAAAGCTGCACAGCCAACTGTCATAACTGGCACCAGTACACAGAGGGCATCCGCAGAACAAGCAGTTACTCTGAAGGAGGCCGGATTAGGAGGACAGGTCTCTGGAACTACATGCGCACTTTTGCAGACGGATTTGAGCAGCGCACAGATGCAGTCAGGTAATTTGTGGATATAGTTATAAGGTCTCGGAGAGCTGCCTGCAAAGTCAACCTGTATTAAATATAATGCAGTGGCCAGTAAGCAGAAAGGTGTGTTTTTTCTGCCTTCCTGCTACATTGTAGTGCTTGTTTTGTGAAGCGAGTACACATGCAGTGTCTGGTATAGGAGCAGGACCGTAGCTACACCTCTGCCCTCCTACTGGATGATATACCAACGTCTGTATTAGTGTAGAGGCTGGCATGCAATTAGAGGGAAGGTTTGTGAAGCCACCATCCCACATCTGACTAAGGGCCCGTTTCCACTAGCGCGGAAACCGCCGCGGTTCCGCAAAGTTTCCCCGCACATGAATCGCACGGGGAAACTGCCATAGAGGAGAATGGCGCCGCCGGCCGAATCGCTTGCCCTAGCGATTCGGCCGGAACCCCCCGCAGAATTCGCTGCGGAGGCTGCGAATCCCTTAGCCGTGCATGGCACGGCTCATGGGATTCGCCTGCGATCCCGCCCACCCGCTCAGTGCCGATGCGCGTCTCGCAGGCGGACGCCGCACTAGTGGAAACGAGCCCTAAAAGAGGCTGGATTGAAGCCTGGTGGGTGATCAGGACCTAACCGGGCATTGACAGTCCTTCTCTCCACCTAGATGACTCGTAAGTCTGCTCATGTTTTCATGTAGACCCCTGGTTATTTAAAGTGGACCCAAATTAAAAATACAAGATTTCAGAAATAAAATCTATTTTCTAAATTATAATTGCAGCCTTTTTTCAGCTGCATGATGACAAATATAAAATATTTTACATTTATTGGAGGAACCCCCTCCCTTCCTTTCAAATTGCCGGGACAGGATCCAGCAAACTGGTGGAGTAGATGTTGTCCAGCAAAGGAGGAATTGCTAATGACTGCCTCCTGTATAACCCTAGTTATGAAAAGAGAAGGGTGAAAAGCATGCACTAAAATGCTCATAGGCTTGAAGGAGTGTTTATCTTTGTATGTGTCAGAGTGGTGCAACTAAATATTTTGAATTAAAAACAATGTTTGGTTTAGGTCCGCTTTAAAGAATCGTATGCCAGGAACGCATCAACCTTTGCCCCCACCAGTTACACTGCACTGCACTAGACTACACAAGACAATCATCTAATACCTACTGCCCTTCCATATAAGCTACACTTAAGGTAGCCATACACTGGTCGATTTGCCATCAGATTGGACCAACAGATAGATCCCTCTCTGATCGAATCTGATCAGAGAGGGATCGTATGGCTGCCTTTACTGCAAACAGATTGTGAATCGATTTCAACCTGAAATCGTTCACAATTTGTGGTGGTGGTTCCGCCGCTCCCCCCCCCCCCCCCCCCCCCCCACATACATTACCAGCTCCGGTCGCCGCTGTCTTCTTCTCCGCTCTGGTCTGGTCCCTCTGGGTCCGGACGGCTTCACTTCTTCCTGTCTGGGGGAAGTTTAAACAGTAGAGCGCCCTTAACTGTTTAAACTTCCTGCCGGGGCAGGAAGAAGTGAAGCCTGCCGGACCCGGAGACCACAGAGAAGAACACAGAGGAGGCCTGGGGAGTCGCGCTGGCGGAGCAGGTAATGTATTGCAGCTGTATTGCGTCGGTCGTTGGGCACTCGACTGCCGCTAGCGACGCTCTACCTGCCCGCGGGCGATCGACGGTAATTTCACACACGGAGCGATCGATGGGACCGATCTATTTCGGGACGAAATAGATCGAAATTTAGTGTTAACGATTTGACAACAGATTCGATCCCAGTGATTAAATCTGCTGTCGATCGGCGGGGAATCGGCCTGGTGTATGGCCAGCTTTACACTTCGGCTCTCACCTGACTCTGTAACCGCAACTGCTCCCCCCCTTCGCTCTCGTCCTGCTTCTCCATGCATTGATCTTCTCTTGCATCTACCTGTATTGCGGTGCGCCTGCTGCTATACAGCTCCAGTTCTTCTTCCTAGCTGATTCTGTACTCCCACATTAGTGGTTCCTTCATACTGCATGGTCCCATGTGGGACTCTGGCACACTTATGATGCTGAAGTCACGAAGTATACGAAAATCCACTAAGGCAGAAGTAGTACGGAGCCGACCAGGAAGAAGGACCAGAGCTGTGTATAGCAGCAGGAGGCCGTAGTGTACCACAATATTGGAAGATGCAGGAGGAGAAGAGGAAGGCGTGGAGAAGCAGGACCCCGGAGTGAGGAGGAGAGGACGCGTTAAGTGCTTCCCCGGATTTTTAGAATATAAGATGTGCCCACTTTACCACTCCCCCAACCCCCTCCCGTTTTTGTGGAAGAAAAGGTGCATCCTCTATTCAGAAAAATACAGTGTTTTTCTAGTCCACCTAATCACATATTTTACGATACAATGGTACATGTACTTCTTTACAGCTCTCCATTTAAAGGAAATATATCGATTTTAGAGCATTTTTTTTAATGCTGTAATTTAGGGCAGACATTACCGCAAGTTTTAGGAACAGTTTCTTTTCATGCACATCTCTGCCTCTCTGCTGTAAAATCCTCCCCACATAACCAGATAAACAAATGTTTGAGTCTGCAGGACAGACCATGTTCCTGCACGGGGGAGGGGGGGGGAGAGATGGCGATGAACTTCTCAGTGTATAGTCACCAAGCTGAAAGAATCTTATTGAGGTGGGTGATAAGGGCTTAAATTAGCACAAATGTGTATGCTATTGTCTTCACTTATACTGCTAATGCCTTTCTGAACAGTCGGATATCTTTATCAAGGTTTCCCCTGTTCCAGCATGGAGCATGGGAGCTGTTACAAGCTGCAGAGAGCCAGAAGTAAAACATCACAAGCAGTCAGGAGTGGTGTATACATGTCGCCTGACTGATATCTCCCTTCCTGCTAGTAATATTACAGCAATATTCCAGCACATCTAGCTACCCGTTTCCTCCTCAGCCTCTGTGCGTACTGTGAGGAGAGCACAGTGAAGTATTTTGAGCTGTCAGGAGTGAAGGATGATTTTAAAGCAGACGGAGAGAACTGAGGTAATAAATACAGTGCCCCTGGCACTAGTGGTAAGGTGAACCCTAATACAGTTTAAAAAAAAAAACTTGTTTATTGATGTCCTTTGACGCCACAAGTTATTTTTTTTCTCTTTGCTTTTGTTTGGTTTAATAGGAATGTGATTTATTTTTGTTTTTCCATGTGTGTAGGAATGGCATCTGTGGTGATACGGCTTCCCAATGCAATCCAGCTAAAAGGAATTATTGGCAATGCTTCAGTTCCTATCACTGTAACTCCTGTGCCTAGCACCACCCCTGCAGACATTTCCACTGATTCAGGTAGGCTGCTTTTGTGCTCAATTCTTCCATACTTTCTTTTCCAAGGTAGCCATTGCAAATTACCACTTTGCCTTTTTGGTTGTCTATGGCTTACACATGTTTAGATATCTGCATTAGTACATGTTGTATGTACTAACGTAGGCCAAGTACTTCCATATCAATGTAACAACTGGACAACAACACAGTGTAACAACTAAATGGCTTTGCATTCTTTACTGTATACCAGGTGGTCTGAAAAGTTTTAACCTCAAACCCAAAAGGATGGTCTAAAGCTTAAACCTTTCTCAAGCTCTAGACCAGCCTCTCAGCCTTTTTTGTCCCGAGGAACCCTTCTAAAAAATGTTCAAACCTTGGGGAACCCCTGTGTGTTTGCACAGATATTTTTGTGTGTGTGTGTGTGTTCCGCCCCCATTATTATGTTGCTATGCCCCCCATTTCCATGCTGCTATGGTCTCCAGCCATTTCTGTGCTGCTATGTCTTCCCCTTTTGAATGGCTGCTTTGTCCCCCGTTTGTGGTGCTGCTATGTTCTCCCCCTCCCCTCATTTGTGTGGCCATATGTGCAATAAAATCATTGGTGTCAGTGTGGAAAACAAGCAAAAAAACCCCATACTTACCGATAGGTGTGTTTTCTTCCTCCTTGAAGCTGGGGTTGTGCTTGAACTCCCGCACGTGCCAGAACTATAGACCTGGCTTCGGCTGGTGCGGCTACTTTACAGATCCATCCGCCGCCTTGCTCACAGTAGCATTAAGGAATCTCTCTGCCGCCATTGCAGACAGGACTGTATTGTCCTGCAGAAATGGGGAAAAGTGCGACTGTTGTGTCCCACGGAAGTGTCAAATTAACACGGAACTCCTGGAGGGTTCTCGCGGAAACCCGGTTGAAAATGGCTATTCTAGACCACGTTGTGTGACTTCACATGGTTTAAATGCATATACAGTATTTATTTATTGATAGCAGACCGAGGGATCTTACAGACCTTCTTATTTAACTCTTTTGACACATTTTTAGCAATCCAAAGCTGGCCACTAACAGTCCAATTTCTAGCGAAAAATCGTTTGAGCGATCAGAAATTCTGATCGGATTAGTTGTAAATAATCTCCATTGGTGGACACAATCGATTATGAACGAGTGAAAAAAAATGTCGCCCGAATGAATTTTCGTCGAACGAAAATTTGGATTTTCTTGGTGGTCGTGATAGATAGGAAGCAATGATTGGTTAGTTGATGGTGTAGTGAACGATTTTTCGTCCGATTAGAATTTCTGATCGCTCGAACGATTTTTCGCTAGAAATTGGAGCGTTAGTGGCCAGATTAAGTTAGGCTCAAATGTAACAGTATAACACATCTGATTGACATTTTTATAGTGACCCGGAGATGGGGCCACAGGAATAAAATATACCTGGGGCTTCTCCCGGCCTGATTGCTATCCTCTTCTGTCTTCCCGTTAACCTGCACGTGTCCCTGGAATGTCCTCTGGGCCGAGGCAACTGAGCATGGCAGCCATGTGCGCTCTCCCGCCAAGTCCATGTCGCTGGGAGCGCTCTGCATCTACACAGTATTGCTGCACAAGCGCAGAACGTTCCCGGCGATGGGAGCATGCCTGGCCCTGACTGATGGATTTTCCAGGGCCAGTTTCGGGCAAACGGGCAGTGAGAAGAGGACGGCGTGGGAGCAATCAGGCTGGAGGAAGCCCTAGGTATGTATATATTATTCCTGTGGCCCCATCCCAGGAACACTTCAAGGACGTGCAGTCCACTACCAGTGAGAAGTTACTGGTGGTACCACAGTCTGGCTGGGAAGGTTTGTAAGATGCCAGTCTGCAATAATTGGTTTAAAAAAATAGGTATTTAAATGCCGTCACTGTTTAAGGGTTAAGAACCCAAGGCTCTCTGCAGGTCATAGAACTCCTGTGTGACTGAGGAAAACTCTTGTGAGTGCAGGGAATAGATAGATGATAGATGTTGGTGGTGAATAAACATTATTGTTCATTGAGGCAGTCAAAACTTGGATTTTTAATCCAAAATAAGATTCTAGGAAAGTCTTATTTGAGATTTGGACTATAGAAATTTTATTTTCACTGCAGGCTTAACTTTGAACTCCAGTTACCCATGTTTTGCTATTGTTTGTTTTCTTACAGAAACAGATGACCTGGCAATGATGCCGAAGATTGTCAATGTCACATCTTTAGCTAATGAAGCCTCTTTAGATTTGTGCCAGGATGTGGGACTTCATGCTCCAATACCCTTGAAAGACTCCGGTATTTTTGCTCCATCAAGAAAAGACGCCACTGCGACCCATCCTGTGTCACAAGAAGCAGAGGACGCATTGGCTTCCACAAGCAGTTTCGCATCTACATCCCAGTTGATAAATGTAGCAGAATCAACACTTTCCGGAATCACAAATGAAGGCCAGAGTTCACGTTCTAGACCTATGGACAGTATCCCAACAGCTGGCTTCAGCATTGAGGAGACATCCTTGAAAAGCGACCAAGGGTCTAGGAATAGTCCATCCTTGAGGAAAATGTCTGCAGAAGTCAGAGATTCTGGACTTGAACAGGAATTAAAGAAGCTAACTGCAGCCATAGAGGAAGCAGAGCTGGAAGGGAGCGATTTACAAGGTGTAGTGGGAGACCGTGATGAAGATGAAACTCTCACATCTCTTTTAAATGAGATTGCCATGTTGAATCAACAGTTAAACAACGATAGCAGTGATTTGGGCTCAGACTTCCCAGCGGCAGACATTCTCTCCCAAGGCACTGCTGGCAAATCTACAGAGGGAGATTTTTTAGGAAGGTTGAAGGAATTGTCTGAAGCTAGAGAAAGGAACGTATCACTGAGCCCTCTCTTCCTACAGTTCGATGAAGGAGATCTTCAGGAAAGTGGAAAACCTAACGAGGATCCAGAAATTGTTGTTTTTGAGGATGGAGATGGCAGGGAGCAAATGAGCGGAGTGATGGGGAAACCGTGCAACCTTCAAACGTCACCTGCTAATGTCTCTGCATTTCAAACTCTGGAGAAACCTTTGCTGGCCCCAAGTACTGATGCATTTTGGAGACCTATGCCCAAATTGGCTCCCCTTGGACTAAAATCCCCTCCTCAAAAGGTTGATGCAAGGGTAATAGGAAACAAATCCATGCCATCACTGGCTTCAGCTGCGATCCGATTAAGCTCACCAAAACCTATGGAGTAGACCTTTTTTCTTTGGTGTCTAGGGTAACACTTTTGCTTTGCAATTAATTTTTGACTTTGCTTTGGTATATCAACCGTAGCATTAATTATACAAAAGACATTGGAGCTACTTGAAGTGTACAGATCTGGATTTTATACAGCAGTTAATTCTGAAACCTAAAACTTTCTGGAAGTGTACCTGAATTAATAGTAAACTACAGAAAGCGGTGGTTACGCTGCATTCTAGACAGCTGTCTTGGCAAATAGTAAATATGAGGCTGTATACTAAGCCTAACCAATCAGGCGACTCCTGCAATGCGTCAGGAGGGGGTGTGGCTATCTCCAAAGACACCCCAACCCCTTCCTTTCTCTTCAAAGTCTATGCTTGCTGTGAGGTAACAGTGATAGGATAGCAAGGCTGAATATGTATGTATGTCCGTATGTATATATGTATATATGTATATATGTATATATGTATATATATATATATATATATATATATATATATATATATATATATATATATATATATATATATATAATCCGTGATTGCACATATGCTTCCACTAACCAGCAATTACAGATTTAACCTCCAGCATTTGGACAGTGTACAGCTTTCCTCACGAGACTTGTTTCCTGGAACAGTTTACACTGCTTAAAGCAAACCTGTCAGGAGTTGATGCCTATCTGGCACAGCAACTTAACTGCAGGTACCACAAAAGTGCTTGCGGATACCTCCTTTACTATGTGCCTGAGGAACCCCCCAATCTCAGGCCCACACTAATTGGCAAAGCTTTAGTGCCCACAACCCATTGAGGGCATATTTATTGACAAATGAGCTTTGTCTCAGGGCTGCGGCAGACAGGAAGGAGTAAAAAAAGAGTACCTGCAGTCAAACAGTCGTGTCAAATGTGGCAGACCACGATAGGTCCAGAACCACAGGTGCCTCCATCTTGTATCTCTACAGCTGCATCCCCTGTCCAGTTTGCATTTCTGTTGACCTCAGTCATCCCCTCCTCCAGTTACTTGACAACAGGTTAATCACTGCTGCTTCAATGGCGGTCCATCAAGGCTGCCATCAGACTGAACTTGTAAACTTGTACATATATATTTTTGGTATATTTTTGAAAAGCTTTTGTATACAGAATTTCTTTTTCTTTCTAAATGTGCTCAAAGAATGCGATACATTTTCTAATGAATTCTGTATGATTTACTGTATTTTTTACTGTAAATACCAAGTGTATGACTTGTGGTTTGCTCAGATTTCGTTGAGCATTGTATAAATTAATTGAGATCGGCGAAGCCCCTGTTTTAAGGGGTTGTCAGAATTTGTAACATTTTTGTTGTTGTTTTGTTTTTTTTCTTGTTCCATATTGAAGTGTTTTGAAACTTAAAACAACTCTAAGCAGAGACAGAATTCACTACCCCTATCATTGCAGCATTAAAGTGACACTCTACTTTTGTAAATGAGCAGTTCCACTGGTACACGATTACACTTGGGATTATTGGCAAGATTCCTTTATTAAAGTGACACTGAAGCGAAAAAAAACTTCTGATATAATGAATTGTGTGTGTAGTGCAGATAATGAGTGTAGTGCAGATAATGAATAGAACATTAGTAGCAATAGTGTTTTTGTTTATTTTTGTTTTTTTTATAACATTGCATCATTCTCTAATATTTGCAGTTTACAAATTACACTCTGCATTTTAAACTATGAAACAGAGCACAGCTAATGACCCTTTGAATGTCCTGGCAGTAAAACTTTAAAGGGATCATCAGGCTAAAAATAAAAAATCAGCTTTACACACCTATGGCTTTCTCCAGCCCTTTGCAGCAGACTGTCCCACGCTGACCTCTCCGTCGCCGTCCCGGGCTCCCCGCACGTTGCAGAGGATGACCTTGAGGTCGTCCTGCGTGAAGTGCCGCTGTCAATCATGGCCACGTTGTCCGCATGGCACGCAGACAACGTGGCCATGATTAACAGCAGCATTTTACGCAGGCGCAGTGAGGACGACCTCGAGGTCATCCTCTGCAACGTGCGGGGAGCCCAGGACGGTGGCGTAGAACAGAGCGGTCAGCGTGGGACAGTCTGCTGCAGGGGGCTGGAGAAAGCCATAGGTGAGTAAAGCTGATTTTTTTTATTTTTAGCGTGATTATTCCTTTAAACAAACAAGAAACAGTGAGAGACAGGTTGAGACAAATGCTTCAGAAAACAACACTGTAGCTGACCAAAGTTAGGGGTTGAAGAGCTCAGAGAAGCTCTTTCGCATAGATAACAACTAAAGTTTCTGAACTCTTCCCGTGCTGGAAACAATATGAGACTTTTATCTGTGCAGCTAATGTTTTATTTATTAGCAGTACTACACATACAAATCATTATATCATTAGTTTTTCTCTTCAGATTCCCTTTAATGTGTATACAGAGCCGCAGCTACTCCACAGTGATCCTGACAGGCACTGTCGGACTACAAGGGTCAGAGCTGCTGCCAGTCACTCCATTAATGCAGGTGTGCAAAATAAGCAACAATAGTTCCTTCAGGCAGGGAACACACTTGACTGTTTTCGTGTGCGTTTTCTGCACAGAAAAACTGAGAACTCATGTTAATCAATGGGCTAGTAAACACTTAATATGTTGTTCGCGCGCAGAAAAAAAAACTGACACTCTGCATCCTGATTCTGCACATTTGGTCAGTTTTCTCTGTCAGCTACTTCAGCTGCTATGAAAAACCGCGCGTGTTTCCTGCATAGAAACACACTTGGTGTGCAGAAAAAGTATGCAGGAAAACACGTGCAGAAAACTGAAAGACAAGTGTGTTCCTTGCCTCACTGTTCAGCTAATTTCTCATGCATGAAGAGAAAATTACATGGACTGTCTTTACTACAGGCTGACAGTGCCCTTGTGTTGAATTATAATTGCATTTACATCACAAATTAGGTGACCCCTTACGAAGCAACTATTTTGCAATGGATTTGCTATGATTTGTGGCTTGGGTTTCAGACAGCCTAAGGGCCTGTACACACTGCTGCCCTTGCGTTGATCGCAACGCCTTCCTAAAAATAGAAAAAAAGTGTACAGGTCTAAACTATTTTCATGATTTTTCAAAAGAGCTTGCGATTAAAAAAACGCATGCGCTTTTAAAAACCAAGCGCAGCAGTGTGTACAGGCCCTTAGACTGAGTTTGCATTTCCCTGCATGCAAATTCAGATCTGGAATTACAGCCCATTGAAATCAATAGGCTGCTTCTGAATTCAGGTACGGGGAGAAAATCAGAGCCTGCTTCATTTTTTTGGGCCATTGCATCCGAAACCCCATAGCTGTGCATGGTATGGACTAGATTTAGATGTGATTTCTTTGCATCAGTGCAGGTTCCCTTTCCGATATGGAATGGATGTGGCCCTTGTGGAAACTCCGCCTAAGATAAATGTATGACACAAGTTGGGCCACAAACATTTGCTGAAACAAGCTAATGAGACCTTTCTTATTTCTGCATTGCTATGTTAGAGGTTTATTTTCCATGCTCCCCTGCAGAATATGAGTGCATCACAGGGCAACAGTGGAATTTCACTTAAGCTGCTAAAAAGAATACCTGTCACCTGTATGAGGCAGGAGCAGTCTTGTCACTTGTCAATATATCGGGCACAGTGCTCACATGAAACACATGACTGGCTGTACATCTTAGGCCTGTATTCTGTCAGAGGGACCAGCAAGAAACAGTAAAGTAACTGTTTGCGTTCTGCAGTATGCAGCTAAACAATGCTTCTACTTAGGCAGCCAATATGAGGGTGGTAATACTGGGTATGAGCTGAGGATAGAAATCTATACCAGAGTTGCTCAGTCAGAAATAAATGTATGTTTAAGTACCGTATTTGTTCACTGCTTTCAAAGCAACCTGTGGTAAGTAATGCAAATGTGTTTTTCCTCCCCATCACCTCCTGTAAAGGAGGCAGAAGACAGTAGGGGCCCCTTTGTTTACAGATCACTACAACACAGAACATGTAATTACTAGTGCTAATAACCTTCGTGGCTCCAACTATAACTGTACACCAAGGGACTTCTTTATGGAAAAGTAATGCTTTAGTAGTGATGACCCTAAATCCATCGTATGCCATTTACGGAAATAAGAATGCTTTCTTTTTGGGGAGTGAGGGGCATAGCTAGAAATCATGGGGGCCCTCAGCAAAGTTTTGGTTGACTCCCTGCTATGTCAAAAGTGAAATTAGTGTTTTTTTTCTCCAGTAGGTTTGGTCAATGGCATGCGAGTAATTTTGAGTTGGTGCAGAATTTTAGATGCAAATTTATGCTGCTTGGAAATGGACCAATCGAATCCCACCTAAGCTTCATTTGATTGGTCCATTCTCAAGTTGCGTACATTTTCAAGAAAATTTGCATATGGCTGCATAAATATCTTTTCTATATATATTTTTTCTTTTTTTATGTAAAGTAAAAGGCTTTATATAGCTGACTAAGAGGGCTCTGCTGCCTGCTACCACCCTGACCACCTCCCCAGCAGCACACTAGGTTATGGCTTTGCGGCTGGTCACAGAGGGCTCTGCTGCCTGCTACCCCCCTGACCTCCTCCCCAGCAGCACACTAGGTTATGGCTTTGCGGCTGGTCACAGGGGGCTCTGCTGCCTGCTACCACCCTGACCTCCTCCCCAGCAGCACACTAGGTTATGGCTTTGCGGCTGGTCACAGAGGGCTCTGCTGCCTGCTACCACCCTGACCTCCTCCCCAGCAGCACACTAGGTTATGGCTTTGCGGCTGGTCACAGAGGGCTCTGCTGCCTGCTACCCCCTGACCTCCTCCCCAGCAGCACACTAGGTTATGGCTTTGCGGCTGGTCACAGGGGGCTCTGCTGCCTGCTACCACCCTGACCTCCTCCCCAGCAGCACACTAGGTTATGGCTTTGCGGCTGGTCACAGAGGGCTCTGCTGCCTGCTACCACCCTGACCTCCTCCCCAGCAGCACACTAGGTTATGGCTTTGCGGCTGGTCACAGGGGGCTCTGCTGCCTGCTACCACCCTGACCTCCTCCCCAGCAGCACACTAGGTTATGGCTTTGCGGCTGGTCACAGGGGGCTCTGCTGCCTGCTACCACCCTGACCTCCTCCCCAGCAGCACACTAGGTTATGGCTTTGCGGCTGGTCACAGAGGGCTCTGCTGCCTGCTACCACCCTGACCTCCTCCCCAGCAGCACACTAGGTTATGGCTTTGCGGCAAGTCACAGAGGGCTCTGCTGCCTGCTACCACCCTGACCTCCTCCCCAGCAGCACACTAGGTTATGGCTTTGCGGCTGGTCACAGAGGGCTCTGCTGCCTGCTACCACCCTGACCTCCTCCCCAGCAGCACACTAGGTTATGGCTTTGCGGTGAGTCACAGAGGGCTCTGCTGCCTGCTACCACCCTGACATCCTCCCCAGCAGCACACTAGGTTATGGCTTTGCGGCAAGTCACAGAGGGCTCTGCTGCCTGCTACCACCCTGACCTCCTCCCCAGCAGCACACTAGGTTATGGCTTTGCGGCTGGTCACAGAGGGCTCTGCTGCCTGCTACCACCCTGACCACCTCCCTAGCAGCACAGTAGGTTATGGCTTTGCGGCTGGTCACAGAGGGCTCTGCTGCCTGCTACCACCCTGACCTCCTCCCCAGCAGCACACTAGGTTATGGCTTTGCGGTGAGTCACAGAGGGCTCTGCTGCCTGCTACCACCCTGACCTCCTCCCCAGCAGCACACTAGGTTATGGCTTTGCGGCTGGTCACAGAGGGCTCTGCTGCCTGCTACCACCCTGACCACCTCCCCAGCAGCACAGTAGGTTATGGCTTTGCGGCTGGTCACAGAGGGCTCTGCTGCCTGCTACCACCCTGACCGCCTCCCCAGCAGCACACTAGGTTATGGCTTTGCGGTGAGTCACAGAGGGCTCTGCTGTCTGCTCAGGTCTCCTCCTAGGGGAAGATAAACAGTGAAACATATTTCCATTACTCATCACAGGTTACAAGTTCTATGAACAGAAAAAATAAAAGAACAGTTATTTGCTAAGTGTTAGAACATCCAAAACTTGTATTATTTCATTTGTTTGTTTTTTCTGGCTTGTAAACTCTGAATTCCATGTCAAAATGACTGAGTATTGGGCTTGATTCACAAAAATCCTTTCACAAATTGTCTCTTATGCCTTGTACACACCATACAATTGCCCATCAGATCGACCGGTCTTATTGATCATTTCCAACAGGTCTGATCTGATCTCCTATTGTTTTCTGAACACTTCTTTACAAAATCGATCTGAAACCTCAGCGGATCTGTTGGAAATGATCGATTCAACCAATCGATCTGATGGGAAATTGCATGGTGTGTACCAGTCAGACAAGGAGAGATAAATTGCAAATTAACTCATGCTTTATCTCCAGAGGGCTGATTCACAAAGCTTTTCTGTTGAATTATCTTACCTTACTTATTAACTCACAATTTATCTCGCTTTAAAAGATGTAACTCGAGATTTATCTCTCCTTATTTGACTTGGCTCTTAATTTACCTCTCCTTATCTGTGTTTAAGGTGAATGTGGTAATAAGTTACCTTTGTGGATCAATCAATCAGCTTATCTGTGGAGATCTTGCCTCAGCTCTCTTTATAGCTGAGGTGAATAAGTAAGGGTGGCCATACATCGCTAAACTTGGCGGCCAATCGCCCATCCTATTCGATAATTATTGTATCTGATAAAAATCGGTGCCGCCAATAGCATTGCCCGATTAACAATCGGACATGCTGCAAGATGTCGGTCCGTCGTGGTTGATCGGGTGAACATCAGTAATGGCGAGCAATATTCGGGACAAGTGACGAAACCCCCAGTGCTTTCCCCCCAGGGTATAAATGTGCCTCCCGTGTACATTTATACCTTACCTGCCCTGTGTCATCCACTGCACAATGCCCATCTGTCTTCTGCTTCTTCCTCTTCCATCATTTGAGCCTCAAACTCTGCCCGGTGTAATGTCTGATTGCGCTGCCCGGAAGCTCCCTTCCATACGGAGTAGCACGCATGCTCAGTGTGAAGGTAATTATGCTGCTGTTGGTAAAATAATAAATATCTCCACTTCCTTACATCCTGCACTCGGTTGGCTAATGGTGTAATGGTTAAGGGCTCTGCCTCTGACACAGGAGACCAGGGTTCGAATCTCGGCTCTGCCTGTTCAGTAAGCCAGCACTAATTCAGTAGGAGACCTTTGGCAAGTCTCCCTTACACTGCTACTGCCAATAGAGCGCGCCCTAGTGGCTGCTGCTCTGCTCTGGCGCTTTGAGTCCGCAAGGAGAAAAGCGCAATATAAATGTTATTTGTCTTGTCTTGTCTTTGTCTACACTCCTCAAATTTTCAGGGTAGGGAGGGTACCCCCCGAACTACCCCTATGCCAAATTGCAGCCCCTGAGCCCCGCTGGCTCAGGAGATAGATTAGAGAAACCTATCTCGGGAACCAGTGGAGCTCGGGGGCTGCAATTTGGCATATAGGTAGTTTGGGGGGTCCCCTCCCTACCCTCAAAAATTGAGGAGTGTAGGATGTGTGGAAGTGGAGATATTTAGTGTTTTACCATCAGCAGCATAATTAAATAGGAACTGTGCCCGCACGGACTCCTACTGCGCATGCGGGTCAGCGCAAATCCAAAGGCAGCGTAATCAGACACAACACCGGCATGGGAAGTGCCACCTACTAAATGCCGGTGGTGCGTAAAGCGCAAATGAAGGAGCAGGAAGTGAAAGAGCGGTGCATGAAGTGCAAATGGCGTAGCAGGAAGTGGAAGGTGGGCGACATAGGGCAGGTAATGTATAAATGCATACACGTGAGGGCACATTTATACAGATAATGCTATGTGAACCCCCTTGTCTCTGGCATCCTTTACTCAGATAATAATTATTTAATGTATTTACAACCTAGCCGGCTGATGGCTGACATACCACTTTTGTTTAGAGATGGCTCCAAGTTCTTGACTAATTCAGTCTTTCACTTCCTGGAACACATCTGCAGTGAGTTCACGTTTTTTGGGGCACGTAAATCAAATTAAGCCAGAGGATAAGACTCCTCATGAAATCGCAGCTGCTAGAATAAGCCAGCAGCAGCGTTGTTTGTATGCATTTGTCAGGATAGGTTTGATTTAATATGCATAACTATGGCATTGTCACAGGGCTCCTTTTTTTGTAGGCACCCTACAAGATGTCATGTCACTCAGTAATGATAGCTCAGCCAAACCTGCACAGCAATAATTGTGGGCTTCTCATTGTTTGATCAGGAGATGCAGGATAGGTTTGTCTACACTACATTAGCTACACCAATCACAGTTTCCATAAGACAGGAACTCTGATACTTTGTAAAACATAGGTAATAGTTCTGTACTGTTGAGTTTCCGACATTTGTTTTGTCTGGATGCAAACCTGGTGCTAAATAAAAACTTATTAAATATGTTACCATAACATATTCTAAGTGTCTGTCACTTTTGTATAAAAATGTTAAATGGTAAGCGGGTAAGTAGCAATCTCTGTGATTTAATCTATATAGAATTCAAATAAAATGATGGTCATTGATTTATATTAAAACAGCACTGGTGACAATCTGACCAATCTACAGTAGCAAGAAAAAGTTTTGTGAATTATATGGCTTTCTGCATAAATTGGTCATAAAATATGATCTGATCTTCATCTAAGTCACAGCAAAAGACAATCACAGTCTGCTTAAAGTAATACCACACAAATAAATGTTTCCATGTTTTTATTGAACACACCATGGCTTCAATTTATCAAAGGTTGTTCGATAACAAAATCCCAGTCCTTAAAATACCGCATTCGGTATTTTACACTTCACTGTGCTAATTCATCAATATTTTCACACATGTGGTAGATGTTCGGTAAGTTACCGAAGAGGTCCGTGCAGTGAGGGCATTACAATAGGAAAGAGGCAGCACCGACATCCCTATACATGTGCCTTTTATATTTGTTGTGCTGCCTCTGCTCTTGCTGAATCTGTCTCATTAGTCTTAAGTTTCTATTTACTTGCCACAGCTTAGAAGAACTGCTGAGAAACATTACACATTCCCTGCTTAGGTCATTTTGCCACGAGCTCCCACTTGCATCCCTGCATATTTAAACAGGCATTTAAGGGGTTACACTACCGAAGGGTGCCTAGAAAAGAAGGGTGCCTGGAAAATAACTTTAATTCTTTTCTCTCCCCTGGCTGTCTGGGGGGGGGGGGGTCTGTTCCACCCGAGAAGCCTGGCCAACCTATCAGCAGCACTTGCAGGGGACAGGGGAGGTTTCTATGGTCCTGTCACACACAGAGAAGGCATTCCAAGCTCCTTATCGACAGGGGAGAGCTGGAGATAAACACCGCACATGTTATCGAATGCTGTGAGCTTGATGAATTAACATTTGCTGACATTTTACTGACATGTGTTGAGGTAATCACTTAACAAGTCGGTAATTTATCTCTCTGCACAGGAATGTCTGCTTCTCATGCGGTAACTGCTTTGATGAATTAACATTTTACTAAGTGCTCCGTAAAGTCAGCTGTTTTCAGCATTACCGAATGCGGTAATGCTTGATGAATTGAAGCCCATGTAAACTTTCACAGTGCAGGTGGAAAATTATGTGAACCCCTAGACTAATGACATCTCCAAGAGCTAATTGGAGTGAGATGTCATCCTGCTCTCAATGAGATGAGATTGGAGGTGTTGGTTACAGCTGCCCTGCCCTATAAAAAAAACATACCAGTTTTAGGTTTGCTTTTCCTAAGAAGCATTGCCTGATAGGTATGATGCTTTGCACAAAAGTGCTCTCAGTAGACCTACGACTAAAAATTGTTGACTTGTATTAAGCTGGAAAGGGTTATAAAAGTATCTCCAACAGCCTTGCAGCTCATCAGTCCATGGTAAGACAACTTGTCTATAAATGGAGGAAGTTCAGCACTGCTGCTACTCTCCCTAGGAGTGGTCGTCCTGTAAAGATGACTGCAAGAGCACAGCACAGAATGCTCAATGAGGTGAAGAAGAATTCTAGAGTGTCAGCTAAAGTCTCTGGCATATGCTAACATCCATATTAGCAAATCTATAATACATAAAACACTAAACAAAAATGGACTGCATGGGAGGATATCACAGAGCAGAGGAAGGAAGCCACTGCTGAACCCTCCCCCCCCCCCCCCCCCCCCCTTCCCAAAAAAAGAACCTTGTTTTGTTTAGTTTGCAAAAGAGCACCTGGATGGGCAGCAGTACTGGCAAAATATTCTTGTATGTTTATTGCTCCATCAACACATATGCGTTACATATCAGGGAATATGTAAGTATTATGTAAGGTCTAAGTATTAGAGGCACATGATTAGCAGGACAGCCAGGAAATCTGATTTATTTAAAAGGGAATATTCTCCTTATCCCTCTCACCTGAGGTGATTATAAACTTATGGTATAATGATTTGTATGTGTAGTACAGCTAAGAAATAAGACATTAGCACAGATTTGAGTCTCATATTATTTACAGCACAGGCAGAGTTAAGAAACTTCAGTTGTTATCGATGCAAAATAGCTTCTGTGAGCTCTGCAACTTTATAAAGTTGTGGACAGCACTGTCTTTTGAAGCATCTATCTCTATCTCTTTTCACTTATCTCTATCACTTGTCTCATTGTTTCTGCTTTATTAATGGTTTTTCTGCAGAGAAAAGTTCAAAGGTTCATGAGCCTGCTCTGTGAAATAATTTAAAATGCTGAGTGTATTGTGGAAACTGCAATTTTTTCAGAATGATGCAATGTTATAAAAAAAAAAGCTATTTACCTGAAAATAAAAATGACACTATTTTCTTTGCTATTAATGTTCTATTAATTACCCGTACTACACAACCAATTCATTATATCATGAGTTTTTTTTGGGCATCAGTGTCACTTTAAAGCGGATCCAAAATGAAAAACTAACTATAACAAGTAACTTGTCTATATATCTTATCTAAAGTTTAGATAGTTTACACAGCATATCTAGCTGAAAGCAGCTTCAGCTGTATATGATTATTTCTTCCTGTGATACAATGAGGGCAGCCATGTTCTGTGTGTCACATTACACAGAGGCAAAGCTGATAGCAACTCCAGCTCTCTGCCTGTGACAAATTCACTCTGCTCTCCTCCTCGCTCCTCCCCTCTGCCACTGAATTCTCTGGATAGTAACCTCCTTCTGCCCAGACTGATCTCCCATAAGCCCTTGCTACAGTGCCAAGGCTCTCTAAAAAAGATGTGGGCGAGGCTTGTTTAGTTTATAGGGAATTAGAGTATTAAAACAAAACAAAAAAAAAGTATTTGGCTTGAGGAATGCCCTATAAATTATATGAAAGGAACACAATTATGCAATGAGTAAAAGTTTATCTCGGATCCACTTTAAGGTGATATGATAAGAGAACATGGGAGCTGACATTGCTGAACTGAAAAGGCTACGATCTGGTTGTAGCACGGATCCTCTTTCTTTAAGAGCCACTCCTGCATAACAAAATATTAGCAGTCCTAACATGCACACTTGTTGGGATCTGATCACCAGAAAATAAAAGGAGCAGGATCAGCATTGCAACCAAAAAATATGTTACAATAGGTGGAGGTAAGTAGATGACTCACAAATTTCCGTGAGAGCAATTTGCTTTTATCAGTTCTACATGTGTCATTGCAGTCAGTCAGTAGGTGGTGCTGTCTCCCTTTGATAAATATCAGGCTTTTTCAGAACAGCAGCATTTTTTATTTTTCACTGCAACTCACCCCTACACTGTATGGAGTGCTTTCACTCCACTTCATGTATATTCCGAGCCGAGAAGCATGAATTGCTAGCTAAAACATTGCATGATGTTTGGAATCTGTGAAAAAAATCTTCCCTTCTGGTACAGTTTGAGTCTTTATGGACTTGTCATACTGGCCTTAATTTGAAGTAATACAGTAAAGATGGGATGATTCCAAAATGTTATCGAATCTGAATTAGAGAAAAGGTTCTCTTATTTCTCAAACCATCTCGAATGTCGAATCTTAAAAATAGTTTACAGTGGGATGCGAAAGTTTGGGCAACCTTGTTAATTGTCATGATTTTCCTGTATATATAGTTGGTTGTTACGATAAAAAATGTCAGTTAAATATATAGGGGACACACACAGAGATATTTAAGAAGTGAAATTAATTTTATTGGATTTACAGAAAGTGTGCAATAATTGTTTAAACAAAATTAGGCAGGTGCATAATTTTGGGCACCACAAAAAAGAAATGAAATCAATATTTGGTAGATCCTTCTTTTGCAGAAATTACAGCCTCAACGCTTTCTGTAGGTTCCAATGAGAGTTTGGGCAAATCCTCTTTACAAGACATCTCTAGTTCATTCAGGTTTGATGGCTTCTAAGCATGGACAGCTCTCTAACTCACACCACAGATTTTCAATAATATTCAGGTCTGGGGACTGAGATGGCCATTCCAGAACATTGTACTTGTTCCTCTGCATGAATGCCTTAGTGGATTTTGAGCAGTGTTTAGGGTTGTTGTCTTGTTGAAGATCCAGCTTCAGCTTTGTCATTGATTCCTGGACATTGGTGTCCAGAATCTGCTGATACTGAGTGGAATCCATGCGCCCATCAACTTGGACAAGATTACCAATCCCTGCACTGGCCACAAAGCCCAACAGCATGATGGAACCACCATCATATTTTACTGTAGGTAGCAAATGTTTTTCTTGGAATGCTGTGGTGTTTTTCCTCCATGCATAACACCCCTTGTTATGTCCAAATAACTCAATTTTAGTTTCATCATTCCACAGCACCTTACTCCTAAATGAAGTTGGCTTGTCCAAATGTGCTTTAGCATACCCGAAGCAGCTCTGTTTGTGCTGTGGGCAGAGAAAAGGTTTCCTCTGCATCACTCTCGCATACAGCATCTCCTTGTGTAAAGTGGCCAAATGGTTGAACGATGCACAGTGACTCCATCTGCAGCTGATGAGATGATGTTGTAGGTCTTTGGTGCTGGTCTGTGGGTTGACTCTGACTGTTCTCACCATTCATCGCTTCTGTTTATCCAAGATTTTTCTTGGTCTGCCACTTCGAGCCTTAGCTTGAACTGAGCTTGTGGTCTTCCATGTCCTTAATATGTCCCTAACTGTGGAAACAGACAGCTAAAATCTCTGAGACAGCTTTCTGTATCCTCCCCCTAAACCATGATGGTGAACAATCTTTGTCTTCAGGTCATTTGAGAGTTGTTTTGAGACCCCCATGTTGCTACTCTTCAGAGAAAATTAAAAGAGGAGGGAAACTTACAATTGACCCCCTTAAATACTTTCTCATAATTGGATTCACCCGTGTAAGTAGATCAGGGGTCACTGAGCTTACCATGCCAATTTGAGTTCCAATAATTCTAAGTTTTGGAATCAATAAAATGACAACAGTGCCCAAATTTATGCACCTGACTAATTTTAAACAATTATTGCGCACTTTCTGTAAATTCAAACTTTATTTCACTTCTCAAATATCACTGTGTGTGTCTCCTATATGATATACTGTATTTAACCCCCTTGGCGGTATGAAAAATACCGCCAGGGGGAAGCGCAACAGTTTTTTTTAATTTTTTTTTTTTTTTATCATGTAGCGAGCCGAGGGCTCGCTACATGATAGCCGCTGCTCAGCGGCATCCCCCCAGCCCCGCCGATCGCCTCCGGCGATAGGCGATCAGGAAATCCCGTTCAAAGAACGGGATTTCCTGGAGGGCTTCCCCCGTCGCCATGGCGACGGGGCGGGATGACGTCACCGACGTCGGGACGTCATTGGGAGACCCGATCCACCCCTCGGCGCTGCCTGGCACTGATTGGCCAGGCAGCGCTCGGGGTCTGGGGGGGGGGGGGGCCGCGCGCCGCACCGGATAGCGGCGATCGGGCGCGCGGCGGCGGCGATCGGGGTGCTGGCGCAGCTAGCAAAGTGCTAGCTGCGTCCAGCAAAAAAAAATTAAGCAAATCGGCCCAGCAGGGCCTGAGCGGCACCCTCCGGCGGCTTACCCCGTGTCACACACGGGGTTACCGCTAAGGAGGTTAACTGACATTTTTTTTTATCGTAACAACCAACTATTTATACAGGAAATCATGACAATTAACAAGTTTGCCCAAACCTTTGCATCTCACTGTATATAAGAAAAAAAAATCTTTAATCTATGTAGAATAAATAGTTTAAACTTCTTAGTGCTTCAGAAAACAACACTGCAGCAAACCAAGCTTGGTCGGAGAGCTTAACCCTCCTGGCGGTATAAAAAAAATCTGCCAGGAGGGAGCGCAATAATAAATGAGAAAGCAATGGTGCTTCATAAATTTGGTTAATATCCCTGAACAATATAGGGTGGGGCCCACCTGAATACTGAAATCAAATTAATTAGAGCAAAAAGAAAGGTCCTCAGGCCACCATAATTATACCAATATACAAAAAGATTTATTGCAAAATATTTTATACAAAGCACAATCCCCTAGATGTAACCCATAATTAAGTAATAATCACTCCCCAAATTAAATTTAAAACCAAAGGACCATGCGGAGCAAAGGTTATGCATGAGTGATGCAGTGCCCGCAACTAAATCAGCATGTTAATCATTGGCCTAGGCCTATAAGACTATACACACCAACACAGTCGCCCGCGCATACATACACCTTTCATTCTGCCATCATATCTCAAAGATTGTCTTCGGGGGCCCCCCTCTCTCTTCCTCCCTTTGTCTAAGGATAGGATTGTCCATATACAGGTTACAAGTTCCAGTGAAAACAGCCAACGGCTTCCGGATATCTTGTCACATGATTCCATTAGGCATAATATGATATAATATGATATGAGTATGGATGGGTCTCACCCGTGGAGAAATCCCCTCAGCGTGTCATGCAGTGCCGCTCACTCCTTACAGACGTTTGAGCGATCCAAAGACCATGCGCATGGTGATGCCGGTATCCCCTCAGGCTGCCGGTATAGATGATTTCGCCTTGTGTTATTTCCAACACGCTGGACGCACTCAATGCGCTGGTCCTGTAAGCGGGGTTGGTTGTGGCCTCCAAGGTGACGTCACGCGTCATGCACGCAAACACTCAGCAGGCCAATGCTCCGCCCACCGACGCGTTTCACGCCCACATTGGGCGTTTCATCAGGGTGTGGCCTATGCGGCCATTACGATCCCTTAAAAGCACTTTCCATAGTCCCTCCTACACCGTAACCACGGCAACCAGCACGCTTCCACCTACGGATTTATACGGAGGCTGGATTGGGTCATAAATATAAATAAAAGGAAAAAGAAATATCCTTTATTCTGCGCATAGCTTTCAAATAGATTTGTGAGTTCTCTCGGATGGATACAATTGCTACTGTATGTGTATATTTCAATAAATCAAAATGTCCAGGTCATATTGTGGGATAGAAACGGGGGAACAATGTAACATTATCCCAAACTTGTGGATGGCCGCTTTTATCCAAGCATGTAGAATCTAACAACATCCAGATAGTTATATAAATGTATGGGTCATAACGGAAAATAGATGGCAAGACACTAGTCATGCACTGCGGTACCATTCATACTACATGCATTACCCACATAGCTGCAAGCAAAATACAGCTCATAAAGGTACATATTGAACTTAGGGATTATCTATATCTATTATGTCTCAAAAAGGGGGAAAGGTCCAATTCAGCATTAAGGCCAAGAGGGGTGACTGTACCTAATTTAAAAATCCACATTGCCTCCTTGCAATAAAGGACCTCATCGAAGTCACCCCTCCTGCCAGAGATTTTTAAACTATACAAACCTTTTACCAAAGTCCCACTTAAACAACTATTATGACACTCCCTATAATGTTCATATATTGTACCTGTAGCTTTACCTCCTGTTATTTTTCAAAATGTTCCAAAACCCGTTCTTTCAAGCTTCTTTTTGTTTTCCCCACATATGTAAGTTTACATGGACATTGAATTGAGTATATTACTCTGGTCGTATCACAGTTAATAAAGGACCTGATAGTAAATTCTTTCCTTCCATTGCTGCTATAAAAAACATTAGTACGTTCAATATAGGGACATAATTTGCATTTGGAGCACTTGTACATTCCAACCGGTCTCCTGCGATCTAACCAAGTCGAGGGGTTCCTCTGAATCTCACTATGTACCAAGGAGTCCCTCAAATTGGGTGCCCTTCTGGCAGTGATAAGAGGACGCGGCCCTACGACCTTGGCAATCTCCTGGTCAGCAGTTAGGATTGGCCAAAATTTGGTAAGTAACCCCCTTAGGTCATCCCAATGGGATCCGAAACCGGTTATGAGCCGCATATGTCCCTCCCCCTCCGCACTTCGCGGCATCCCCCTGGGGGCCAACAATTCCTGTCGGTCCTTACCCCATGCCTTCTTAAGCGCCTTGCGCAATACTGAGTGTGAGTAACCTCTGTCCCGGAACCGCTGGTACATCAGACGAGACTCCCTCCTGAAATCTTCGTCTCTACCACAGTTTCTACGTAAACGGAGAAACTGACCGTAGGGGATACCTCTTTTTAAAGACACCGGATGATGGCTTGCGGCATGCAAAAGTGTATTGCCTGCCGTTGGTTTACGAAAAGATGTGGTTACTACCACATCCCCTTCCACTTTCAACATAAGATCAAGGAAGGAAATTTCCATACCAAAGGTATATGTCAATTTAATATTCTTGTTGTTCTGGTTTAACTTGGCCACAAAATCACCAAGTTGCCCCGCCGTTCCCGTCCATGCCACCAATATATCATCCAGGTATCTAATCCAGAGGGCGACGTGTGCACCATATTCGGGACTTGGAAATACCTCCTCCCGCTCCCAGAGTCCCAAATGGAGACATGCATAGGCTGGTGCACACGACGCCCCCATCGATGTACCCCTCAACTGATGGTAGTATTGTCCCTCAAAAATAAAGCAATTCCGGGTCAGAATCAACTCCATAGATTCAACAATAAAGGCATTATGGGCTGCAGCAGAGGGATGCCGCTCACGGAGGAAGAGGGACATTGCCCGGAGCCCCTCCTCATGTGGGATCGAAGTGTACAAAGACTCAACATCGATCCCCACAAGGAGGGACCCCGGGGGCAGCCCAAAACCGTCCAGAACCCCCAGAACATCCCGTGTGTCCTGCACATAGGAGGGCAAAGACTGTACTAAGGTATTAATCTTTTTGTCGATGAATTGTCCCAATCTTTGAGTCGGGCTGCCCACCGCTGAAACGATGGGTCGTCCCGGTGGATTTTCAAGTGACTTGTGCACCTTAGGAAGGACATAAATAGTAGGAATGTTATATGTAGTCACGGTCAGATACTCCCATTCCTGTTTTGTCAGGATACCCTCAGCCAGCCCATCATCTAATAAGTCATTGACTTTGTCTTTTATGGATGGAAAAGGATTGTCCCTGAGTTTGCGGTAAGTATGAACATCACCCAATTGTCGTTTAACTTCTTGAATATATTTCTCCTCATCCATGAGGACAACATTGCCCCCCTTATCACTAGGTTTTATAATCAATTTCGGGGCCTGTTGTAATTCTTTTAAGGCAATAATTTCCTGAGGTGATAAATTTTTGTCCCCATGGAGAGGAGAAAGTCTCAACTTACCCAGTTCTTGTTCTACAGTATCCAAAAATACCTTAATATTCCTGTTTTGTGAAATAGGTGGCATATACGTGGATTTAAGGCGAAGATTGGTATTTTGTGGAGGTGGGGGTATCAATAAGGGATTAACCTCCTGGGCAATCTGAGAGGGGGTCAACTCCCCATCTATGGAAACATCACTACAGTCCTGTACATTCACAGGGTCATCCATTAATACTTGTTCCTGCATTAATGATTCCAAAGCTGCTAGAGTTTCTCTCTCACTCAATGTGAGAGGGGTATAACTCTGCTTCTGTTCTATTACCTGCTGGGAAGATTGTCCATAAGACAATCTCAGCAAGACTTTCCTGAGGAACAGATATATGTCCTTATAGATTTCAAAAATGTCTCCAGAGGTGGTTGGGGAGAAAGACAGTCCTCGTTTTAGCAATGAAATATGTCTGTCCTGAAGTTGAAAGACAGAAAGATTTATTATATTCCTGCCGATCTCCTCACTTCTAAGTTCTATTTCCTCTGATTCCCGCTCCTGGTGACCCTGACTGATAACTCCTCGTCTGTCTGGTCGTGTCTGTATTCCTGTTCTATTCCCCTCCCTCCTCCATTTCTCCAATCTCCTCGACCTCCTGTGCCTCCTCTGCCTCGTCCTCTTACTCTTCCTTTTCTGTTCCTCCCTCGTCCTCTCCTGGGGATACTGCTCTCCTCTAAAAAAGTGACGGATTTTTTACTTCCCGTGGAACCATCAGTATCAATACTCGATGGCTCCAAACTTTCAAGTCCAGAGGAACCTTTTCTACCCCTTCTTGATTTTTTCTGTTCAATTCTATTAATTGGGTTAAGGGCCTCATCCGAGTCCCAACCTGCTAGATCTTTCTGAAACTTTTGTTGCTTTTGTTTCTTTATACTGGCCTGTATTTTCTCAATCTGCCTCTTTAAATTCTCATTAAAAGAATTGAACTCCATGTGGGTACTTAGTGTGTTCAATTCAGTCACACTGTCTGAAATTTCTTCAGTAATTTCCTTAAGTTGTTCCCGTTCCTCATCTGCCATCATCTTTAAGATTTCTAACCCCCGTTCAAGAGATTTTTCTTTCCATTTTTCCACAAACCGTGGAGTTAGGAGGTTGCCGGCAGGAATAATTCTCTCTAATATACCATTAGGTATTACACCTGCCTTTACATAGGACTCCAGGAGGGAGGCATTCCACTTCCTTTTTAATTGTTTTATCAACAGATTTTTGTGTGAAAAAAACAATTCCTTAAGTTCCGAGAGGTCACTGTCTGTCTCCACAGCCACGTGAGTAAAACTAGCAGCAATTTCGCCATCCAGATCTTCACCAATTGTATAAGCCATATCAAAAATTTGCTAAATAGACCCAAATATGCAAAAACTTGAATAAAAACCAGGGGAGGATCCCAGTTATATACAACAATTCAGGGTAATTAGGGACGCCAGACTAAATTATCCAGCCAATGCAATAGTTAATTTAACAAACATGAATCAAGAACAATAATAAATGAGAAAGCAATGGTGCTTCATAAATTTGGTTAATATCCCTGAACAATATAGGGTGGGGCCCACCTGAATACTGAAATCAAATTAATTAGAGCAAAAAGAAAGGTCCTCAGGCCACCATAATTATACCAATATACAAAAAGATTTATTGCAAAATATTTTATACAAAGCACAATCCCCTAGATGTAACCCATAATTAAGTAATAATCACTCCCCAAATTAAATTTAAAACCAAAGGACCATGCGGAGCAAAGGTTATGCATGAGTGATGCAGTGCCCGCAACTAAATCAGCATGTTAATCATTGGCCTAGGCCTATAAGACTATACACACCAACACAGTCGCCCGCGCATACATACACCTTTCATTCTGCCATCATATCTCAAAGATTGTCTTCGGGGGCCCCCCTCTCTCTTCCTCCCTTTGTCTAAGGATAGGATTGTCCATATACAGGTTACAAGTTCCAGTGAAAACAGCCAACGGCTTCCGGATATCTTGTCACATGATTCCATTAGGCATAATATGATATAATATGATATGAGTATGGATGGGTCTCACCCGTGGAGAAATCCCCTCAGCGTGTCATGCAGTGCCGCTCACTCCTTACAGACGTTTGAGCGATCCAAAGACCATGCGCATGGTGATGCCGGTATCCCCTCAGGCTGCCGGTATAGATGATTTCGCCTTGTGTTATTTCCAACACGCTGGACGCACTCAATGCGCTGGTCCTGTAAGCGGGGTTGGTTGTGGCCTCCAAGGTGACGTCACGCGTCATGCACGCAAACACTCAGCAGGCCAATGCTCCGCCCACCGACGCGTTTCACGCCCACATTGGGCGTTTCATCAGGGTGTGGCCTATGCGGCCATTACGATCCCTTAAAAGCACTTTCCATAGTCCCTCCTACACCGTAACCACGGCAACCAGCACGCTTCCACCTACGGATTTATACGGAGGCTGGATTGGGTCATAAATATAAATAAAAGGAAAAAGAAATATCCTTTATTCTGCGCATAGCTTTCAAATAGATTTGTGAGTTCTCTCGGATGGATACAATTGCTACTGTATGTGTATATTTCAATAAATCAAAATGTCCAGGTCATATTGTGGGATAGAAACGGGGGAACAATGTAACATTATCCCAAACTTGTGGATGGCCGCTTTTGGTTAGACTTGGTTAGATCGCAGGAGACCGGTTGGAATGTACAAGTGCTCCAAATGCAAATTATGTCCCTATATTGAACGTACTAATGTTTTTTATAGCAGCAATGGAAGGAAAGAATTTACTATCAGGTCCTTTATTAACTGTGATACGACCAGAGTAATATACTCAATTCAATGTCCATGTAAACTTACATATGTGGGGAAAACAAAAAGAAGCTTGAAAGAACGGGTTTTGGAACATTTTGAAAAATAACAGGAGGTAAAGCTACAGGTACAATATATGAACATTATAGGGAGTGTCATAATAGTTGTTTAAGTGGGACTTTGGTAAAAGGTTTGTATAGTTTAAAAATCTCTGGCAGGAGGGGTGACTTCGATGAGGTCCTTTATTGCAAGGAGGCAATGTGGATTTTTAAATTAGGTACAGTCACCCCTCTTGGCCTTAATGCTGAATTGGACCTTTCCCCCTTTTTGAGACATAATAGATATAGATAATCCCTAAGTTCAATATGTACCTTTATGAGCTGTATTTTGCTTGCAGCTATGTGGGTAATGCATGTAGTATGAATGGTACCGCAGTGCATGACTAGTGTCTTGCCATCTATTTTCCGTTATGACCCATACATTTATATAACTATCTGGATGTTGTTAGATTCTACATGCTTGGATAAAAAGCGGCCATCCACAAGTTTGGGATAATGTTACATTGTTCCCCCGTTTCTATCCCACAATATGACCTGGACATTTTGATTTATTGAAATATACACATACAGTAGCAATTGTATCCATCCGAGAGAACTCACAAATCTATTTGAAAGCTATGCGCAGAATAAAGGATATTTCTTTTTCCTTTTATTTATATTTATGACCCAATCCAGCCTCCGTATAAATCCGTAGGTGGAAGCGTGCTGGTTGCCGTGGTTACGGTGTAGGAGGGACTATGGAAAGTGCTTTTAAGGGATCGTAATGGCCGCATAGGCCACACCCTGATGAAACGCCCAATGTGGGCGTGAAACGCGTCGGTGGGCGGAGCATTGGCCTGCTGAGTGTTTGCGTGCATGACGCGTGACGTCACCTTGGAGGCCACAACCAACCCCGCTTACAGGACCAGCGCATTGAGTGCGTCCAGCGTGTTGGAAATAACACAAGGCGAAATCATCTATACCGGCAGCCTGAGGGGATACCGGCATCACCATGCGCATGGTCTTTGGATCGCTCAAACGTCTGTAAGGAGTGAGCGGCACTGCATGACACGCTGAGGGGATTTCTCCACGGGTGAGACCCATCCATACTCATATCATATTATATCATATTATGCCTAATGGAATCATGTGACAAGATATCCGGAAGCCGTTGGCTGTTTTCACTGGAACTTGTAACCTGTATATGGACAATCCTATCCTTAGACAAAGGGAGGAAGAGAGAGGGGGGCCCCCGAAGACAATCTTTGAGATATGATGGCAGAATGAAAGGTGTATGTATGCGCGGGCGACTGTGTTGGTGTGTATAGTCTTATAGGCCTAGGCCAATGATTAACATGCTGATTTAGTTGCGGGCACTGCATCACTCATGCATAACCTTTGCTCCGCATGGTCCTTTGGTTTTAAATTTAATTTGGGGAGTGATTATTACTTAATTATGGGTTACATCTAGGGGATTGTGCTTTGTATAAAATATTTTGCAATAAATCTTTTTGTATATTGGTATAATTATGGTGGCCTGAGGACCTTTCTTTTTGCTCTAATTAATTTGATTTCAGGAGGGAGCGCAGCAGGTTTTTTTAAATTTTTTTTTTCCTATATCATGGAGCGAGCCCAGGGCTCGCTACATGATAGCCGCTGCTCAGCAGCATCCCCCCGCCCTCTTCGATCGCCTTCGGCGATCTCCGATCAGGAAATCCCGTTCAAAGAACGGGATTTCCTGGAGGGCTTCCCCCGTCGCTTGGGAGTCTCGGGCCACCCCTCAGCGCTGCCTGGCACTGATTGGCCAGGCAGCTCACGGGGTCTGGGGGGGGGGGCGTGCGGCGCGACGGATAGCGGCGATCGTGCGCGGGGCGGCGGCGATCAGTGTGCTGGCGCAGCTAGCAAAGTGCTAGCTGCGTCCAGCAAAAAAAAATTAAACAAATCGGCCCAGCAGGGCCTGAGCGGCACCCTCTGGCGGCTTACCCCCGAACGTACCGCCAAGGAGGTTAAAGGAGTTATCCGGGCATTATAAAGAAAATAAAGGCTACTTACCGGGGGCTTCCTCCAGCCCTAAGCTCCCAGGACCTCCCTCGCCGCACCTCTGCGCGCAGCCGTTCGCCGGAGCTCCGTCCCGGTCCCCGGGCTCTGCACTGCGCCTGCGTGAGTGGCGCTGTCAATCACCGCCACGTGATTGACGTGACGTCATCGCCGGGGACTGGGACGGAGCTCCGGCGAACGGCTGCGCGCAGAGGTGCGGCGAGGGAGGTCCTGGGGGCTGGAGGAAGTCCCCGGTAAGTAGCCTTTATTTTCTTTATAATGCCCGGCTAACTCCTTTAATGAAGCTCTTTTGCATAGATAACAACTGAAATTTCTTAACTACTTAACCACAGCCTAACGCCCATGGGCGTGATCAAGGTGGCAGCCCCAGGACCGTCTAACGCCAATTGGCATCAAGTCCTGGGGCGGGGATTTGCTGGAGATCCGCTCCGCCATCAGCCTCCCATCAGCGATCGCCGATAGGAGACTGTTAAATGGTGAAACCTCCGTCTATTTACTTAGTACAGCGCTGCGATCTAAGGCAGCGCTGTACTGTAGTCCAAGGAGTGATCGGCTGTCGTAGGCTGAAGCCAGGAGGACGCCCAGGGACCTTGCAGGCTGGAGGAAGCCCCAGGTAAGTTAATATTTCATTTTTTTACCCAGTGCTCGGAGTCCCTCCCTTAACTCTTCCTGTACTGGAAACAAAATGAGACATGTTTTTGGGGGGGTTTTTTTAGCTGTACTACACATACAAATCATATCAAGTTTATTTTCATTTCAGATGCCCTTTAAAGGGAACCAGAAGTGAGAGGAATATTTATTCATGTATAAATACTAAGGGCCAGATTTATCAAGAGTGTCTGAGACAAAGGCTATTAATCATAAAGCATTCCCGCATGCGGTAATGCTGAAAACAGCTAACTTTACCGACCACTTAGCAAAATGTCCATTCATAAAAGCTGTTACTGCATGAAAAGCTGACATTCCCGAGCAGAGTGATAAATTACTGCCTTTTGCGGTGATTATCTCAACACATGTCTCTAAATGTCATGATATGTGCATATCTCAGCGCTGTGCTGCCCAACTTAACCACCCCTTCCCCCCTGAACTACTAAATAAAAACTAGGACTGCTTCTTAACGTTGGAAATATTTTATTAGGGCCAAAGCAGCCCTTCTCTATATTTAATAAATAACTTTTTGTAACAAATATATATAACTTTATTAACAAACCAACAATCAGAAAATTGTTTTGGGGGAAGGGCTCCGGGGGAAATTTTGACCAATGAAACACAATTGGCATGCAGTCTGCAATCTGCCGGCCCCCGCCGCATGGACCGGCACAGGGACAACTGCATGCCTCCTTCTCACCATTCTCTTAGAAGACACCCTTCCGTTATCCTTCATCCATAGGTGGGATAAGTAATTGCCCCCACCATAATTGTAACCCATCTCCGGAGCACCATACCCCGCCAGCTGCAATGACGTAACCACCACCACGAAATACCAATACACCTCTCAACAACCAACAATAGGGAGAGTGGGTGGGAAACACGTCCTGCCGCCTCGCTGTCCCCGTGCGTCTGGCACCCGCAACGTCACTTCCTATACACTTCCTCTCGCTTGGGCCCGCGCTATGATGCGCATTGCCTGGCCACCTCGGAAACCCCGCCTTTGGCTATTAACCCCCGCACAGCCGAAATGGCACCCATCATGAGGCCCTACGCTCCAGCGCTGCGCTGCTACGCTACAGGCCATTCTATTCATAAAGATTAGAGCAGGCGGTATCAGGACGGAGAATACATCTCCCTTGGAAGAGGTGATAAGCGTGCAGATAACAGCTAAGATAGTGCAGAGTCCTTCTAATACTACTGTAAAATAGGAGGAGCTAGGAAGGTCTGTCAGACAGTGCAGTGTGTGAGGGGAATTCGTGTTTCTGACGTAACCAACACACCTGCTGTATTGATAGCAGCAGGCTCTGAGGAGGAATTCAGCAGGGGGGAGGAGCACATCACAAAACATGTCTAGCCTGCAGTTCTACGCCTGTAGAACTGCTATCAAGCACTTCTTAATCTGTGCCAGTTTAGGGATGGATTTGCACTTTTCTTAACTGTAGTGCAGCTCTAGAAATTCATGCTAAATTGGCACTAATACCTAGGATCTAAGAAGGTTCTTATCATGTAGAACTGTTCTCCCTGCTGGTTAGAACAGATTAAGAAGAAAACAACTGTCGGTAATGCGTTGATAAATCTCCCCCTAAAAATATTACTAGCACTTTGTCTGGGGCACTGAATTCATTTGCACCCCTATCTGTAATATCATTCAGCTGGTTCGACAATGCCCACACAGTTCCTGGAGGATAAAGGAAGTCGTACCATTAACTGGTCCACACACTCGCCTGACCTAAATCCACACCTCTGGGACCTCATGTCTTGGTCTATCTTGTCTCCTCCAGGTTGCACCTCAGATTGTCCAGAAGCTTAGTGATGCCCTGGTTCCGATATGGGAGGAGATTGACAACACTACTCCCCCATCCCCTCATGCAATGGTGAAAGCTGCATAATTTTTCGCTTTGATTTTCAGCCAACTGTAAGTTGTTTGGGCGGGGAGACTTTGTTTGCAGTTTCTCGTGTGCCAGTACCAAGAAATCAATATGCCATGAGGAGCAGTTTTTAGTAGAGCTCTGTAGTTCCTTTATTCAGCTTCTTGCTTGATCTATGACTTCTCTAGGCTCTGTGTGAGGGTTCGTTCAGACGGACACCAACGGCGGCGCGTTTTTAGACAATGCTAAACTCTTTTCTGCTGCCAAAGGACATTTAGCAGAAAAGTGTTTAGCATTGGTTCCCAGCGTTTCATCATCATTTTTGGTTTGAGCCCCAGGGGGGACTTAAAACCGCAAACGCAGCCGACGTTAGACTCACACGCAGCATCTCAGAATTCCCTGGTTTCTAGTGGATTTCCTCTCGCACCTCTATACAGCTCTTTGGTGTATAGTTGTTAAAACCACTCCTCCCCTAATAGCTTCCCTGATGCTTAGTGCTTTTCCCCACCCCTTCAGCCATATGATTCCCTGGTGGTCTAGGGCCTCCCCACCAATAAAGTGTCCCTGATACTAGTTGGTTTCCCCCTCCCCAATAAAATGTCCCTGGTGGTCCAGTGGCTCCCCCCCCCCCCTTCCTCCCCAGCAAATAGTATATAACATTCTCATAAACTGGGGTTTTACTTCAAGCACCATTAGAAAGAAAAGCAATTAGGCACACTGAAAAACCTTGCCAAGTAATAGCTATTGTTTCCCACCCGATAAGCAGGTGTCTGTGCACCCCTCTCGCATGGAAGTGACTGGGCAGCTTAGCCAACACTTCCTACCTACAGAACTCCGAGCACATTGAATACCCCAAGGATGGTTGTGTGTTCACCCACCTTCATGCTTGTTGGCAGTAAATCACATTTTCATTTTAGATTTGTGGTGCCCCCCAAACAGCTTCAAGCAGTTGCTATCAAAGGATTAGTCAGTGAAGCAAAGAATGATAATGTGATAATGACCTTTGCCGAAGAATGTGCTTTTCATTACGCTTTCAAATTCAATTTAAGGCTTTCCAAAAGCAGAGTCACAAGCAAAATGTTCCAAGATAATAACCAGCAGCCAGGCCAGCAGCGTACGCTCTTCCAGGGGGTTCTCCATAACAACTGCGGAGACTATCATGCCTTATAAACTACTTCCTGATGATCTCCCTCCATGACTGCTGGAATCTATGCATGTTTCTTTGCTTCTCATTCTGTACAACGTTATAAAATATGTTTCCTAATGTAATCTTCCTTCTACTGTCCTCTGTTTTGTATTTTGTTGAGGTTGTTTCCACAGCAGTATAACAGATGTGGTTAATTTAGCACAATAAGATCCACAACTTTTATAGAAGACTCTTTCTCCTGCTATAATGAGATTTTATAGATATGTGATGTTTCCAAATCTAGTCCTCATGCAAAGCTACAAATCAGATACCATACTGCTACAGGCCAACCAACGGGGCAAACCAAAACAACAACAAGTCCTTGTGGGGCAATCATAAGGAGCTCAACATGCCCAGTGAGGTACACCCTGCAGGCCACCATACCACAATATCCGGCATGTTCTCATGTTTTTTTTTTTTTTAGCAGAACAGGACCTGCACACCATATCAGAAGTGTAGCTGTGACATTCTAACCCTTTTAAAGTGTACCCGAGACAAATGGGTGTAAAAGTTTTATACATACGTGGGACTTCCTCCAGCTCCATCCACGCAGATCACTCCCTCGCTGCCATCCTCCGCCTCCTGGATGCTCTGGTAAATGGCCCATTATCTTCGGGCAGGCGCAGCACGCCCGCACAAGCTTCCCAGTCATGCTCCCGTAGCTGTGAGCTTCCTGCGCAGTAGTATTGTGTGGGCACAGAACATGGCAGGCTTCGTGGCCAGGCATTTGCAGTACGCCTTGACTGGCGAAGCTGACGGGGTATCTACCAGAGCATCCAGGAGGAGTTGGATGGTGAGGGAGCGATTTGCACGGAGGGGACTGGAGGAAGCCCCAGGTATGTATAAAACCTTAACACCCTTTCGTCTCAGGTTTACTTTAAGCAATGTTTGCAACATCTGCTGTCTTATTGCATAAAATGACACAGAGTTGGAAACGCACACATTTGTTAAGGCTGGTTGCACGCATAACAGAGCGTGAAAGGTCACGTTTTCTATCGTGTGCATATTTTATTTTTTTGTCCGTGTGTGCGTTTTTAGTGTGTTTGCGTTTTATTTCCCCGTATATGTGTTTTTCTAGCATTTTGACGTGTTTGCGGTTTACATATAGAAAACGCATATGTGTTTTGTATGCGGTTTTATATTTCGATTTATGCAAATCACTAGGAAGACAACAGGAAGCGGAAATACATCACAAAACAAATTTTTAAAAAAACTGCATACAAAAATGCAATTCATTGCGTTCCCATTGACTTTTAATATGTGCGTTTTTGGAATAATATGCAACAAAACCAGCGTTTTTAAAAAATGCACGCATACAAAACGCTTATGTGTTTTTTTATATGCGTTTTTTCATGCGGCCCATAGACTTCTATTAGCGGCAATAACGCTGCGTTTTCCGCAACGCTATAGTTTCTGCTATGTGTGCCCCTAACCTTGGCGGCAAAAATGCAGCGTTTTCAGCAACGCTTGCGTTTCTGCTAAGTGTGAACCTAGCCTAACAGTAGCCTTCAGAAACTGAGTGTCTAGATACCATTTTTACTTCAAGCAAAGAGAATTGGCTTGATGATTTTTGAATCTGTTATTTACAAAAAAAAAAAAAAAAGTGCATAGATATTTACTGGAAATGAAATAACTTTGCAAATGAACAAGATAACACACAGAATAAAAGAAAAAAAAACATAGAAAAGACCTGGGAGTGGGACTAGACAAAAAGTCCCAGTTATGAAGGTAGGTTCAGTTCTATAAGGGAAATCTGCAGTAACCATTAGCAACAAAATGACAAGCAAGGAAGCTGAAGATGACGCAGTGGGTATCAGGTCTTTTTCCCAGAGAACTGGAGACTCCCCACACAGTTCCCCAAGAAGTAAAATGTATATTCCCTGGCAGCCATTCTGTGAAACGTCCTCTAGGTGCTTTTACAAAGACCAATGAATGTTTTTGCAGTGAATCCACACTGATGGATAAAGGTGCGTACACACCTGTGATGGATGTCGCTTGTCTGGTATCAGGACCCGATCCCCTTGAGTGTCATCGCTGGGCCAGAGTGCACAGACACGTGTCACCTGTGTAGCCAACAATGTGCTGTGTTGCTATGCATGGAGGCAGAGGGACGGCGGAATGGCCCATGTGTGACGTCACGCGGTGGAGTGGCAGGAACAATAGAATTGGCCGTCGCTGGGGGTGAGTAGATCCACCAGACAAATCGCTTTTACATTGCGGGCCTGGGGTCACTACACACGCTTCAGCTGACTTGAGTATGAGATTTCAAGAGAACCCGAGGTGGATCTTCGGGGGGCAGATTGGACACAGAGGCATGTTCTCTTCCCCCTGACATGCCTCTGTGTCCCCCAACTGCCGCTCTCTGCTCCCCCCCCCCCCCCCCCCAGCGCTGCTCTACGGCGCCCTGAGCTTAGCGACAATATTTGTTGCTAACTCAGAGGTAAACACGGGAGAGGATTTTCCTGTTCAAAACGCCCGCGATGGGCATTCCTGCAGAGTTTCCTGAGCTACCAATGGGCGCCTCTCTCTCACCGGCTGCGCCCCCTGCCGCTACCCCGCCGCCCTGCACGCTATGAGTGACACACAGTCTCTCAGTGCGGCATCGTGACCTACAGGTCACAAAACTTAAAGTGGGCCATTGCTGTCCACGGGAGCAGCGGGGAGCGGCAGTTTTTGCGGCTACCTGATCCGATCAGCCCCGCAGATTAGGTACCCTACTTTTTTCCCATTTTTTAGCCCACGTCGGGCTCTCTTTAAGATAGTAGCTTATGTAGTATTATATTACAATAAATGTTAACAACACGTCTATAACATCAGTTCCCAAAGCACGGTGCTTGGCGGTAATATTTGATTCTTCTCTCTCATTTACTCCTCACATTAACTCCCTAACCAGCTCCTGCCATTTCCAACTGAAAAACATAGCACGTATCCGACCTTTTCTCTCCCATGACACAACCAAAATGTTAGTACATGCTCTTATTATATCTCGATTGGACTATTGCAATATATTGCTGGGTGGACTTCCAACTAACCGACTAACACTGCTCAATTCTGTACTGAACTCTGCTGCTCGACTCATTCATCTCTCCTCTCGCTCTTCCTCTGCTGACCCTCTCTGTCAAGCTCTTCACTGGCTACCAATTAATGAGAGGATTCAGTTCAAACTCTTAACCCTAACCTACAAAGCTCTCCACAATCTCTCTCCCCTGTACATCTCCTCACTAGTCTCCAGATACCAACCCAACCGCAATCTCAGATCTGCACACGAGCTTCTTCTATCCTCTTCTACAACTACCTCCTCACATTCACGTGTACAAGACTTCTTACGTGCCTTACCCCTCCTCTGAAATGCCCTTCCACAACACATTCGCCACTCTCCCACCTTTGAAATTTTTAAACGCTCCCTCAAAACCCACCTTTTCCGACAAGCATATTCTCTAGCTTAGGCCATGCACCCACTAAATAACCTAATTGCGCACTGCCTATATATATACTGTATACATCCCCACCTCTTGTTTCCACCCCATTCCTTTAGATTGTAAGCTCGCAAGGGCAGGGCTCTCATCCTTTTGTGTCATGGACTGTTATTAATTTAATTGCTTGCACACTGTTAGACATTTATACAGTTTAGTCATCATGTTAAATCAAATTGTAATCAGCAGTGCTGTATTTTGTATCAGTGTTCATATTTGATGTATATCATTGTCTGTATCGTTATGTATCCCTTGTTTGTTTTCTTACATTGTACAGCGCCACGGAATATGTTGGCGCTTTATAAATAAATAATAATAATAAATAATAATAATGTGTATACAGTACGTTCCTAGATGTAAACATGATATGGAAGTTGTGTCAGACGAGACAGCAGCAGCCTCACACTAGTGGATGTTCTTACACAAAACCGCCACTTCAGGGAGCATTTAGAAAGTACAGTAACTGTCACACAAACAGCCTTTCTTCTCCTGTCCCAGAACCTGCTCTTCCTCATTACAGAGGTTTTATGTGTAAACATGTAGAAGACGCATGATAAGCAGGACCTGCGCCAAGTCTATCTCTGCCAACTTTTGAGTTTTAGATTGAGTGTGGGATGTGGGAAGATTAGAATTACAGCCGGTTTTGCATTGCTATCTGTGACTCAGGATTTATTTTTTACACCAACTATAGGGACATAAACTGCAATGAAAACCTGATAAAGTTTAATTCTTGGTCGGAGTTTCTCTTCAATGCTGCTGAACAAACAGTTTACTGGTGTTCTGAAGTCATGTGACAAGCAGAGCAGGAAGAGAAGAGGTTAACCTGACAGTCAGATTCAAGTTAAATGACACAGAATGAATACCTTATGTGGCAGATAAAATGACTCTCCTAAGTAAACATTTCCCAAAGAAAATGTATTTCATTATACCTGATGCCTGACTTGCATGAGGTTTCCTTGTGGTGATCAGGGCGTTCAGCTGGAAGCAGGCCGGAGCTGCAGCCAATCAATGGGGCACAGTGAGATTGTTCTTTGGCACTTGGGCTGATGTAAATTCCTGGTTAAAGTGAATCAGAGACGAAGCTCAGGTTCAAAATTAGTAATTACCTTACAGAATGGGAAGCCTCCGGATCCTTTTGAGGCTTCCCTCGGTGGTCCACCGTGCCCTGTTGCTGAGCGCAGACTCCCTCCACATCGTGGCCATGCAGCTCCTCTTGCGCATTCATGGCCACGCATTAGACGCTCGAGCCAGCATGCGCAATAGCACTAAGCCCGCCGCTCCTTGTATCTGCATGTATCTGTTAGTGATGGGGACGCAACACAATTTGGTGGATTGCTATGCAAACTTGCTGGTGCCCGGTTATCTTCTTGTCTTGTTTTTGATTACTTCTCATGATGGTGAACTGTGCCTAAAGCGCCTTATGGCAAATCCGGCCCAGTTTGTACCACAATTTACCATTTAACCAATTACTTGTCCGAGCCATGCTTATGCGCTTTGAGTCCTATGGGAGAAAAGCACTTTAGGGCTAAAACCCACTTGAGCGATTTTCTGAGCGTTTAGGGAGCGAACCGCTAGTGATTTCCCTAAACGCTCAGCTAATGTTAATGGATGAGCCAAATTCCTCTGGAGCGTTTGTGATTACCAAATCGCAAAACGCAGGGCATGCAGCATTTTTCGCGTTTAGCGTTAGCAGTTCTGCAATGTAAAGTATTTAAACGCTGGCGTAATCGCTCATCAAAACCTGCACAGAGCGATTTTGCTAGCGTTTTGAAGTTACTGCACACTGTAACAAAATTAAAATGAATTGAAAGGACCAATCAGAATTAAAAACGCTAATCGCTACATAACCGCTGGCAAATTGAATACACTTTTTGAAGGGAAGATCTGCACAGACTATAAAAAACAAACTGCACTTACCTGGGGCTTCTTCCAGCTCCTGGCAGTCGATTGGTGCCCGAGCCGCAGCTCCTCTCCCTCCCGGCGTCCAGCCGTGAAGAAGTCAACCTCGCCAGGTTGGCTTCCGGGTCGACTTCATGTGCGCTCCATGGCACAGGTCACGTGGTGTAAGTGACGTCATCGGGTCTCTACTGCGCAGACGCAGTAGTTCTGCTCCTGCGCAGTAGAGACCCGATGATGTCCCTACACCACGTGACCCCCCGCCGTGGAGAGTACAGAAGCCGACCTGGAAGCTGACCTGGCAAGGTCGGCTTCTTCACCGCTGGACGCCGGGAGGGAGAGGAGCTGCGGCTCGGGCACCGATCGACTGCCAGGAGCTGGAAGAAGCCCCAGGTAAGTGCAGTTTGTTTTTTATAGTCTGCGCGAACCTTCCCTTTAAAATCACTACTTCAAACGCTCATGAAATCGCTTGCAAACCACTCATACAAAACACTAGCGATTGCAATTAGCGATAGCGTTTTGTAGTGGGTTCCAGGCCTCACTAATGTTGTTTGTTGTTGTTAGTGCATACATTACACTTACAACTTAAAGAGAACCCGAGGTGTGTTTAACCACTTCAGGATTCGGCGTACGCTTAACTACGCCCCTGAATCCTGAAGTGGATTGCATGGAAACGGCCGCTCGTATGAGCGGCCTTTCCATGTCAGTTCACGGAGGGTGTCTCCGTGAACACCCTGCGAGCCGCCGATCGTGGCTCGCAGGGTAAATGTAAACACACGGGGAAGATCTTCCCCGGTGTTTACATGTATACGGCGCTGCTGCGCAGCAGCGCCGTGGCGGAGATCGGCGATCCCCGGCCTCTGATTGGCCGGGGACCGCCGGCACCTGATAGGCTGAAGCCTATTCCATCAGGCGCAGGACGGAATTCCGTCCTGCGCCGCTCACAGGGGGAGGTAGAGGGAGGGAAGGGGAAGGCGGCCAGGAAGCGCTGCGGAGGGGGGCTTTGAAGAGAGCCCCCCCCCCGCAAGCGCAAGCAGCCGGCGGCGATCAGACCCCCCCAGCAGGACATCCCCCTAGTGGGGAAAAAAGGGGGGAAGTCTGATCGGCCTGGCTGCTAGCTGATCGGTGCTGCGGGCTGGAGAGCCCACGCAGCACCGATCAGCAAAACCACCCGGTATCCGGAAGTGGTTAAAGAATGTTATCTGCATACAGAGGCTGGATCTGCCTATACAGCCCAGCCTCTGTTGCTATCCCAAACCCCACTAAGGTCCCTCTGCACTCTGCAATCCCTCATAAATCACAGCCGTGCTGTGAGGCTGTGTTTACATCTGTAGTGTCAGTCTCAGCTGCTCCCACGCCTCCTGCATAGCTCCGGTCCCTGCCCCCGTCCCTTCCCTCCAATCAGCAGGGAGGGAAGGGATGCAGGCGGGGACTGGAGTTCTGCAGGAGGCGGGGAGAGCAGCAGACTGATACTATAGAGATAAACACAGCCAGCTCTGACAAGCTGTTTGTCAGCAGCGTGGCTGTGATTTATGAGGGATTGCAGAGTGCAGGGGGACCTTAGGGGGGTTTGGAATAGCAACAGAGGCTGGGCTGTATAGGCAGATCCAGCCTCTGTATGGAGATAACATTCTTCACACCCACCTCGGGTTCTCTTTAAGCACTGGGCTGCCGCATCCGTTTCGGTGCTGATGTCAATTTGCGTCTGCATCCCTATAGCAGCGCCATGCACAGCTATGGGGATTCGGATGCATTCTGCAAAAATCTGCAGCAAGTCTCATTTCTTTTTCCCCGCACTTGATTCGGGTGCAGCCTATCGATTTCAATAGGCTTTGTTTCAGCATCCAAAACCGCGTGTGGACAATGGTGTAGTAGAAATGGGCCCTAAGGCTTTGTGCACATTATAATTCGCAAGCACTGAGCGCTTTTGTGAGCTCTTTTTAAATCGATTTTCCTGACTTTTTTTGAGTGATTTGTGATTTTTGTAAGCGCTTTTGTTTGGCGATTTGAGCTTTTCTTTCTGCAGATAATCAGGAAGTGAACTCTTTGACCTGGAACTGAATATCTTTAACCTCTTGAGGACTGCAGGGCTAAACCCCCCTAGTGACCAGGCAATTTTTAGTTTAAAAGGCCACTGCAGCTTTAAGGCCAAGCTGCAGGGCCGCACAACATAGCACACGAGTGATTCCCCCGACCCCCTTTTCTCTCCACCAACAGAGCTCTCTGTTGGTGGGGTCTGATCGCTCCCCCCATGTTTATTTTTTTTTTAAATAAATATTTGTGTTGCTGTTTTTTTTAAAAAAAAACCCTCTTCCTTTAAATCCCTTCCCTCCCTCGCTCCCTCCCTCCCCACAGCCGGCCAATTACGGCGATCGGCTGTCATAGGCTTCTGCCTATGAGAGCCGATCGCTCTCTTGTCCCCCAGGGGGACAGCCGTGTCACACGGCTGTCCCCAGTACAGCGCTGCTGCTGATCACAGCGCTGCACAGAGTAAATAGACGGCGATCACGCCGTCTAACAATCTCCCGAGCGGCAATAGCCGCTCGGAGACTGAAGGCGGGGCGGAGCTCCGCCCCCCAAGCAGGAGATGCGCGCGCAGCCTGCGCACGATCTCCTGCAAAACAGAGCCCCAGGACTTTACGCCAATTGGCGTTAGGCGGTCCTGGGGCTGCGGCCACGCCTACTGGCGTGACGCGGTCGGCAAGAGGTTAATATACTTTCTAATGAAAAGTACTCACAGACTCTCCTATCCAATTGCTTTTTAAAGTGCTTAGCGATTTTCCTATACCTTGCATTGAAGCGCAGATGATCAGAAAATGGTGCAGGATCCGCGTTTGCGATTGGAAAGAAAGCTCTTTGCTCATGTGGAAACACTAACATTGAAATTCATTGCACAAGCACTTTGAGGGCTGGAACCCACTAGAACGTGTTTTTTTTTTTTTAGTGGGAGTGCTTTAGGGCTGGATCAGACGGACGCTTGTGCAGCGTTTACCGTCAGCGATTGGGGCTTGGCGTTAAACGGAATGGGAGCGTTTTTACCAAGCTTTCATGCGCGTTTACACGAACGCGGCGTTCAGGTCCTGATTGTCCCTGGCGTTCAAGGACCCCATGGAAGCTACATGTAGCTTTCAGGGGCGGTTAACCGCGACGGGTAATGTCCCCCTAGGCGAAGAAAAAACGCGACCGCATCCGAACGCAATGCGAACGTTGCTGAAAACCCTAAACACATCACCACCGCGACGCCAACGAACGCAACGCCTCCCAACGTCCGTCTGAACCAGCCCTAAATTCACTAGCAATTTTTCTAAGCGCTCAGCTAATGTAAATGGATGGGACAAATTCCACTGGAGCGATTGTGATTTTCAAAATCGCAATCGCAGGACATGCAGCATTTTGGGAGTGTTTGCACTTCAATGTAAAGTATTGAAGCGCTGGCAAATCGCGTATGAATCGCTACACAGAGCCATCTGTGTGTGATTTTAAAATTACTGCAAACTGAAAAAAAAAATTATAATAATTTAAAACAACCAATCAGAGTTGAAATCGCAATCACAATCGCTGGCAAAAATCTTACACTTTTTGAAATCGCTACCAAAATCGCCACAAAAAGCTCATGAAATTGCTTACAAAAAGCTAATTCAAAACGCCAGCGATTGCGATAGCGATTTGTGACTTGTAGTGGGTTCCAGGCCTCTTAAAAAAAATCTCAAACCGCTCATAGGGCTTGATTTACTAAACCGTGATAACTCATATAACGGTTTTTGCGCAATGGCAAATTTACACACGCAATCGCGAAAACGCTAGCGCAGCCGTGATATGAGGTATCACAGTTTAGTGAAGCAAGCCCATAGTGTGCACAAGCCCTATTGCTGGGGATAAACCATGCGTTTTTTCAGCAGATAGATGGTTCGATAGATAATTTCTGATATGTCCGATCTTACTTTTGATCGATTTACCGCTCGATTTCTCACAGAAGTGAAAATCAAACGGAAAATCAACCGAAAAAACGCATCGTGTATTCCCAGCATAAAGTTTTAACCACTTGCCGACCGCACGATGGCGGCTCGCAGGCTAAATGTAAACACAAGCGGAAATAATCCGCTTTGTTTACATTGTACGGCGCTGCTGCGCAGCAGCGCCGTAAGGCAGATCGGCGATCCCCGGCCAATCAGCGGCCGGGGATCGCCGACATGTGACAGGGGACAGCCTGTCACTGGCTGCACAGGACGGATAGCGTCCTGTGCAGCCTGGTCACCAGGGGGGGCCAGGTAGGAGAGGGAGGGGGAGGATTTCGCCACGGAGGGGGGCTTTGAGGTGCCCCCCCCCCCGCAACACCCAGCAGGCAGGAGCGATCAGACCCCCCCAGCACATCATCCCCCTAGTGGGGAAAAAAGGGGGGCGATCTGGTCGCTCTGCCTGCACCCTGATCTGTGCTGGGGGCTGCAGAGCCCACCCAGTACAGATCAGCTAAAACAGCGCTGGTCCTTAAGGGGGGGTAAAGGGTGGGTCCTCAAGTGGTTAAAGGATACCTGAAGTGACATGTGACATGATGAGATAGACATGTGTATGTACAGTGCCTAGCACACAAATAACTATGCTGTGTTCCTTTTTTTTCTTTCTCTGTCTGAAAGAGTTAAATATCAGGTATGTAAGTGGCTGACTCAGTCCTGACTCCTGACAGGAAGTGACTACAGTTTGACCCTCACTGATAAGAAATTTCTTTTTTTTATCTCTGCTAGGAAAGTGTTTTATAGTTGGAATTTCTTATCAGTGAGGGTCACGCTATAGTCACTTCCTGTCTGAGTCAGGACTGAGTCAGCCACTTACATACCTGATATTTAACTCTTTCAGACAGAGAAAGAAAAAAAGGAACACAGCAAAGTTATTTGTGTGCTAAGCACTGTACATACACATGTCTATCTCATCACATCACATGTCACTTCGGGTATCCTTTAAGACTATTTCTTCAGTACTGTATTGTATGCAGCAGAGTGACCTACCCTCATGTTCCTGTTTCTTGCATGAATGCGATGTCTACATTTTGTCATAGACAGGCCATGCTTGCTGTCAGCTGCAGTTACCATCAATATGTATGTACAGTGTGTAGAGGAGAGTCACATACAGTCTGTACTGTCTGCACTGCACATATAGTCATAGTAAATGCCAGGAGGAAGATCACAGTGGGTACATTCCAATTTCCTGGAATATCAGTGACTCACCAACGCTTAGGGTGGTTAACTCATTCCTGCTCACAAGCATGTGTATGTAGCTGCCCAATGAAAATACTTTCATCTGTAAACTAGACAGAATTTCGCAACATGAAAACAGAATTCCTTGCCTGACAGATTTTTCCAGAGATCATCTAGTTTACCATGTACAGTCCGACTGACAGTGGTTCCTTTACCAATCACATATTCCTCCTGACCGGAGCTGTAATCTATCAACGGATACCCCAAAGTCCGACTAAAGCCTGGTGCATGCTTAGAGAAACCGTAACCAAGAATTGAACTTCATCCCAATCAGTAGCTGATACCCCCTTTCCCATGAGAAATTTATTCCTTTTCTCAAACGGATCATCAGGGGCGCTGTATGGCTGATTTTTTGGTGAAACCCCTCCCACAATTGATGTCAGCGCCTCATAGCTCTGAGGTTCTGACATCACACTGAGCCTTGTTGCATTGTGGGAAATAACAGTTTTTTACAACTGCCAAAAAAGCAAGCAGCATCTCCTTCCAGTGACATCACCTGCCAGCAGTAAAAATGTTGCCATGTGATAAATGGCAGAATGTAAATTAGGGAGAGGAAATATTTTACATATGTGCAAACACTGATTAAATAATTTATACAGTACATAATTATTGTAAAAATTAAGCACTTTTTTTATTACATTATTTTCACTGGAGTTCCTCTTTAAGGTGCCCATACATTAGGAGACTTTGGTGGCCGATCAACCAACCAATTTGATTATTATTATCAAATTGGTTGAAAATCAGTCCCGCCAAGTGCAGGCTCAATCAATGATACGACCAATTTCAGGCAGATTTCGATCGCGCCTGGTGCAAGATGTCGGGCCAAAGATGGTTGCTCGGGTGTGCGGCGGTATGGCAGGCAATTTCGGAGTGAGCGAAGAAACCCTTGCCGCTGTAACGTATAAATGTGCCCCCCTGTGTGTGCATTATACATTACCTGTCCCGTGGCATCCTTCACGCAGTGTCGGTAACCTCCGGACGGCCTCGGTACTCTCCACTTATGCATAGCTTCTAACGTCGGCGCATAGCGTCTGAAGTCAGGCGCTATGTGCCAGCGGCGAGTATGGAGGTTACGGACACCGCGTTGAATGCTGTCACAGGACAGGTAATGTATAAATGCACACACTGGGGGAGGGGCACATTTATAAATTGGGGGCAGCGGACACAGCCAATTCCCTTAAGATTTCATGCTGATATCGGACGGAAATCGGTCTGTAGTATATGGGCAGCTTTGACGAACAGACAAATTTATCTCTAATCAGATTCAATTAGAGATAAAATTGTCTCTTTGTTGAATCTGCCCATAATCTCCTGATGTATGAGCACCTTTACAATTATGATTGGTCAATCACTGACCGCTTTTTTATGGGGGAGGGGGGAAATCCAGGAGGGACAATCTCATTGGCTGCCATGTTCTGCTGACTTTGGGGTGAGGGGTCAGTTTTTGGCTCCATGTAAAAGAATGGGGTCGGATCGAACTGCACGATCTGTTCGCTGGCGGGCGAAGGGCTGATGATCGCCGGAAACCATTCACTGGCGAACGGTTCGGTTTATCACTGGTTGTTTTATCATTCAAACCACACTGGTCCTTTATATCATCATTAGTTTTCCTTCATTTTAACATTTAAAAATAATAAACACTGTATATCAATTTAACTGATGGGAATAAAGTTTAGAGCGAGAGTCATATACAGTAGCAAGAAAAAAAGTATGTAAACCCTTTGGAGTTATATGGATTTCTGCACAAATTGCTTACAAAATGTGATCTGATCTTCATCCATGTCACAACAATAGACAATCACAGTTTCCATGTTTCCATGTTTTTATTGGACACACCATGTAAACATTCACAGTGCTGGTGGAAAAGTATGTGAACCCTTGGACTTAATAAATGGCTGAACCTTCTTTGGCAGCAATAACTTCATCCAAGCGTTTCCTGTAGTTGCAGATCAGAGGTGCACAACAGTCAGGAGTAATTCCTGACCATTCCTCTTTACAGAACAGTTTCAGTTCAGCAATATTATTGGGATTTCTGGTGTAAATCGCTTTCTTGAGGTCATGCCACGGCATCTCAGTTGGGTTTTGGTCAGGACACTAAATGGGCCACTCCGGAAGGTGTATTTTCTTCTGTTATTGATTTACTTCTATGGTTTGGGTTGTTGTCCTGTTGCAACACCCATCTTCTGCTGAGCTTCTGCTGGTGGACAAAGCCAACAGTGGGCCCCTGTGCAGAATTAATGAAGAGGCCCATTGTAAGTAGCCATACATACTTATATCAGATTACGGATCACTGTTCCTCCTGGGTTTCAGAGCGAAACACACAAAGAAGAGCCGACAAAATAATCATGCCCTAACTGTGGTACAACTGCATGGGCCCTAGAGAGCATGGGGCCCTGTGCGGCTGCACAGCCTATGTCAGCCTCTGGCTAGTGGACAGATGGCCTTAAGTTCTCCTGCAAAATGTCTTGATAAACTTTGGAATTCATTTTTCCTTCGATGATAGCAATCTGTCCAAGCCCTGACGCAGAAAAGCAGCCCCAAACCATGATGCCCCCACCACCATACTTCGCAGTTGGGATGAGGTTTTGATGTTGGTGTGCTGTGGCTTTTTTTCTCTACACATAGTGTTGTGTGTTTCTTCTAAACAACTCAACTTTGGTTTCATCTATTCACAGAATATTTTGCCAGTACTGCTATGGAACATCCAGGTGCTCTTTTGAAAACTTAAAACATGCAGCAAAGTTTTTTGGGGACAGCAGTGGCTTCCTCTGTGGTATCCTCCCATGCACGCCATTCTTGCTTAGTGTTTTACGTATTGTAGATTCGCTAGCAAACATGACTTAGCATATGCCAGAGACTTTTGTAAGTCTTTAGCTGGCACTCTAGGATTCTTCTTCACCTCATTGAGCATTCTGTGCTGTGCTCTTGCAGTCATCTTTACAGGATGGCCACTCCTAGGGAGAGTAGCAGCAGTGCTGAACTTTCTCCATTTATAGACAAGTTGTCTAAGGCCTAGTGCACACCGGAGTGTTTCCGCTGCGGTTTGCGATCTGCTTGCGGGTGCGGATCCGCTAGGGTAATGTATTTCAATGGGCTGGTGCACACCAGAGCGGGAGGCGTTTTGCAGAAACGCAAACTCCCGGGCTGCTGCAGATTTTGGATTGCGGATGCGTTTCTGCCTCCAATATAAAGTATAGGAAAACCGCAAACCGCTCTGAAAAACGGCACTTCAGAGCGGTTTGCCAGGCGTTTTTTGTTACAGTAGCTGTTCAGTAACAGCTTTACTGTAACAATACATGAAATCTACTACACCAAAGCCGCTAGACAAAACCGCAAAACGCTAGCTGAAACGCTGCAGAAAAATAAGAAAAAGCGTTTCAAAATCTGCTAGCATTTTGCGGATCTGCTAGCGGGTTTTGGTGTGCACCAGGCCTAACTGTGGATTGATGAACTGCAAGGTTTTTGGAGAGGTCATTAGTCTAGGGGTTCACATACTTTTTCCACCTGCACTGTGAATGTTTACATGGTGTGTTTAATAAAAACATGGAAACATTTAATTTTTTGTGTGGCATTAGGATACCCGAGGTGACATGTGACATGATGAGATAGACATGTGTATGCACAGTGCCTAGCACACAAATAACTATGCTGTGTTCCTTTTTTTCTTTCTTTGCCTGAAAGAGTTAAATATCAGGTATGTAAGTGGCTGAATCAGTCCTGACTCAGACAGGAAGTGACTACAGTGTGACCCTCCCTGATAAGAAATTCCAACTATAAAACACTTTCCTAACAGAACATGGCTTCTGAGAGCAGAAAAGAGATAAAACAGGTCAATAGTTCACAGACTTTAGCTCTGGCATACTTCAATGAATGTGTCATTGAGCAAAAACAATAAAACAGTTAAAACTTAAAAAGTAGATTTAAACATAAAATAAGACTGTGGAATATCTTAAAAAGATAGATACAATTGTTTATTTCATTAGATAATTTTCACCTCGGGTGTCCTTTAAGCAGACTGTGACTGTCTATTGTGTAATTTTATGATCAATTTGTGCAGAAATCCTTATAATTCCAAAGGGTTAACATACTTGTCCTTGCTGCTGTATTTACATAGATCTGTACACGAGTCCTGAAAGAGAGACAAATGAAGAAACAGGGACTTACCCTCCAAAAGAGGGACAGTTGGGAGCTATGCTGTATATGATTTTGTATCTTCCAAGCAGTTACTGACATTGTATCAGAACAGATTAAATCTTATCATTGTTCTTTGATTGAGGGTTTACTCTTCTTCAAAGCAAACCTGAACTGAAAATTGACTTTTGAGATAATTAAAGCTGGCCATACACTAGGCCGATTCCCGCCAGATCGACAGCAGATTCAATCACTGGGATCGAATCTGCTGTCACATCGTTCACGCTACACGCCGAATTTCGATCTATCCCGTCGATTGCTCCGTGCAGAAAGTTACCCTCGATCGCCCGCGGGTAGGGAGCGCGTCGCTAGTGGCGTTCGAGTGCCCGACGACCGACGCAATGGAGCGGCAATACATTACCTGCTCCACCGGCGCGACTCACCCCGGTCACCGCTGCTCCGTCTCTGCGCTGGTCTCCGGGGTCTTCACTTCTTCCTGCCCGGCAGGAAGTTTAAACAGTAGAGGGCGCTCTACTGTTTAAACTTCCTGCTGGGCAGGAAGAAGTGAAGCATGCCGGAGACGGAGACCAGAGCGGAGACGGAGCAGCGGTGACCGGGGGCAGTCGTGCCGGCGGAGCAGGTAATGTATGCGGGGGCGGGAGGGAGCGGCGGCAGCACCACCACCCCCAACGGTTTCAGGCTGAAATCGGTTCACAATCTGTTTGCTGTAAAGGTAGCCATACGATCCCTCTCTGATCAGATTCGATCAGAGAGGGATCTATCGAATCTGATGGCAAATCGACCAGTGTATGGCTACCTTAATTGTATGTGTAGTAGCAATGGCATATAGAATGTTCTTGGACTTTCATATTCTTACTTTCATTGTAAGGTGTTACATTTTAAAGAGACACTGAATCGAAAAAAAAATTATGTTATAATGAATTTCTTGTGTAGTACAGATAATTACTACAACATTAGTAGCAAAAAAAATATTCTCATAATTTTATTTTCAGTTTTTTTATAACATTGCATCATTCTCTAATATTTGCAGTTTACACACTACTCAGCATTTTAAATTATTTTACAGAGCAGGCTAGTGAAATTTTGAACTGTCCTCTGTAGAGAAAAAAAAACAATACAGTCATTGACACTTGTGAGAACAAGCTTCAGAAGATTGTGCGACTTTTCCACGGATTGTTGATAGGCAGCGAAATGCCTCTCAAACTCTCACAACTGCTCACTGCTGTCTGGTAACTGATTGTTGCTGCCTGGTATCTGCTAACTGCTGCCTGGTAACTGCTTGCTGAGCACACAGCTCAACAGTCCGTGGAAAAGTGGCCTGAAAGTCGTAACGCTCAGTGGCTCTTTTGCATAGATAACAACTGGAGTTTCTCAACTCTTCCTGTACTGGAAACAATATTAGACTTACCGTATGTCTCTGCTCCTAATGTTTTATTTCTTAGCTGTACATATACAAATCATTATATCCTATTTTTTTCAGCTTCAGTGTCTCTTTAACTGTGAATTATACTCAGCAGCTATGTCAGTGTGATGAATCTGATTCGTTCAGCTTCCAGCAAAAATAAATAGCTTTTATGCTTTTCATCACTCTTGTTATCAAGACTGTTTGCTCAGCCAGATAAAAGAGTTTTCTATCCATTTATGCCTCTTTTCCACGGACTGTTGAACTGTGTGCTCAGCAAGCAGTTACTAAGCAGCAGTGAGCAGTTATCAGGCAGCAGCAAGCCGTTCCAGGCAGCAGCAAGCAGTTGTGAGCGTTTGAAAGGCATTTCACTGCCTATCAACTGTCTGTGAAAAAGAGGCCTAACGTTTCAGGAGAGCCATGGCTGCATACCACTGCCTCATTTGCATACATGAAATGCTGCTTTTTTTAACCTATTCAATGAAAACAAATATAAAGTACACGCAAGTTTGAAGTAGACTTGGTACTACATGTACTTGTTTATCTCACACCACGTCAGTTCAGGTGTGCTCTAAGGTCCCATGGGCATTTCTCTATTATGTAAGAACCTGTTCAGTCATGAATAGCTTCAGGCCCCTTTTCCACGAGCAGTTTATGGGCAGTGAAAAGCCTCTCAAACTCTCACAACTGCTCGCTGCTGCCTGGCAACTGCTCACTGCTGCCTGGCAACTGCTCACTGCTGCCTGGCAACTGCTCACTGCTGCCTGGCAACTGCTCACTGCTGCCTGGCAACTGCACGCTGCTGCCTGGTAACTGCACGCTGCTGCCTGGTAACTGCTCGCTGCTGCCTGGTAACTGCTCGCTGCTGCCTTGCAACTGTTTGCTGCTGCCTGGCAACTGTTTGCTGCTGCCTGGCAACTGTTTGCTGCTGCCTGGCAACTGTTTGCTGCTGCCTGGCAACTGTTTGCTGCTGCCTGGTAGCTGCTTGCTGCTGCCTGGCAACTGTTTGCTGCTGCCTGGTAACTGCTTGCTGAGCACACAGTTCAATTGCCAGTGGAAATGAGCCCCCCTAAGGATAGGAACACACTAGGCAGAAACTCTAGTGTTGCGAGAAACGAGACTCATTCTGCAATGTGCGTTTTTGAAAACGGACAAATTGCTGCATATGTTTCAAAAACACATCTAAAACGCACCTAATGTATGTCAATGGTGACGCACAGGTATCGCGTTTTATTGCATTTTGTATGCGTTTTTCGTTGATTTAAAAAAAAAAAAAAAGTTTGATGATGTATTTCTGCTTCCTGTTGAATTTCTAGTGATTTGCACAAAACGCATATAAATAATGCATACAAAACGCACAGGAAACGCACTTGCGATTTATATGTGCGAAGCGAAAATGCATTAATATGCAAGAAAAAACATGCGCAAGCTGAAAATGCAAAACGCACTCAAAACGCACAAACGTATATGCAGCAAAACGTAACCTTACACACACCACTTAAGGCTCATACACACATCAGACTATAGTCTTTGGAAAATGAAAGATCACAGACCAATCTTACCACCCTTCATGTAGTATGAGAGCCATACCTACACAGTCTTTTCTTTGGAGCTGAACTCCCCATCAGAAAAATATCTTTGCAAGATGCTGCACACAGAGATGCTGTACAGACACAAAAGATCAGTATCTGCAAAAGATCTGTTCCTGCCAAAGATCCGTTCCTGCAAATTGCATTCATAGTCTATGAGATCTGCAGATCATCATACACATATTGTTTAACTGACATTCATCTGCAGATCAGACAATCATCTGCAGATCTGAAAATCCATCCTGGTGGATCTGATCTGCAGATGAATGTCTGTTAAACAAGGTGTGTATGATGATCTGCAGATATCATAGACTATGAATGCATTTTGCAGGAACGGATCTTTTGCAGGAACAGATCTTTTGCAGATACTGATCTTTTGAATGTCTACAGCATCTTTGTGTGCAGCATCTGCAGCAAAGATTTCTGTCTGATGGGGAGTTCAGCTCCATAGAATAGACTGTGTAGAGTATGGCTCTCATACTACATGGAAGGGGGTAAAATTGGTCTGTGATCTTTCATTTTCCAAAGACTATGGTCTAATGTGTGTATGAGCCTTTAGTGTGTTCCCACCCGATCAGGAACTGTTATCATTTTACGAGCTGCAGATATTGAGAGATGGTGAATATAAGCAGTGTAGAGTCCTTGGTTTATTGCTTATGAAATACACCCTGAAAAGCCATCTGGAGATTGTTGCGTTTCATGCTGTCCTATTGCCTGGATGTAACGCAAACACATATTCCATTAAGGATGCAATTATTGCACTCAGCGTATTGACCGTGCAATTCTAGCAGCTATTAATGGAGTTTATAATGTCTCAGCATGGATAGATTAACATTTTTAATTGAAAAAGCTTTAACATTATCTAATCATTGTAATGGTTTAATATCTTATACATTGGTTACCTAGTTTTACAGTGGTAAACATTACTGTGCAAGTCCTGCAAGCAAAAGGCTATTGCAACCAGAGCCGGGACAAGGTCCTCCAGCACCCAAGGCTGAGACTCCAAAGTGCGCCCCCCTCCCCCATACCTCCCACCCCAGCCGTCACACACTGATTGGTATTAGAGTAAGAGGGCCACAGGGCCCACAACCTCCCCAACACCTTAATCTCTAGTTATCTGGCTTGCAGTCACTGCTATGTATCCCCTTTTCTTATTTCTTTCTGCTTAATACACAAATATGGTACGTACAGACATACGATAACGATCGTTCGTTCTGAACGACGAACGATGTTAAAGGAGGTATCGGCCGATGATCGTTTGAAGAAAGGCTACTTTGAACATCGTTCGTGTACGAACGATCTTGGAACGAGCGTTGCGTGCGCAACATGATGTATAAACTGATTTCAAACACAAGTGTCAAAAAGAACTGTTTGAGCATGTGCAAAGCTTTGAGAACGAACGATCAACGACCGATCGTTGTACAGACATTACTTTTTGAACGATGGTCGTTGGAAAAGATCTGGCAGAATGGATCGTTCTTTACCAATGACATATCTCGTTGGTCGGTCGTTTTAATGATCGTTCGTGCACTTTTTACGAACGATCGTTGGGCAATGCCGTCGGTAACGATCGTTTTAAACGACTATAGTCGCATGTCTGTACGCACCCTTAGGAATGACAACTGAAGGTAGGAGAATCTCTGAGTTGCAAGCTTTGTCTCATAAAGAGCCATATTTGGAGTTTTATCAAGATAGCATAGTGTTATATCCAGTTCAATCTTTTCTTCCAAAATGTACATCTTCACCTCATCTAAATCAGGAATGGACTCTTCCGTCATTTAAATCACAGGAGGATCCATCTAAGCCTCATTCGTTAGATATTCCGTCTACAATTAAAGCATATCTACAGGCAACTGAGAGTATAAGAGACTCAGACAGACTATTGACAACTGAATCTGGAAAACTGTATACTTACCTGAGTAGTTTTCCTTTCCTAGTGTTTGTCCATGTCAGTATACTACTGGGCAAAGCCCCGCCTCCCTTTGCCCCAATAGGACAATAAATTTATAAAAGGTCTCCCACACCCCATGCCATCATTCCATGTTATTAGTACGAGCCGACAGCATAGGGTGGGGCCGTATACTGACATGGACAAACACTAGGAAAGGAAAACTACTCAGGTAAGTATACAGTTTTCCAGATTCCCTAGAGTTTGCCATGTCAGTATACTACTGGGCAATAACTAGACAACTCAAGGGTGGGTATGCTGCACACAAATTTAATATAAGTTCACCAGTATTATAAACAAACATTATAGTGCATCCTTTACAGCAGAGGAAATAATTCTCTTTCCAAACTGAATAGTTGAGAGGGCAGCCGGCTCCACACAATAATGTCTCAAAAAGGTGTGATCTGTAGACCAATTAGCTGCCCTACACACCGTCATCAATGGCACTTTGTTCAGTGCTGCCCATGAAGAAGATATACTCCTTGTTGAGTGGGCATTAATGTCCTTCGGGGGATCCAAGCCACTTGACTTATAGGCCGCCTCAATCAATTTAACAATCCAACAAGCCAACGTTCTTGTGGATGCCATTTTCCCTTTTCTATATCCCGAAGGGACAACGAATAGTCTGTCTGAGTCTCTTATACTCTCAGTTGCCTGTAGATATGCTTTAATTGTAGACGGAATATCTAACGAATGAGGCTTAGATGGATCCTCCTGTGATTAAAATGACGGAAGAGTCCATTCCTGATTTAGATGAGGTGAAGATGTACATTTTGGAAGAAAAGATTGAACTGGATATAACACTACTCTATCTTGATTAAACTCCAAATATGGCTCTTTATGAGACAAAGCTTGCAACTCAGAGATTCTCCTACCTGACGTAATTGCTATTAAAAACACCGTTTTCCATGAAAGGCCTTGCAATGTAACTGTTTCATTTTGAAATTGCTCAGATGATAAAAAATCTAGAACTAGAGGCAGATCCCATTTAGGAAATCTTGGTTTAAACGGAGATCTTAGTTTTATTGCCGCTTTAAAGAACTGTTTCACCAACGGATGAGATGACCAAGATATTCCTGAAAAAGATGAAATAGCTGACACACAGGGCCGGATTACCGACCAGGCAACAAAAGCAGTCACTTGGGGCCCCATTCAGAGTCAAAGGGGCCCCATTAGCACATAAAGCAGCCCTTGCCATCCTGTCAGCAGTGGTTGGATGGTATAATGGTTAAAGGGACTCTGAGCAGTGCAGTAACTATGGAAAGATGCATATCATTTTAAAGCTTTCTTTCTCCTCTTTCCAATGATATCTAAACGGCTGCTCTATGCCTTTTCGTTTTCGATATTTTTGCGATTGAAATTGCGGCCACAGGACGACTTTTCTCCAAAGTCAGCGGTGGCTGGATGATATAAAGGTTAAAGGGACTCTGAGCAGTGCAGTAGCTATGGAAAGATTCATATCATTTTAAAGCTCTCTTTCTCCTCTTTCCAATGATATATAAACAGCTGCTCTAAGCCTTTTAGTTTTCGATATTTTCGCGATTGAAATCGCGGCCACAGGACGACTTTTCTCCAAAGTCAGCGGTGGCTGGATGGTATAATGGTTAAAGGGACTCTGAGAAGTGCAGTAACTATGGAAAGATTCATATCATTTTAAAGCTCTCTTTCTCCTCTTCCCAATGATATATAAACAGCTGCTCTATGCCTTTTAGTTTTTGATATTTTCGCGATCGAAATCGCGGCCACAGGACGACTTTTCTCCAAAGTCAGCGGTGGCTGGATGGTATAATGGTTAAAGGGACTCTGAGCAGTGCAGTAACTATGGAAAGATGCATATCATTTTAAAGCTCTTTTTCTCCTCTTTCCAATGATATAGAAAACGGCTGCTCTATGCCTTTTAGTTTTTAATATTTTCACGATCGAAATCACGACCACAGGACGACTTTTCTCCAAAGTTGGCAGCTCGATTCAGCACAATGCAATGAAATATAAGGAACCCAGGGGGATATAATTACAAACATCATGCTGGTAGGTGTGAGGATGTAATGAATTAGTTGTGGGTATGCTTAAAGGCATATCCACAGGCACTGCTTGGAGTCCCTTTAAGGGCTCTGCCGCTGACACAGGAGACCAGGGTTCGAATCTCAGCTCTGCCTGTTCAGTAAGCCAGCACCTATTCAGTAGGAGACCGTAGGCAAGTCTCTCTAACACTGCTACTGCCTATAGGGCGCGTCCTAGTGGCTGCAGCTCTGGCGCTTTGAGTCCACCAGGAGAAAAGCGCGATATAAATGTTATTTGTCTTGTCTTGTCAAATGATGCCGTGCGCTGCTGATTGTCTTCAGAGCCAGGCTCTCCTCCTATAATAATAATTCCTTTTTTTGTATAGCGCCTTTCTCCTGTCGGACTCAAAGCGCTTGCGAGGCAGCCACAAGAGCGCACTCAGTAGGCAGTAGCAGTGTTAGGGAGTCTTGCCCAATGAACTCCTTACTGAATAGGTGCTGGCTTACTGAGTAGGAAGAGCCAGGATTTGAACCCAGGACTCCTACATCAGAGGCAGAGCCCTTAACCATTACACTATCCAGCCACAGGTCCCCCTCCTGCTACTGTGCGCTCTGCCGCTGCCCACTCCACCCTCCCTTCCCACAGAGAACCACAGCTGCAGCAAGAATGATAGCAGCAGATGGCAAACGCTCACTCACCTATCCATGATCCAAGCAATAGAGATCCCGTCATCTGAAACCCATCTGTCTCTTCTACAGTGCAGCCGCTCGCTCTGAACTTCCTGATTCTCAGATCAGACATGAAGTAGGAAGTAGTAATAGTAGTAGTAACAGAGCGGCAGCACTCTAGAGGAGACAGATGGGCTCCGGATGACGGGACCTCTATTGCTTGGATCGCAATAGGTGAATGTGATTCATCTGGTGCTGTCATTCTCCCCCACTGCGGCTGCCTTCTCTGCTGGACTATCGTATTCACTGGGATGGAGGCTGCATGGTGGCTGTCTAGTTTGGGAGGAAATTGGTTGTTCGGTGGTGGGAGTGGTTATGTAATTCTGTCTGGGGAATGGCTTTCGGTTTGGCGGTGTCCAGAGCTTTCTGCTATTGCCAGGCTGGAGATGCAGGGGGAAAGTGCTGCTGCTGTGATATCTGGCGCCCTCTTCACAAGGGTGCCCCAGCCCCTGAGTGCAAATGTCCCAGCCATTTATCTCTCACTCTGCATTTTGCCGCTGCTATTACCTGCATTGTGCACCCACAGAGGAAAGCGTGCTGTTGCCCATAGCAACCAGTAGCTCGGCTGCCCGGTGTGTGCGACATATTGCTGTGCAGCTGCATCTTCTGATTCTATTACGACATGATGGGGGAGCCCAAATCAGTTACTTTGCTTAGGGCCCCATTTAGCCTTAATCCGGCTCTGCTGACACATGTCTGCGGAACGTTGAATAGGATAAGTTAAGATCTAGTCCCTTCTGTAAGAATGACAACAGATTACATGGTTTTATATTAGATGGTGAGAACCCCTGATTTTTTGCAAATTCACCAAAAGCTTTCCAGACTCTATTATAAGACATAGCAAGGAAATGAGCAGCGCTACTTAAAAACAGACTAGTGCCTACCTGCAAAAGAGTGCAAGCCCCACTTGTGGGGTCGAATACACACCGAGCATACACATGACCTGTCTACCACTGGAGGAGGATGTTGGTTTCCTGTAACAGCTTGCATGCAACCTATTAAGTACTCGTCTCTCCCACTGCGAAGAAGTCAATCCTCCATGGGAGGGGCCTAACACTGACTAAATCCTAACCTATGTATATGCATAGCCTGAGTGCGCTACCAAATAAAATTGAAAAATCGAAAATTGCGCAAAAGGTGGATCAGCGCAACACCAGGCCGCCTCCGAATGGCCTCCAATCAGAGATGCGCTGAGCCCCCCCAGGAACTACAAACGCACTTTGAACCCAAACAGAAGCTCTGCATATACACCAAAAGCATGGCTGTTAGGTGGGAGCAGCGGACCAAAAAATTAGTACATAGTAAGGATTGGAGGCCATTCGGAAATAAATGTCAGCCTCCACATGCCTCTTAGTTCAGGTGTGCTTTAAAAATCCGTTAAAAAAAGTCTGCTGCCCTGTGCAGCCAGTTACTTATGCAGCCAGTATAGTTTGGACTAAAGCTACGTACACACATGCAACAACGATCGTTCGTTGTCAACGACGAACGAACTTTTAATTGATGAAAGAACGACCTAAGTAAAGTTAGTTTTAAAAGGTGTGTAACGATCTGATCGTTAGAACGAACGTTACATCACGTAAAAGCAACTATTGCGCTTGCGCATAAAAATGAAAAGTTCCATGGAGAAATAGTGAAATGCGCATGTCAAACCTAGTACGAACGATCGTTTCCAACGATGTACTACTTTTGCAAACGATCGTCGTTGGGAAAAATCCGCCAAGCTAGATCGTTCGTTTTAACCGATCTAGCTCGTTCGTCGTTAGACTTAATGGTCGTTGGCTGCTTTTTTTTCAAACGATCGTCGTTTGAAACGATCGGGGAACGATCGTTTCAAACGACTATAGTCGCATGTGTGTACGCACCTCTAGTCTCCTGTGTTGGAGGAAGGGAAGGTTAGTAGTTGGAGCCCTCATACAGCTCTGGGCTGCTCCCCTCTAGTTACGCCCCTGCTGGTTTTTTCCATAGGTAATACACATCCATCTCTCCAATGAAGCTCTATTGGTTTTTCCCTTTGATATGAAGAACAAATGAAAGTACAAAAGTACAAGAGTATGAGCTGTTGTTTTCCCTGTTCTGCAGGAACAATAGGCCCTATGTTCCCGATTCTGTTCTGTCATCTTCATAGTAATTGCAATGTGCCCCCAAGGGTATTATACTTGCGCATTCACTTTATGAGTCTAATTGTGGTTTCCCAGCCTTGCCGCTCTCACTTCATCTTACGTAAACAGTGCTGTAATAAGAGTCCACCCATCTCGAAAGTGCACCCAGAAATTAACTATATTACAAAGTGTCATCAAAGGATTCCAAACGCATCAGGCTGGGAACACACTAGGCAGTGCAGGAAATGTAGCGCTTTGCTGCAAATGCGTTTGTGCGTTTATAGTGCGTTTCCTTTGCGTTTGCATCTTGCTTTTTTTCCCGCACATGCATTTTTTTTTTGCGTTTTGCTTGTGCTTTAATGCTTTTGCGGTTTGCATATATAAATCGCATATGCGTTTTGTATGCGTTTTGCATGCTTTTTTATGCATTTTATGCAAATCACTAGGAAGTCAACAGGCACTAGAAATATATTATCAAACAACGCATAAAAAAACGCACTAAAACGCAATACCTCTGTGTCACCATTGACTTTCGTTATGTGCTATTTAGATAAGTTTTGGAAAAATATGCAGCAAGACCAGCGATTTTAAAAACGCACATTGCAAAAAGCAAACATCTGCGTTTTCTCATGCAGTTCATTGACTTGCATTATATGCATTTTTCCTGTGTTTTCGGCAATGCTAGATGCAGATCCAGCGAGGGCCTGCATGAGTCCCGGTTGCGCAGTAGCACCAGGGGCGTATCTGGGCAATATAGCACCCATGGCAAACACTGAAATGGCACCCCACTAATAGGTAGCCAGATTTGCCCCCTAGTATTATGTAGCCAGAGGTGCCCCCATTATTAGGATAGATGTGTCCCTCCAGTGTAGTTGTCCAGAGGTAACCTCTCCAGTTTAGGTATCCCACTCCCCACCAGTGTAGGTAGTGAAAGGTGCCCCCAGTCCCCCCTAAGCTCCTCTTATTATAGATAGCCCCCCTCCCTCCCCCCATTAGGGCATTGCATTGGTGTCTGTGGGCTCTCTATTACTCACAGAACTCAGATCACCGGTGACCGAAGAGAGATAGAGAGAGGCGCACAGTACCAATTATGTCACTTCCACATATGTAGTGCTCTGTGTCCATAGTCACTATGCACCTCTCTCTCTCTCTCTCTCTCTCTCTCTCTTCTGTGGCTGCTGATTTGAGGTTTGAGTGATGGGGAGGTACTCAGGCAGGCATGGTGCCGATAGAGCTGTGGCGCCCATGGCAAGAGCCATGCCTGTATCCCTCTAGATACGCCACTGAGTAGCACGGAGCTGCTCCTGCAGCAGTGATCGGGACCCTCTGTGCATAAGCGGCTATTATTATTATTATTATTATTTATTAGATTTATATAGCGCCAACATATTACGCAGCGCTGTACAATAAATAGGCTTACAGACAATGATAACAGGGTTGACAGAACAATACAGGTAACAGACCATAGATACAACAATACAGGTAATAGCAATAAGATACACAACACAATGCAGATAATAGTACAATGCCAGATCATAAACTGGAATGGTAGTGGTAAAAAATTACCAGTTCCAAATTCTGGGTAAAGTGCACACAGTCAAGTATGATACACAAGGGAAGAGGGCCCTGCCAAAGGCTTACAATCTAGAGGGAGGGGCTGGTGACACAAAAGGAGGGGGTGCATCAAGAAGTTATTGGCAGAAAGGATTAGGGTAGTGTCGAGTTGATGTAGGCCTCCTTGAAGAAGTGAGTTTTGAGTGCTTTTTTGAAGGTGTTGAAGGTGGGAGCGAGCCTGATGGGCAGCGGGAGAGAGTTCCACAGGATAGGGGCAGCTCTAGTGAAGTCCTGCAGTCTGGCATGGGAGTGCGAGATGCGTGGGGTGGTTAAGAGGAGGTCGTTGGAGGAGCGAAGTGGGCGGCCAGGTGTATATCTGCTGACCAGGTCAGAGATGTAGGTTGGGCAGGACTTGTGTAAGGATTTGTATGCCAAACATAGGATCTTGAAGCTGATTCTGAAGTGAATTGGAAGCCAATGAAGGGATTTGCGTAGGGGAGTTGTGGAGACAGAGCGGTGGGAGGAGTAGATGAGTCTGGCTGCTGCGTTCATGATGGATTTTAGGGGGGCGATGCGGTTTTGAGGAAGGCCTGACAAGAGGGAGTTGCAGTAGTCCAGGCGGGAGATGATGAGGGCATGGACAAGGAGTTTGGTAGTGTCTGGGGTCAGGAAAGGCCGGATCTTGGAGATGTTGCGTAAGTGGAAATAGCAGGCTCTAGCTACGGTTTGGATGTGGGAGGTGAAGGAGAGGGCCGAGTCTAGGGTGACACCCAGGCAGCGGGCTTGTGTGGTTGGATGAATGATTGTGCCATTGACAGTGACATAGAGGTCAGTGGGGGGTGAAGCAGCACGGGGCGGGAAGATTAGGAGCTCAGTCTTATCCAGGTTTAATTTTAGGAACCTGGCAGACATCCACGATGAAATAGCTGAGAGACCAGAGGATACCTTCTCCATGGTGGTGGTGGAGAGATCAGTGGTATGGAGGTAAATCTGGGTGTCATCTGCATATAGGTGATAGTTGAAACCCAGAGAGGAGATGAGTTTTCCTATGGAGGCGGTGTAAATGGAGAACAGCAGGGGACCAAGAACAGAGCCTTGGGGGACCCCAACTGAAAGTGGGAAGGAGGTTGAGGAGGAACCATTGAAGGAGGTCTTGAAGGAGCGATTTGAGAGGTAGGAGGAAAACCATGCTAGGGCACGGTCTTGGATACCCACAGATTGCAGTGACTGGAGTAGCAGGGAGTGATCAACCGTGTCGAATGCTGATGAGAGGTCTAGGAGGAGAAGGATAGTGTATTTTCCTTCGGCCTTGGCAAGCGTGAGGTCATTGACGACCTTGGTGAGGGCAGTCTCGGTGAAGTGGCCTGGCCGAAATCCTGATTGTAGGGGATCAAATAGGGAGTTGGAGTCAAGGTAATGGGTCATGCGTTGGTGGACTAAACGCTCTAGGAGTTTAGATGCAAAAGGGAGTAAGGAGATAGGACGGTAGCTGGATGGAAGTGAGGGGTCTAGTGAGGGTTTTTTAAGTAGGGGAAGTACAGTGGCCTGTTTGAAGTCAGAGGGGAAGGTACCCGTAGAGAGGGAGAGGTTAAACAGAGTGGTGAGGACAGGAGCCAGAACAGGGAAGTGAGGACGGAGGCATTTGGATGGCACAGGGTCTAGGGGGCTGGAGGTGGCAGGAGAAGTGGCTAGGAGACGGCTGACTTGGTCCTCTGTGATAGGAGTAAAGGCAGTGAGTGGAGGGTAGGGTGGGGAATAGGTATTGGTGGGGGAGGAAGAAGTGGTGGAGTGGAGGCATGAGATTTCCCATCGGATGCTGGCTATTTTGTCGGTAAAGTGGGTGGACAGATCAGTGGCTGAGAGGGCGGAGGTGGGGGGAGGAGTGGTGGGGTTAAGGAGGGAGTTGAAGGTGGCGAAGAGGCGCCGAGGGTTGGAGGCTTAGGATCCGATCAAGGCAGCAAAGTATTTTTGTTTAGCATCAGTTAATGCGGTATAGAACAGCTGCAGGTTGGCCTTGTACGCCAAGAAGTCGGAGTTGCTGCGGGATTTCCTCCATTTGCGTTCGTAGGTGCGTGTCTGTTTTTGGAGGTTGCGAGTGTGTGCATTGTGCCAGGGCTGGGGGTTGATGGGACGGCTGGGGCGGAATGTGGGGGGTGCAGCAATGTCTAGGGCTGCTGAAAGGGCCTGGTTGTATTTGGCCACGGCTTGGTTTGGGCAGGTAACGTTAGGGAGGGTGGATGAGAGGGAGTGGAGGGGGTTGGCTAGTGCAGTTGGGTCTAGGTTATGCAAATCTCTCTGCCAACGACCTGAGGGTGGAGGAGGGTTGGGGGAGGATGATGGGGAGATGGAGAAAGTGAGAAGGTGATGGTCGGAGAGGGGGAAGGGTGTGATGTCCAGGTTGGGGAGGGTGGCGGATTTTGAGAGAATCAGGTCGAGAGTGTGGCCAGCGCGGTGGGTGGGGGAATTGGTGTGTTGGGAGAGGCCAAGGGAAGTAGTGAGGGAGAGCAGTTGAGAGGCTTCAGGGGAGTAAGGACTGTCCATGGGTATGTTGAAGTCCCCAAGTATGATTGTGGGGAGGTCAGAGGAGAGGATGTGTGGGAGCCAAGAGGCCAGGTTGTCCAGGAATTGTTTAATGGAGGTGGATGGGGGGCGGTAAAGGACTGCGATGACTGCTGGAAGGGGATGGTAGAGGCGGATAACATGTGTCTCAAAGGATGTAAAGTTTAAAGAAGGGGGTGGCGTGAGGACACGGAAAGTGCAGGACGGGGAGAGGAGCAGACCCACCCCTCCCCCAGACCTGTTTTCTGGTCTGGGGGTGTGACTGAGGTGAAGTCTCCCATAGGAGAGGGCCGCTGCTGCAGCAGAGTCAGAGGGGGTGAGCCATGTCTCTGTGAGGGCAAGGAGGGTGAGGGAGTTGGAGAGGAAAAGATCATGGATTTCAGTGAGTTTGTTGCGGACTGATCTAGCATTCCAGAGGGCGCAGGAGAGAGGGGTGGTGTGCTTGTGAGAGGTCTGGATGGGAATGAGGGAGGAGAGGGAGTGAGTGTGGGTGCAGGAAGGAACTGTGAGGGGGGTGGAGACATGTTTAGAGTGGGGTGTGCATGGAGTCAGTGATGGAGTGGTATGGGAGTTGCGTGGGGTTGGAGGGTAAAATGGGAGGGTAGAGTTACATAAGGTGACCTTATTGAGGACTAGGTGGTGAAGGAGCAGGTGGAGGAAGAGCATATTGTGATATGTAGATAGTGGAGGAAGAGGTGTGCAGAAAGGTGGAGGAGTCATGGAGTTTGAGAGTAGGGAGAGATGGTTTGTGTCGGCCGAGATGTTTGGCAGTGTCTTAAGTTGTAAATAATGCAAATACCTTAGTGACTGCTTAATGTTGCTGGATTGCTGGTAAATTCTGGTAAATTCAATTAGTAAGATCCTTAAAGCGATCCTTAAAATGCGAGCCGACAATCGTCAAAGCCGATTACACAGCATCCTTATGAACATCCACACAGCCCTAATGTTTGAATAAGATTGGTCTAGAGACCATTAGCCTCCACTACAATCAGCTGTGAGCTGGACAGGAAGTTGACCAGCATGGGGGTGGACTATGCAAATACTTAGAGCTGGGTGGATAAAGAGGTGTGATTCAAGCAGACAGTAAGACAACAATAGCTGGGGGGAGGGGGGGGGGTACAGGTAAATGCAAGCAATTTAGATATTAGAGTAAGGGCAGATCAGAAAAAATAATTAAGTCACATACACAGGCAGATGCAATTTGAGAATCGTGTGCAGATGTAGAAAGTCACATACACAGGCAGATGCAATTTGAGAATCGTACATGCTACTGCGCAGCCACAACCAGGACTCGCCACGCAGGTGCAGTGGGGCCGCACTCGGTACATGGAGGGGAGTGAGGATGCGAAGAAGAGCATCCCGGCAACCAGCAGTGAGGTCAAGGTGGACACAGGAAGCCTCTCATCCAGTGTCTTCCCTCTACTTTGGTAAGTATCTAACTTTTGTCTTTTGCCCACAGGTTTGCTTTGAAGAACAGGGGTCCTTTTACGCTGCATCCGTGATCGTGTGATGCAAGAGACCATATAATCGCATTGTAACACGTGGCAATTATATTGCAATGCTACATTCTTATCTGCATGTTAGTGGCGCGCTGCATCAGATACCTTCAGAATGACGGGCAGCATGCTGTGCATTTACGGAAAGGTGTGTGTGTGTGTGTGTGTGTGTGTGTGTGTACAGTGAAGCATACTTGTATGTACTTTATGTTTCAATGTATGCAGCATCACATTGCACTCATAAAGCAAGTTGTGACTAGAGATGGCCCGAACAGTTTACTGGCGGACAGTTCCAGATGAATTTCTGCTGTTCGCGTTTTTGGGCGAACTGCGAACATATGGCGTGTTCGACCCGCTCCCTATACATCATCATGGTGCCAAATTTTGACCCCTTATCCAGTGGCGTAGCAATAGAGGTTGCAGAGGTAGCGACCGCATTGGGGCCCTTGGGTCAGAAGGGCCCTCTCTCAAGCACAATTTTAGCTCTCTATTGGCCCTGTGTTGGTAATGATCACTTCTATAAATGCTTTAAATAGTAGTAATCATTAACAAACCGTTCCCCATCCTCGTCTTGCACTTCTGACACTGTGGTTGTCCTTTTCAGGTTTTGGTGCGCTGTATCAATTGTTATGTATAGAGAGCTTGGGGGGCCCCATGTAAAACTTGCACCAGGGCCCATAGCTCCTTAGCTACCCCACTGCCCTTATCTCACAGTCAGCAGACACCTGGCAGCCAATCAGCTAGCACCCCCTCCTAGACTTCCCACCCCCCTATTAAAAAAGCAGTTGCGGTGGCCATATTGGATTCATTCTCTGCTGGCTGCTGATTGTTAGGCCACATACACACATCAGACCATAGTCTTTTGAAAATGAAAGATCACAGATCTTACCCCCTTCCATGTAGTATGAGAGCCATACCTTCACAGTCTTTTCTATGGAGCTGAACTCCCCATCAGAAAAATATCTTTGCAAGATGCTGCACACAAAGATGCTGTACAGACACAAAAGATCAGTATCTGCAAAATATCTGTTCCTGCCAAAGATCTGTTCCTGCAAATTGCATTCATAGTCTATGAGATCTGCAGATCATCATACACACCTTGTTTAACTGACATTCATCTGCAGATCAGACAATCCTAGTGGATCTGATCTGCAGATGAATGTCTGCTAAACAAGGTGTGTATGATGATCTGCAGATCTCATAGACTACGAATGCAATTTGCAGGAACGGATCTTTTGCAGGAACAGATCTCTTGCAGATACTGATCTTTTGAATGTCTACAGCAGGGGTCCCCAAACATTTTGGGTTGAGGGCCGGGTCAACATACTTCAGACCGCTGGGGGGCCGGAGTAAACATAAAATGATGTAGAAGTCTTTGCGGACCAGACAGTGAAGCATACCCAGGTGACAATCTGCAAGCCAATTGGACAGCAGTGTCACCTGATGTGGAATTTGATTGGAAACCAGCAAAATTTCTGCTTTCTGGCTTCCATGTGGATGGGGGGTGCTGCACTGCTATTCCATATGTGGACCACCAATATTTAAAGATGTAGCTGACTGCATTTATAAGCAATACATTTTCTGTGTGGGGGGCCGGTAAGAAAGCCTTAGGGGGCCACATTCGGCCCGCGGGCCTTAGTTTGAGGACCACTGGTCTACAGCATCTTTGTGTGCAGCATCTTGCAAAGATTTCTGTCTGATGGGGAGTTCAGCTCCATAGAATAAACTGTGTAGGTATGGCTCTCATACTACATGGAAGAGGGTAAAATTGGTCTGTGATCTTTCATTTTCCAAAGACTATGGTCTGATGTGTGTACGAGCCTTTTGTGAGAGCAGGGTCAGACTTGCTGCAGATAGGTAGGGAATGCATTCTAGGCCAGTGTTCTTGTTCCTCACTTGCTGTGAAAGCACCCCAAACAGCCCTTTTAAAGGCTAGCACATCGGTCTCCTGTGTTTTTTTTTTGTGTGTGTGACAAACCACAGTCCACTGACACCCAAAGCTGTGTGCACACTACTGCTGTTGCTACATTAAACCTGCTGGGCGGTATGGACGAGCTCAGCTGCTCATTGCGGCCTTCCTTGTTACTTCTGATCGCCGGAGGCGATCAGAAGAACGCATCCAGAGCACCCTCTAGTGGGCTTTCATGCAGCCAACTTTCAGTTGGCTGCATGTAATAGTTTTTTTTTTATAAAAAAAAAAAACCCTCCCGCAGCCGCCCTGGCGATCTTAATAGAACACCAGGGTGGTTAAGTTGCATGTACAGCACCACTCCAGTGCATTATTTGTAGGAATGTAATGTGATTTCTGCCCTTTAGGGCTTAAAATCCGACTTTGCGTCAACTCCGTAATTTTTGGTGGGACTTTGGCAGGGATCCCCCTCCGGCATGCCATAGTTCAGGTGTTAGACCCCTTGAAACAATCTTTTCATCACTTTTGTGGCCAGAAACAGTCATTGTAGGTTTTAAAATTCGCTTGCGCATTGAAGTCTTGAAGTCTTTGGTGGTTTGCATGTTTGCGAACATTTGCGGAAGTTCTATGTTCGCGAGATCTGTAGTTGTGACTTTTGTGACACTGTTGCGTAACAATTGTTATTATTATTTAGTATTTATATAGAGCCGACATCTTCTGCTGCGCTGTACAGAGTATTGTCTTGTCACGTAATTGTCCCTGAGAGAGACTCACAAGCTAATCATAGCCATATATCTGTGTATGTATCTTGTAGTCTAGGGTTTGCACTGCTAAAAGCTCCCTTTAATTTATGGCCGCTACTACTGCAAGATGTGATTGGCCCAAAATGCTGCCTGCCCTGCAGCATATACCATCGCTGAACCCTACGGCCCCATACATTTACATCTTGCTGGTAAGCTCTATACTTGACGCTACTCTTTTGATTGACTACTGCTTCACTTCATATATTGCGCTCTACGCTACTTTGATTCATGCACTTTATTGATGGCAATACTTTTTCATGTATGCTTTTTAAGGTTGTGGTTTGTTTCTGCTTTTTGCACTATGGTTGGTATCCAGGTACTTGTTGTGATGCTGTCCCCAAGGGGGGCTCTGACTAATATGCACTGACACTTTATTCACTTACTAGATAGCACTTTTTGCACAGTACTTTATCTTCTATTTAGCATTGTTTACAGATTGATGAATTTTGAGTCACTAGCACTTTTTCTGCATATTTGCACACTTTGTTCAGATCAGCGCATATTTATAGTCTATTTTTTGAAGTATGATTTGTACAGTTCCAGGATCAGCAGCATTTTTTGACCTAGTGTCCCACTATAAGTTACAATATTATTTAGCTACAGCTGGTGGGAGACATATTATTGGAGCAACATGCTGCTGATTATGAGAGAATAGGAGCCCAGCAAGTGTTACTGTCTATTATCAGCATTATATATATTTATTATGTGGACTATTAAAGGGGCACTATGGCGAAAAATTGTAAAATTTAAAATATGTGCAAACATATACAAATAAGAAGAACATTTTTTGCAGGGTAAAATGACCCATAAATTACTTTTCTCCTATGTTGCTGTCACTTACATTAGGTAGTAGAAATGTGACAGAAGTGACAGGTTTTGGACTAGTCCATCTCTTTATTAGAGTTGGGCCGAACGGTTCGCCTGCGAACGGTTCCATGCGAACTTCCGTGGTTCGCGTTCGCGTCCCGCAGGCGAACTTTTGCAGAAGTTCGGTTCGCCCCATAATGCACCATGAGGGTCAACTTTGACCCTCTACATCACAGTCAGCAGGCCCAGTGTAGCCAATTAGGCTACACTAGCCCCTGGAGCCACTCCCCCCCCCCTACTAAAAGGCAGGCAGCGGCGACCATTACGGTCACTCGTGTGCCTGCGTTAGTGAGAGTAGGGCGAGCTGCTGCACACTCTCTCTCATAGGGAAAGATTAGTTAGGCTTAGCTTGTCCCTGGCTGCATACCTGTTCAGTAAACCCACCACTGCATACCTGTTCAGTGAACCCACCACTGCATACCTGTTCTGTGAACCCACCACTGCATACCTGTTATGTGAACCCACCACTGCATACCTGTTCTGTGAACCCACCACTGCATACCTGTACTGTGAACCCACCACTGCATACCTGTTCTGTGAACCCACCACTGCATACCTGTTCTGTGAACCCACCACTGCATACCTGTTCTGTGAACCCACCACTGCATACCTGTTCTGTGAACCCACCACTGCATACCTGTTCTGTGAACGCACCACTGCATACCTGTTCTGTGAACCCACCACTGCATACCTGTTCAGTGAACCCACCACTGCGTACCTGTTCAGTGAACCCACCACTGCATACCTGTTCAGTGAACCCACCACTGCATACCTGTTCTGTGAACCCACCACTGCATACCTGTTCTGTGAACCCACCACTGCATACCTGTACTGTGAACCCACCACTGCATACCTGTTCAGTGAACCTGCCGCTGCATACCTGTACTGTTCAGTGAACCCGCCACTGCATACCTGTTCTGTTCAGTGAACCCGCCACTGTATACCTGTTCTGTTCAGTGAACCCGCCACTGTATACCTGTTCTGTTCAGTGAACCCGCCACTGCATACCTGTTCTGTTCAGTGAACCCACCACTGTATACCTGTTTTGTTCAGTGAACCCGCCAATGCATACCTGTTCTGTTCAGTGAAACCGCCACTGTATACCTGTTCTGTTCAGTGAACCCGCCACTGCATACCTGTTCTGTTCAGTGAACCCGCCACTGTATACCTGTTCTGTTCAGTGAACCCGCCACTGTATACCTGTTCTGTTCAGTGAACCCGCCACTGCATACCTGTTCTGTTCAGTGAACCCGCCACTGTATACCTGTTCTGTTCAGTGAACCCGCCACTGCATACCTGTTCTGTTCAGTGAACCCGCCACTGAATACCTGTTTTGTTCAGTGAACCCGCCACTGTATACCTGTTCTGTTCAGTGAACAGTTTGGTGTGTCAGTGTGAAGCAGTACCTTAATTACACTACCTGATTGATGTATACACATGCAAGATGTTTTAAAGCACTTTAGGCCTGTCATTTAGCATTCAATATGATTTCTGCCCTTAAAACGCTGCTTTGCGTCAAATCCAGATTTTTCCCGGGGACTTTTGGCGTGTATCCCACTCCGCCATGCCCCCCTTAAGGTGTTAGACCCCTTGAAACATCTTTTCCATCACTTTTGTGGCCAGCATAAATTTTTTTTTTCAAAGTTCGCATTCCCATTGAAGTCTATTGCGGTTCGCGAACTTTAACGCGAACCGAACCTTCCGCGAAAGTTCGCGAACCCGGTTCGCGAACCTAAAATCGGAGGTTCGGCCCAACTCTACTCTTTATAGGGGATTCTCAGGGATTTATTTATTTTCAAAAGCACTTAGTGAATGGCAGTTGCTTTGTCCAACTGCCAAAAAAACTGTGTAGCGAGCAGGGAAGCTGGCCAGCATCATTGTTTAAATACTTTGTAGGGAATATCTTTATAAAGAGTAAAAGCCTTGCTGAGAATCCCCTATAAAGAGATAAACTAGTCCAAAACCTGTCACTTATGTCAGATTAATACTAACTACTGCAAGTGACAGAAACATAGGAGAAAAGTAATTTATGGCTCATTTTACTCTGGAAAAAATGTACTACTTATTTGTCTGTTTGCACATATTTTAAATTTTACAATTTTTTGCCATAGTGCCCCTTTAAGGGCCTGCGAATAACAGTGTTTTTAAAGACTCCCTTCTTGAGGTACTACTGCAGTTGTGGATACTTGATTATTGATATACTATATAGAGGGACTACTTCTTTCTGTTTTTGTTGATTATGTATTTTGGGTCGATGACTCTAGTCACTCATTAATATTCATTCCCTATTAAGGTTAATTGCCAGTGGATAGGACGAGGCAATATCAGGGGCTCATATGTTGTGTTTTAACATGCAGCATATACCATGTAGGGGCTTTCTGTAAGCCCGCTTGAACAGCCTATGCTGCCAATAGCAGCGGCGCTGCACTAGCATACTGGATGGATTGGGCAATGGTCCTGTCACTTATATGCACACAGGACCATTGCCCAATCCAGAACTGCCAGTAGGGTACTGCTATTAGCAGCACACGCTGTTCAGGCGGGCTTACAGAAAAACCCTATGTAGTATATGCTGCATGATAGGCAGCATTTTGGACCAATCACATCTTGCGGTAGGTGCGGCCATAAATTAAAGGGAGCTCGCGTTATTTAGGAGCGGACACTACGCTGCACTACCGTGCAGCGCTGTACTTAGCGGCGCTAAATAAGCACAGCTTAATGAATGTGTGTGTGAATCCTATATAGTCTAGGACCATTTTAGGGGGAAGCCAGAGACATGTTTCTTTGTGGTTTTGGGATATGGGAGGAAACCCACACAGACACAGGCAGGGCCGGATTTGTACTCTTTACCGCCCAAGGCCACTGTCCCCAGCCGCCTCCCCTTCAGTATAGGTAGCGAGATGATACCCCCCCTCTTCCCTCTAGTATAGATAGCCTGATGACCCGCCCCAGTATAGATAGCCAGATGACCCCTCCCTCTTTCCCTCCAGTATAGGTAGCCAGATGACCCCTCCCCCCTTTCCCTCCAGTATAGGTAGCCAGATGACTCCCTTAATCCCTCCTTTTCCCACCCCCCTTTCAGTATAGGTAGCCAGCTCACCTTCACACCGCAGCGTCCATCAGTGTCACTCATTTCTCCACTTGTCTCCAGTGCAGAAGCTTCTTCTTCCCCTCCGTCTCCAATGCTGCCCAAGTCCATAGCCGCCAGCCACAATGCAAACATGCACAGAGAGCAAGACGGCTGCTGTACAGGCAGATAGCAGTAGAGTACCACGGTCAGGCACTAGCCTTATCTCCCTGCATTGCAGCATTTGCAAGCTTACAAATGCTGCACCAGTTTAGCCTGTTGCTTTGGTGCCCTTGCTCCTGTGGTGCCCTAGGCCATGGCCTAGGCGGCTTTGGCCGAAATCCGGCCCTGGACATAGGGAGAACATACAAACGCCATGCAGATAGTGCCCTGGCTCGGATTCAAACTAGGGACCCACCGCTGCAAGGCAAGAGTGCTAAGTGAGCTACTATAAAAAGACACAATTGTAGCCAAGAGGGAAAAATTGGTATTTTAGGCATAGTAGCCATTTTTAGATATCCATACAACCTTGTAATTTTTAAATATTTTCAAAATTGTCCTTTTGTGGATTTTATATAAATCACATTGTGGCCTTTTTTTCCCCTCTTGGCTACAATTGTGTCTTTTTATTTTTATTTTCATTTTTGTTTTTAAGGGGAACCAGCTTGCTCATTTGTATGAGTGCATGAACGCATGAGAGTGTGCACATGTTTGAGATTTATGATATATAGCTATAACATTATTTATAATAAAACGTTTATATTCAGAACATTATCTGTGTAATAACTTATGTCCAGCGCACCCCCGACCACATCAATATTTGCCTTTCTCTGGGTGGGGAAAGGGGAGAACCCTACCTTGGGTGGTTGCAGCAGGAGGCAGTATATACTGTGAAGGGTCTATAATAACAATTATTTACCTAACAGGCTTTTGGGCAGCGCCCTCCAGTGTGTGTTTTTTAAGGCTGGTTTCACAGTGGGACGTTACAGGCGCACGTTAGAGCAGCCTGTAACGCAGCCCAACTCACAGCAATGAAAAATCAATTGGCTGCTCACAGTGCCCACGTTGTGTTACAGTGTAACGCTGCGCCATAACACAACGTACTGCATGCAGTACTTTATAAGCGGCAGAGCCGCGTTAGACTGCTTGCACATGCTCAGTAACGTTGGGGAGGAGGGGAGAGCGGCCAGGCACATGGCTAATTAATATTCACTGCACTCAGTGACGTGCAGTGTTTACTTCCTGGAGCGGCCGCTCTATGCGGTGATTGGCCGGGCGGGACCACGTGATGCCGCATGCGTCCAAGAGTCCGCATCACGGCATCACGGACGCCAGAGTGAGCTGCACAACGCGGCTCACTCCGACGTCCACACCAGAGAGCACCAGGCGTTGCGTTAGGGGCACGTTATGCGACCTTAACGTCCCCTAAAACGCAACATCCTGGTGTGAAACCAGCCTAAGAGTGCTAAGTGCCCTAAGTGACATTTCAGAGGTGAAGTGTATCATGCATGACAGTGTCAAGAAGTGTGGGAGGAGCCCCAGAAAGGTCATCTGCCTGTCAGCTGCTGTCACTCACCAGAATGTGACACTGCAGCACCACACTAGCACTCAGGATGTGAGCAGGTCTTCTGGCATCCCTGGCAGGAAGGGGTTTTGTTGATGAAATACATAAGCTTATCTTTTTTTTTTTTTCTTTTTTTTTTTTTGCAGAGCTTTACCTCAATAAGAGATTTATTGAAAACAGAGAGATACCTGTTGAAAAGAATGTAGGCATTGTATGGAAAGTTTTTCTTCCTCAGAAACTGTTTGCTCACCTCCCTGGCATTTATTTTTTCAGTACCCTCATTGTTTCACTCTGTTTTGAATCTGGTATGTGAACCTGGGTGGCTGGTGTGATTGGAGCAGACCACAGTTTACTATGAAGAATACAAATATGACAAACTTGGGCTCTTTCACACCAAGACGTTGCATTAGATGCGACGTTAAGGTCGCATAACGTGCCCCTAACGCAACGCATGTTAGTATTGAAGTTGGACGTTATATAGAGCCGCGTTATGCGTCTCTTGATGCGTCCGTGGTGCGTACTTTTTGACACATACAATCAAACGAAAACGGCGCATGCGGCAAATAAAAACAAACAAACAAAAAAAAAACAGTACTGAGCATGTGCAAACATCCGAACGCAGCCGAATACGAGTATAACGCACAGCACGCTGTACTTTCATTTAACGTGCAGCGTTATACTCCAACGCAACGTGGGCACTGTGAACAGCCCATTGATTTTTCATTGCTGTGAGTTGGGCTGCGTTACAGGCTGCTGTAACGTGCGCCTGTAACGTCCCACTGTGAAAGCAGCCTAACAGTTCTGTTTTCAAAAGGATATAGAGGCTATAGAGGAACGTTGGACAAGAGGGCTGACAAACTGAGTGCGAGATTGATAACCAAGCAGGTTTATAACATGTAAAATAAAAACTTCAGGCCACTTTTACACTAGCAGGGTAAACCTGTGTTGTGTTACCCTATTTTGCCGCAAGGGGGCGCAAAAGCAATGAAAGTCTGTGGAGGAGACTTTCAAACTTATTGCAGTCCCTTGCGGTGCGCTGTAAGTACAGTATCTGACCCAAGGCAAGGGCAACAGCACTTTACTGAAAGCACCAAGCTTAAAGAGACACTGAAGCTGAAAGAAATGATACAGTGGGTTGCAAAAGTATTCGGCCCCCTTGAAGTTTTCCACATTTTGTCATATTACTGCCACAAACATGAATCAATTTTATTGGAATTCCACATGAAAGACCAATACAAAGTGGTGTACACGTGAGAAGTGGAACGAAAATCATACATGATTCCAAACATTTTTTACAAATAAATAACTGCAAAGTGGTGTGTGCATAATTATTCAGCCACCTTTGATCTGAGTGCAGTCAGTTGCCTATAAACATTGCCTGATGAGTGCTAATGACTAAATAGAGTGCACCGGTGTGTAATCTAATGTCAGTCCAAATACAGCTGCTCTGTGAGGGCCTCAGAGGTTGTCTAAGAGAATATTGGGAGCAACAACACCGTGAAGTCCAAAGAACACACAAGACAGGTCAGGGATCAAGTTATTGAGAAATTTAAAGCAGGCTTAGGCTACAAAAAGATTTCCAAAGCCTTGAACATCCCACGGAGCACTGTTCAAGCGATCATTCAGAAATGGAAGGAGTATGGCACAACTGTAAACCTACCAAGACAAGGCCGTCCACGTAAACTCACAGCCCGAACAAGGAGAGCGCTGATCAGAAATGCAGTCAAGAGGCCCATGGTGACTCTGGACGAGCTGCAGAGATCTACAGCTCAGGTGGGAGACACTGTCCATAGGACAACTATTAGTCATGCACTGTACAAAGTTGGCCTTTATGGAAGAGTGGCAAGAAGAAAGGCATTGTTAAGAAGAAAGCATAAGAAGTCCCGTTTGCAGTTTGCCACAAGCCATGTGGGGAACCGAGCAACCATGTGGAAGAAGGTGCTCTGGTCAGATGAGACCAAAATGGAACTTTTTGGCCAAAATGCAAAACGCTATGTGTGGCGGAAAACTAACACTGCACATCACTCTGAACACACCATCCCCACTGTCAAATATGGTGGTGGCAGCATCATGCTCGGGGGGTGCATCTCTTCAGCAGGGACAGGGAAGCTGGTCAGAGTTGATGGGAAGATGGATGGAGCCAAATACAGGGCAATCTTGGAAGAAAACCTCTTGGAGACTGCAAAAGACTTGAGACTGGGGCGGAGGTTCACCTTCCAGCAGGACAATGACCCTAAACATAAAGCCAGGGCAACAATGGAATGGTTTAAAACAAAACATATCTATGTGTTAGAATGGCCCAGTCAAAGTCCAGATCTAAATCCAATCGAGAATCTGTGACAAGATCTGAAAACTGCTGTTCACAAACACTGTCCATCTAATCTGACTGAGCTGGAGCTTTTTTTGCAAAGAATGGGCAAGGATTTCAGTCTCTAGATGTGCAAAGCTGGTAGAGACATACCCTAAAAGAATGGCAGCTGTAATTGCAGCAAAAGGTGGTTCTACAAAGTATTGACTTTTCGATCCACTTCTCACATGTACACCACTTTGTATTGGTCTTTCACGTGGAATTCCAATAAAATTGATGCATGTTTGTGGCAGTAATGTGACAAAATGTGGAAAACTTCAAGGGGGCTGAATACTTTTGCAACCCACTGTATAATGAATTGGTTGTGTAGTACTAGAACATTAGTAGCAAAGAAAATATTCTCATATTTTTATTTTCAGTTATATAGTTTTTTTTTAAATAACATTGCATCATTCTCTACTATTTGCAGTTTACACACTACTCAGCATTCTAAATGATTTTACAGAGAAGGCCAGTGAACTTTTGAACTGTCCTCTGCAGAGAAAAAAAACAATACAGTGACTGACATTTGAGATAACAAGCTTCAGAAGACAGAGTTCTCTGCGACTTTGGAGCTCAATGGCTCTTTTGCATAGATAACAACTGGAGTTTCTTAACTCTTCCTGTACTGGAAACAATATTACTCATGTCTTTGCTCCTAATGGTTTATTTCTTAGCTGTACTGTACTACACATACAAATCATTATATCATGTTTTTTTTCCGCTTCAGTGTCTCTTGGGTAATGTAAGTCAATGGGCAATGCACATAGAGTAAATGACGAAATGCGTTGCAACGTGGCACACATGCACGGACCGACACGAATCCCAGTGATGTACTTCCTGCCCAGCAGGGAATTGCAATTGCGGCAATTTTACCACGATGTTAATGTAAGTGAATGGGAGCATTTTTTTTAAAGCTAATGGGAATCCATATTTAAATAAAAAATGTCAGATACTCACCTAAGGAGAGGGAAGGCTCGGTCCTAATGAGCCTTTTCCTCTCCTCTCCCGGTGCCCTCCATGCTGCGCTGGCTCACCCGTTCAAATCCCCCGCAGCGGGGACTTCGGAAGTCTTCGAGAGCAGAGTTCTCCCGAAGACAGGCAGCTCCATACTGCGCATGCGTGAGTGCGTCATAGAGGGCGCTCGCGCGTGCACAGTGTTGAGCAGCCCGTCTTCGGGAGCATTTCCGAAGCCACCCTTCGGCCGGGAAACAGCAGTATTTGACCTTAGGTGAGTATCTGACTTTTTTATTTAAATTTCGGTTCCCACTAGCTTTAAAAGCTCTCACTGATAGTCCAAAAAAAAAAAAAAAACACCCAGAAAGTGCTCACAGGTGTGGCTACAGCCTTAGGGCACTTTTTCCCTTAAGGTACATTGTACGACTGATACAGTGGTACACTAGTGGAGCACATAGTGGCCAACTGGCCATACAGACCAGCTACAAGTACCTTGGTAACCCACTGTCATATCCTCGGTGTACAGTAGTTTCCATCTCCTCAAGATAAACACCCAGAGACTATGGATTTGGGGAGGGTGGATGTGAGCTATGTGACAGAATCTATCAAGTGTGTCAGTCTTGTCAGCGTCTAGTTGCTGTCAAGGATAAGTAGCTTAGCATTTCAGTCCAAATATACTGTACAAAGTAAGCAATTTCAAATATGTGCCATTAATCATAACAATATGTAAAGCTGAACTGAAAAGATTGGTTATTTCTCAACACAGGCGGATTTCCACTTTAAAGGATACATTGCTAATGCCCTTGTATTAAATACCAAAGGAGATCTTCAGAGTTCTTTGTGGAGTTCAGGCCTCAACTGGTTAGATCTGTTTTGGCAACAAGGGAGGCCTACACAGTAACACAATATTAGCGGAGATGGATTAAGATGAAATGGGACCTTATGCACCTTAGTATATGTGGCTCCTCCTTATGGTCCTTTTAGTAATCTAAGATGGGAGAAGGGTCAGAAGAAATGGCATCTGGGCCTCCTGACACCTACTGGGCTGGGACGGATCAAGACCAAGTTGCGCCTGGGGCAAGGTCAGGTTTTGGCGCCTAAAGGTCAGGTTTTGGCGCCTAAACTGCCATTCATTTTGCTGCCTTTTTAAGAATTCAACAAACTGCGCCTGGAGCAAGATACCCGCTTGCCCCCCCTAGATCCGTCCCTGCTACTGGGTTGCCTTATGGTGGATGATCATGCTCTGACTATCAGGCATGTATTCATGGCTGCATTTACATCTCGGCAGCCTGTAGACAAGTTCTGGTATCCAAAACTCCGCCCTCCACCAACCCCACCAATTCTGACATGAATGGGAGTTCAGCGAACTGCATCAAAGTGTGCTGTCTGCCCCATCCCTTTCTGACCTGATCGTCACCTTTCCCCAACACCCTGTTCCCAGGTCGAGGGTGTAAAAATTGTGCATTACCCTGAGGTCCCTTGGTATCCTCTGAGCCCCCTCGGTTCTCTAGCAGGCGGCTGCATTACACCTGCGACCTGAACAGGAGTCACAGCAAGTGCGCATGCCCGGCCCCGTCAGCACGCCCGTCTTAATAGTGCACCTGTTGCTGTGAGCGTTCAGCGTGGTTTTTGAAAGAATGAATAGGGCATGCACAGAACACTCGTGGCAAAGGGAAATGAAACATGCATGCGCAGTTGTCCACAACTCCCAGCTGGGCCGCGCAGGAAATGGAGCCTCCAGCGGGAGAACAGAGGGGCTGGAGGAGCTTACATGGATTATCGCAGCTCACTTTGGCGCAGGGTGAGCCGATTGACAGCTCACCCTGCTGCTGTTTAAATTCCGGACGACATTAATTACTATTCCCCCTCCAAGTCTTAGCAACTCGGAGGGAGAAGTAATTCAGGGTCTGGTGATTGCCGTAACCCAAATTACACTGCTGCATGGCCATAGGCATAATAAAATTATGTTTATAGTTTCGCCCAGGTCAGGCGCAGCGCGGGAAAGAGCATGCGCCAAAATGGCCTGCCTCGGCTGGAGGAAGCCCCAGGTAAGCTCAGTATTGCATTTTTGTTGTTGTTGTGTTCAGTGTTTCTTTAAGGTCGCATTCACAGTGATACGTTGCGGAGCTACATTATTAAATCTTATAACGCAGCGTACCGCACTGCAATGCTAACCCTATAGGATGTTCACAGTGTGTCGCTAGCCTCAGGGGCGTAGCAATAGGGGTTGCAGAAGTTGTGGCCGCATCGGGGCCCTTGGGCCAGAGGGGCCCCGAAGGGCGCTCCCTCAATTACAGTATTAGCTCTCTATTGGCCCTGTGCTCATAATAATCCCTTCTATAGATACTTTGAATAGTGGTAATCATTAACAAACTGTTCCCCATCCCCTTCTTGCACCTCTGACACTGTAGTTGCCATTGGCAGATTTTGGTGCACCATATCAATTGTTATATATAGAGTGCTTGGGGGGGCATTGTAAAACTTGCATCGGGGACCACAGCTCCTTAGCTACACCACTGGCTAGCCTCCATTGTAACGTGTAGCGTTATGGTAACTCACTGCTTGCAGTGCATTACCTCCAAACCATACATGTCAAATCTGGCCCTAAGAGCCATTTAATTTGGCCCTCAAGTGGTTTCCCCACTTTGCATTATGTATGGCCCACTCTAAACCACCAGGGAAGCTGTATTAGAGGTAAAACCCTAGAACATCAGGGAAGTCATATGGGGGAGGTAGAGGGAAAGCACTAAACACTAGAGAACTGTATAGGGGAGGATGGGGTCTCTAGACACCAGGGAACTGTATAGGGGAAGGTTGAACACTAGACACCAGGGAACTGTATAGGGGTTGGAGGGGGGCCAATAGACACCAGGGAACTTGGAGCTAGTCTACTTTAGGGGACCCACCGCAAATCCCCATAGACACTTTCAGCTGGGCTGCAGAAACGGAACAAATGTCCGCTTTCACCTTGTTTAAACCCCCACAAGCCTTATACCCATGGATAGGTAAGCATATCCTCTAACGAATTGTGAGATTTTCGGTCAAAAAAAAGTTGAAATTGGCTGTGTAGGAGCCGCCGAACGGCCTTAATCTCGGTTCCGTCGGCCATCTTCATTCTGCTGTGCAGGTCCTTTCTTCCTCCTCATTGGAGGGTTTGTTAGCTGCTGACAAAAGCTGGCACGCCCCCACCTAACAATCCCTCCAATGAGGAGGAAGAAACGACCTGCAGAGCAGAACCAAGATGGCTGACGGACCCGAAATTGCGGCCGTTCGGCGGCTCCTGTACAGTCAGTTACAACTTTTTTTTGACCGAAACCCGCAAAATTCGTTAGAGGACATGCTTAGCTACCAGAGGATATAAGGCTTGTGGAGGTTTAAACAAGCAAACGGAAGACATTTGTTCCGTTTTGCAACCCAGCTGAAATTGTCTATGGGGATTTGCGGGGGGTCCCCTAAAGTAGACTAGCTCTGGGAACTTTATAAGGGAGGAAGGTGGCCAGTAGACATTGAGGCTGGCCCACCACTAGGTCCCAGTGTACAATTTCGTCCCACTTTGTATTTGAGTTTGACACCCCTCCTCTAAAACGCACACGTTACCAGGTACAGGAAAACATACTTTTCATTGCCTGTATGCTTTCCTGTACCTAGTGTATGCCATGGTAACGCAGCGTTAATGTGCATTACCAACTTTTATTTTGCGTTGTAATGCTGCGTTGTGACTGTAACGTCACATTACAACGCAACGCCCCACTGTGAGTGCAACCTAAAGATTAATTGGCCAAAACCTTGTGACTTTTTCTATTTTTGCCTTCCCTTGGATCAACTGTGATGTGTGAGGGTGCAGGACAGAAAGGTACCTAATGCTTCCTTATTTATTTTTACTTTTCTGGTTGGACTTAATGGCCGAATGTCTTTTTTTCAACCAAACTAAATTTCCACCTGTTCTGTACTTGTCAATGTGTGAGGAGACAGTCCAGCACACAGCTAGAATAGGCCACTTCAGCGAAACACGCCACCACTTTCACAGTAGTTACAGCATGCAGATTTATGGCGTTAGCTGAAGTGGCGTTAAACAGAGGAGATTGATAGTATCCGTAAGGCGACAGGTCGCAGGAAGCAGTCATTGTGTGAGGCCCGTGCCTCTTTTGGCTTCAGCTTTTTGTCTCCTCTTGTTCTTAGGACAATTCTTTGTATTTACACACTATCCCATGGAGAACGCTGTGACCCAGAGACTGCACATAATGACAGAACTGCTGTTCCTTTCAGCCTACAGCTTCTCTCACTATTCAAGAGAAAACCTGGCTGCAGGAGGCATTAGTAATGAGTTGAAGGCCTTGATTTATGAAAGCTGCAAGAAACAGTCTGCAAAGAGAGAAAAATCCTGCCTAAAAAAAAGCACATCCATTTTTTTTCTTTAATCCAGGATTAGCCATACTATGCCAGGAAAAAACACACACATATATAAGTAGATACATACCTGATCTACTTACATAACACATGTATTTTACTGTCCACGTTTTGATTTCAGTGAATTTTATATAGTAAATGAAGAGAATTCTGTTCCTGTGGGAACCATGTCTTTTGCCCACAGTTTGAGGCTAAATCATGATGTCATTTCTGCCCTTAACTTTTTATCTTTTCTCCTCCAATCACTGGGTCACCTCAGCCTTGCTTGTAAACACAAGTGAGCAGAGGATCGAGTTTCAACTAGGCAGCTAGGCAGGGAAATAAATGGAAGAGGAGGAATATGTTATAGATTAAAAAAACAACCCAGCATTCAACTGTTTGGCACTGACTATTAACCTCTTTGGCGGTTAAATTTTTCCGCCAAGGAGGCTGCATTTCACTTTTTTTGAAAACATTTTTTTTTGTTTCATGTAGCTACCTGAGTGGTAGCTACATAAAACACCACTAGAGGGCGCATGTGTCCCTCTAGTCCGATCGCCGCCGGCAACAAAAGTAAACAGGAGATTGCGTATAGAACGCGATCTCCTGTTTGGCTTCTCCTGTCGCCATGGCTACGATCGGAATGACGTCATGGACGTCAGCCGATGTCCTGACGTCAGACCCATCCGATTCAGCCCTTTGCACTGCCTGGGACTGATTGGTCCGGGCTGCGCAAGGCTCTGGTGGGGGCCCTCTTCCGCCGCTGCGTGCGGACGATCGCTGCTGAGCGGCGGCGATCGAGCTGGACGCGCAGCTAGCAAAGTGCTAGCTGCGCGTACAGCACTTTACAAAACAGAAATCCCCCCACCAGGGGCTGAGATATCCTCCGCGGCGGCTTACCCCGAGCTCAGCTCGGGGTTACCGCTAAGGAGGTTAAAGGGCCAGTGCTCCTAAAGTATGTGATAACTCCAAACCATAACAGCAGAAAAAGTTTTGAAAGTTTTAATGCAGGATTAGCATCTTTATCGCTTAATACACTCAGACCAGTTGCTGTTGAAATTTGATTTTTATGGTGACAATACCACTTTAAAGATCTTTTTATTGTATCTTCAATTACATACAAAAGAAATGATAAAGAAGGCATCAAGGTCAGAGGCAAACCCAAGATTTTCAAGGGCAGGGGATTCCTGAAATGTCTCAGCCGCGCACAATATAAAAATATGGTAGGACGTTAGATTAGACTATTATTATTTATTTATTTGTTGTATTTATAAAGCGCCAACATATTACGCAGCGCTGGACATTAATTTAGGTTACAGACAATATTTAGGGGTGACAAACAGCAATATGACAATACAGGAATACAAGAAAACCAGATCACACAGCACAGTATGAGTACAAGGTAATGCTTAGTCAGTCACTGGATGGGAGCATGGAGTTAGGCAAGTTAGGTTCACTCAAATGCATAGCATGGGTGCACAGTAATAGAGGTGCATGATCAGGTAGGACACAAAAGGAGTGAGGACCCTTCCCAAAGGCTTACAATCTAGAGGGAGAGGTAGGGACACGAGAGGTAGGGGACCAGAGTTCGGCTGTGGGTTTAGAGCAATTGTGAGGGGTGGTAGGCAAGAGTGAAAAGGTGAGTTTTGAGGGCCTTCTTGAAGGTGTTGAAGGAGGGGGCTGCCCTAATGGGTGGAGGTAGGGAGTTCCATAGTGTCGGAGCGGCTCTTGAGAAGTCTTGGAGGCGTGCATGGGACTGGGTGATGCAGGAGACGGTCAGGCGAAGTTCATTGGAGGAGCGGAGTGAGCGGCTTGGTGTGTATCTCTGAGTAAGATCAGAAATGTAGGTTGGACAGGTTTTGTGGATGGATTTGTAGGTCAGACACAATATCTTGAATCTGATTCTGGACTGGATAGGAAGCCAGTGGAGGGATTCACGGAGGGGAGCCGCCCTGGTGGAGCGATGGGAGGAGTGGATAATTCTGGCAGCCGCATTCATGATGGACTGCAGTGGGGCTATTCGGGTCTTAGGGAGTCCAGACAGAAGGGCATTGCAGTAGTCGAGGCGGGAAATTATGAGGGCATGGATGAGGAGTTTGGTGGTGGCAGGGGTCAGGAAAGGGCGAATCTTACAGATGTTACGAAGGTGGAAGTTGCAGGACTTTGTGAGGTTTTGGATGTGGGGAGTGAAGGAGAGTGCGGAGTCCAGGGTGACACCCAGACAGCAGGCTTGAGAGGTAGGGTGAATAGTAGTGTGGTTAACAGTGACCTGCACATCTGGGAGGTCCAGGGATGACCGGGGTGGGAAGATCATAAATTCCGTTTTGTCTAGATTTAGTTTTAGGAACCTAGCGGACATCCAGGAGGAGATGGCAGATAGGCAGGAGGAGACCTTGTCCATGGTAGTGGTGGATATGTCAGGGGTGTGGAGATAGATTTGGGTGTCATCTGCATACAGATGATAGTTAAAACCCATGGAGGAGATAACCTTGCCAATGGAGGATGTGTATAGGGAGAACAGTAGGGGGCCAAGGACCGAGCCTTGGGGGACTCCCACTGAGAGGTGGTTGGGGGTGAACGAGGACTCATTGAAGGAGGTCGTGAAGGAGCGGTTGGAGAGGTAGGATGAAAGCCAGGTCAGGGCGAGATCGTGAATGCCCATGGATTGGAGGGACTGGAGGAGTAGGGGATGATCTACTGTATCAAAAGCTGCTGAAAGGTCAAGGAGGAGGAGAATGGTGTATTTACCTTCAGCTTTAGCTAAGGCAAGGTCATTGACCACTTTGGTGAGAGCCGTTTCGGTTGAGTGGGCAGGCCGAAATCCAGATTGCAGTGGGTCTAGTAGTGAGTTGGCATTGAGGTACTGGGTCAGGCGTTTGTGAACCAGACGCTCAAGGAGTTTTGAGGCGAAGGGGAGGAGGGAGATCGGGCGGTAGTTGGAGGGTAGCGAGGGGTCGAGGGAGGGTTTCTTGAGCAGAGGCAGTACAGTGGCCTGCTTGAAGTCTGAGGGGAAGGTGCCTGTGGATAGGGAGAGGTTAAACATGGTAGTGAGGACTGGGGCCAGATCCGTGAAGTGAGGCTGAAGTAGATCAGAAGGGATAGGGTCAAGGGGGGAGGTAGTGGTATGGGAAGTCTGCAGTAGGTGGTTGACCTCCTCAGTGGTAGTAGGAGTGAAGGAGGTGAGGGGAGGATAGGGTGGAGAAGGAGTAGGTTGTGAGCAGGTGGGAGGTGAAGATTGAAGATTGGATATTTCCTGACGGATGGAGACTATTTTGTTGGTGAAGTGGGTGGCTAAATCGGTGGCAGAGAGGGAGGAAACAGAAGGTGGTGGGGTTGGTTTAAGCAGGGAGTTGAAGGTGCTAAAAAGACGCCGGGGGCTAAAAAGACTATGGCAGGGATTAGATTGTGAGTGCCTATGAGGACGATCAGTGACATGACTATGTGATCTGTAAATTATTGCAGAAGATGTCATTGCTATATAAATTAATAATGGTATGGTAGGACATATGACTATGGTAGGGATTATACTGTGAGCACCTCTGAGGACAGTCAGGGCCGGGCCGAGGCAGAGGCGAGAGAGGCTCCAGCCTCAGGGCGCAGTGTAGTTGTGCACAACTAACTCACTCAGCTATCATTCCCTTATTGTGTTTGAAGCAGAGAGAAATAAGAAAAGGGGATACATGGCAGTGACTGCAAGCCAGATAATTAGAGATGAAGGTGTTGAGGGCCTCTTAGTCTAATAGCAATCAGTGTGTGATGGCTGGGGTGGGAGGGATGGAGGGGCACACTTTGGTGTCTCAGCCTTGGGTGCTGGAGGACCTTGTCCCGGCTCTGTCAGTGACATTACTATGTACTGTGTAAAGTACTGTAGAAGATGTCAGTGCTATATACCGTGAATACATAATAATATGGTAGGCCATTAAACTATGGCTATGCTAGAATTAGATTGTGATCTCCTCGGAGGACAGTCAGAGACATTACTGTGTTCTCTGTAATGTGCTGCAGAAGAGGTTTGTGCTATAAAAATACATAACAGTAGTTAGAGACAATGTTATATATACATTTTTTAAAAGGGGGTGAGGAGGGGGGGGGGGGGGGAGGAAAGATGGTGAGACAGAGACAGGAGAGTGGGTGAAGGAGATAGAAGAGAGTGGGGGAAAGGGACAGGAGGTAAGTGAAAGGGAGGATGCCTGTAGACACTCTGGTGTCTCGACTTGTGCCTGTCCCCAGACACTGCACTGCTCTGGTCTGAAGGGGGATTCTGGGCACCAGCAACACCCCCTTCCCCTAAACTTGCCTATAGCGGTGGCATAGTGGATAGCAAGCTTGCCTTGCAACACTGGGTACCCAGTTCAAATCCCAGCATTCCAAAAACATGCAGATAAGTTGATTGGCTTCTCCCTAAAATTGGCCCTTGACTATGATGGACATATGACCATGGTATGGATTCGATTGTTAGCTCCTCTGCGGGACGGTCAGTAACAGGGCTAAATATACTCTCTACACCACTGCAGAAGATGTTGGCGCTATATAAATACTAAATAACTATACATCATTCAGCCCATTTACCCATTTCACATTGTGCTGAATAATATATATATATTTTTTTTGAGAAGCGATGATGTTATATACCACTACGTTTATACAAATGATGCCAACTGATGTCACCATCATTTGAATGTAACGGAGGTAGATCCATTATTAACTATGCTTTTGGTCGGCCGGCAAAAACTTTTACCACCTGTGTGAACCAACCCTTATGTTTGCAACTCGCTACCTGTAACTGCTTGGCAACTACTTATGCAAATAGCTGGGAAACGTTCCAAGGATAATGATACGCGGTTGCCTTGCTGTCAGACTGTCACCGAATTCCCGGCTTTAATGCAGATGTTTCATTAAGTCTCGCCAAAATGTGCAGCACTTACTAATTTAGTCACATTTAGTTAATAACTGTAGTGGAACTAAAAGAAAACTATTCAATGAATCATTTCCAGGCCAGGCGAGCTACATCAGTATTCAGTAGCAACATACATTAGAGCACACCTTATCACCACGTACTGCAGTAGCATTTGTCTGAGTGCATTTTGTTTTGTCATACAGTTCTTGTTATTTTTATACTTTTTTATTCCTTCTGTCGTGTATTCACCATCAGCTGAATCCATGTCTGATCGAAGCTGTCATTGGGCTCTGTTCACAAAACTTGACTTATTTATCACCTAAGTGATAAAAATAACCTTTCAGCACCTATACAAGCAAAATAATCACTGAAAGCAAGTTGTTCATGATGAACTTCATTTCAATATGACTTTTCTTACCTTATTTATATTATATTTTTGCTCACAGATAAGGTGAAACAGGTGAAAAAGCTTTGTGAATCATGGCCATTGTCTGACTTGCAAGGTGCATTCTAGTTCCCAAGCATCTACCTCATGCACAGTGGGGCTGGACAGGTGCACCACTGCCCTGGGATTACCATGAAGCTGCTTGCTAGCCACCTATCCAGAAAGCTGACTCTATATACTCTGTAAAGCACGGTGAAAGTTCCAAATAAACATATGATAAAACAGAACTAGAACACAGACTTCAAACGGCGTTGCTAGTCTTTTCAGCGCCCGGGAACCAAGACAGTTTTTGCACCCCCACCCCCTCTTGACAAATTGGGCATGGCCATACATCAGAATGTGGGTGTGCTCATGGGTGGAGCCAAATGTACAAATGCTGTCTAGATAGCCAGATGTGCCCCCTTCCCCCAGTTTAGATAGCCAAATGTGCCCCCCTTTAGACAACCAGATATGCCTCCCTTCTCCACTTTTAGATAGCCAGATGTACCCCCTATAGTTAGCCAGATGTGCCCCCTTGTTCTGCTGCTGTTAACACTTCTGCCCTCCTCTGCAGAGGGAGGGTGAGTAGCAGGGGCACTTCGGGCAGCCAGCGAGCCAACTCTCACTCACTTGGGGGCGCGGTGGCCATGCTCTGCGCCCCCTTACAGTGCTGCGCCCGGGGACATGTGTCCCCCCTTACCCACCCATAGCTATGCCTCTGTGTTGAACTCCAGTCCCTGAGGGCCATGGCACTCATCGCGCAGAGTGCATAAGGCTAATTCGGCGTTCCGGCGATCACCAGACCCTGAATTACTTCTTCCTCTAAGTTTCTAAGACTCGGAGAGGGGAATAGTATTCAATGCTGCTGGGGATTTGAGTGGCAGCTCACCGCATAGGTACACCATATCCATGCCTGTGTTTACGATGGACAGAGAAATGGGAAAATATGTTCTATAAGCCAAAGAATTTGTATTATAATTCAAATCACACTGTTTTCTATAATTGTTATCATCATTATTTTTTATATAAAGTTTTTATTATTATTTTTTTAATGTTAGTATCATTATTACTGTATATACTGGTGTATAAGCCTAATTTTTCAGCACAAAAATGTGCAGAAAAGTTACCCCCTCGGCTTATATGCGAGTCAGTGGAGAAGAACAGTTGGTGGAGCATGTTTTGTTACTGGCAGAGGAGCGTAAGGATTGTGCACGAGTGATACTGCTCTTGCCATCTAGCTCCCTGCTGTGTCTGTGGCCCCCATCCCCTGCTACATGGTGCGTAGAGTGTGCTGCTCAAGAATACCTGTGTCCCGTGGCTTGCAGAGTGGTATGTGCCAACAACGTGTCAGCCGTGCAATGATTAGGGATTCTTCCTGTGTGGAATTAGCTGTGTCTCATATCTATGACACCATCTAGTGGCATCTTGAGACACAGCTGTATGATCCTGGGGCACATCTGGCTGAGGGGAGGGGGACTGACCTGGGAGCACATCTGGCTACTGTGGAGGGGGCTATACTGGGGAAGGGGCTGATACGCAAGTCAATCACTTTTTCCTAGTTTATGAGGGAAAAGTGGGTACCTCGGCTTATACACAGGTGGGCTTATAATGCGAGTATATATGGTATACCTTATTACTGAAAGAGAGCAATGGAAGATAAAAGAGGGTCAGTAGGATTTGGTACCCAAATAGGGACTGTCCCTCTGAAAAGGGGACAGTTGGGACTTGGGAACTGTGCCATAGATACATTTGTTTGTCTCTTGACTTTATTTTCACTGCAAATTCATTTTAGAAGAAAGAGGAAATCAGGTCACCTAGAAAATCCAACATACACATTCTTAACCCTCTAATTAGGTTCACTTAAACTTTCATAAAAATAAGGACTGCGTGTACCTTAAAATAGTTGTATCTGAGGTCATGGAAAATCCTCGAATAGACATGATTCAAACTGAATACAGGCCTAAATTGACGTCTAGCAGAATCCGAATAGGCAATTGTTGTGGGATGCATCATTACAAAAATGGAAGGAAGATGTTCAGACTCTACTGTAGATAAGAAAGAGTAGGAATTAGGTCTTGAACCCTTAAAGTATACCCAGGGCTAGATTTACCTCACAGGAACCTATAGACACAGATATCCTGGCACCCTAATCTTCACCCTCCATGAACCTACTAACCCACACTGAACTGCACCGCAAGTGTACTGGCTGTCCCAGCTGTCACCCATTCAATACATCCCATGCCCGGCGTAGGTAGCTACAGGTGCCATTTAGTATTAAAAAGCAAGAGGTACTTTCAGTATTAAGAAGCCAGTGGTGACCCAAAGTATTAGGTAACAGGGGGTAGCAATAGGGGTTGCAGAGGTAGCGACCGCATCGGGGCCCTTGGGCCAGAGGGGCCCTTCCTAAACCAAAGTATAAGCTGTTTATTGGTCCTGTGGTGGTAATAATCACTTTTATAGATGCTTTGAATGGGAGTAATCATTAACAAACAGTTCCCCATCCCCTTCTTGCACCTCTAATACTGTAGATGACCTTGGCAGGTTTTGTTGCGCTGTATCAAGTGTTATGTATAGAGTGAATGGGGGGGCCCAATGTACAACTTGCACTGGGGCCCACAGCTCCATAGCTACGCCACTGTTAGGTAGTTAGAGGTGCCGCAGTTGAAGGGAAATCTCATCAGTGGGCTGCTGAGAGTCGGGTAAGTAACCTCCGATTTACATTTCACTCGGGCCACAATTGAGGTGGATCTCGAACAACCAGCCAGAGCAAACAGTGAAGTATCTGCTCCATTGTCCACCATAGGTTTTCATGGGAAACACAACCACTTGTCCTGAAAAATATTGCTGGTCGGAACTCTGCATTTCGCTGACCGCAACGGAAAAAAATATTTTAGCTTTGAATAATGTGGAAAGGGGTTAGAGACTCTTTGGGGGAAATCTACTGCAAACTGTGTCCTCGGTGAGTAGATGATCCCCTGGTCTCTGGGACTTTCGTGCACCTCCCTGGGTCAGCAAATGGGAATTAAAACTCTAACTCCCTTTCAGGACATGACATAAGGGAAATGCGCATGTGTTTTTTGACTGAGGTTTGCATTTAGCTTTATGAGGATTCCATATACCAGGGGTGTCAAACTATGCCCAGTGGAGAAAATATGGCAAAAAAAGTAAATATATTGCCAGGGTAAATGTCAGGTCCTATTGCAGTTGGCCTGGTTCTCCAGGGAACTGCAAGGAAGGGGGGGGGGGGGGGCAGGAGGGCCAATGGACAACAGGGAACTGTATAGGGGAGGGGCACTAGACACCAAGGGAACTGGGTAGAGGGGGAGGGGCACTGGAAGCCAATGATAAGTATAGGGGAAGAGAAAGGGCGGGCACTAGACACTGGGGAAAAATATAGAGGAGGGAGGACCACAAGACACCAGGGAACTGTATAGGGTATAAGGGTAACTAGACACCAGGGAACTGTAAAAGAGAGGGAGGGGGTCCACTAGACAGCAGAAAACTGTATAAGGGAGGGAAATGGCCACTAGACACCAAGAAACTGTATAAGGGAGGGAGGCGGCCACTAGACACCAAGAAACTGTATAAGGGAGGGAGGCGGCCACTAGACACCAGGAAACTGTATATGGGAAGGAGGCGGATACTAGACACCAGGAAACTGTATAAGGGAGGGAGGTGGCCAATAGAATACAGGGAGCTGTATAGGGGAAGGATGAGGTCACTAGACACCAGGGAACTGTATAGGGGAGGAAGGGAGTGAGACAGGCAAAAAACAGGGCAGGAAATTTGGGTGCACCAGGCACTGCCATAGGCTTTAATGCGAATTACGGCTATTACGGTGCTCAGTCAGTAATTTGGGAGCTATCAAAATACGGAGTCCAAATCACTATAAAAACAGCGTAATTTGGCTGCCAGCAATTGCTGGCACTGGCAGTATAGAGGAGGACGGTGTCACCAGACACCACGACACTGTATAGGAGAGGAATTGAGGCATTGAGGTTGGCCCAATCACTTGGTAACAGTTTTCAATTTCAGCCCACTGTGTATTTGAGTTTGACACCTCTGCCATATTATTTATTATTATTATTGATTTCTAAAGGGCCAAGATATTCCGTGGCACTGTACCATTAGACATTAGGTGAGTGGGATTTGTGCCTGGGAGTGAGAACTTTCTGCTGCAGCCCTGACACTTTTTTCATCTCATCCAAGGACTGCAAATGAGCTTTTTACACCTCTATAAAGAGTGTTTTTACTCCTCTGCGCAGGGCACACTTATGTCTATAGATCTCTCCAAACCCTGCTGTATTTCTGGGTGAATTGTGTTACTACTCAGACAGCATAACATAAACCCGCAGCGTGATACTAATCTCATTCATATTTAATTAACATGATAAAGAAAACTCAATAACTTCCTTCCATAAAATTAAATGTATCCTCCATAATACTCTGCGGACCTGCATACTGCAACTCAATATCAAAAGCTTACTGGGATTATTGGACATCAGGACTATTCGTTGGTTTTCATACAGTTGTAGGAGGATGTTACTATTACTAATGTAAATTACTATTTTATATTTGGCAATTAATACTGTTAAATTGCTTTTAATAACCCAACCCCAGGATGGCTGGCTATTATTTTTGAAGGTGCAAAATATTTTATTGTAATATAAACCATTAGAAATCATACATTGGTATTAATTATTAACGTCACCCCCCCCCCCCCCCCCCTGCCTTTTGATTATGACCCTATTCTCATTTTTTAAATATGTTTTTAGGCATGAGTTTCAGCTGTGTACTACAATGTACATTCGCAGATGTCACAGTGCCTGCCTTTGAGCACAGATGTCCTAAGTCTGATGCCCGCAAGGATACTGTCTTGTAACATGTATAGAATGAGGCTCTCCCTCTCAAAACCACGCCCCTCACAACACACTGCGCTCCAGGCCACTGCCTGGAAAGTCTGTGCCAGGAAACGGCGCTGCTTGTATTTATATGAGATGTATTTCAAGTAGGACAGACATTACACTGTATAATGTGAGCTTAGGCTACGTTCACATCATGAAACGCGGATGGCCGTGCGTTCGGAACGCAATGCGTATGAACGCACGCCATCTGCGTTTCTATGCGTTGCGTGGCTGATCCCATTCACTAAAGTGAATGGGTCAGCCTCGCGTTTTGTGAAAAAATGCGTGTAGCATGCGTTCCCGGACCGCACTGGTCCGGAATGCATACAGTGTAAACATCAGACAGTGCAGTCTATGCACTTTCTGATGTCCTGCGTATCGGCCTCCCGCACGCGTTGCCGAAATACGGAAAGCAACGTGTGCAGTGTGAACGGGGTCTTAAAGGGTAAGATCCCAGGATAAAAAATAAGTAAAAATCTACTCACCTAGGGCTTCCTCCAGCCCCTGGCAGCCGTCCTGTGCCCTCGCAGCAGCTCCGGTGGCTCCCGGTTCCCTCCGGTGCAGAGGCCGACCTCGCCAGTTTGGCATCTGCTTGCACTTCACCACGTGGCTCACTGAGTCGCACTGACGTCATGCCGGGCTGTACTGCACAGGAAGCCCCAGGTAAGTGGATTTTTTATTTTTGGGCTTCCTGGATGTGTCCTTTAAGGTTACTTTCACAGTGGGGAGTTGCCTTCCCTGGAAAACCAGCAGGATCCCAACGCAACAGATGGTATAAATCGAATCACACGTTATGCATGGGGTGCAACAGATACAGTGAAGCATACCATACATAGCAAGTATGCTTCAGTTGCTTTAAAGGCTTATTTGATATGGTAATGCACAGCATGCATTGCGTAATGCCTGACACATCCATCACACCGCACTGCAAACATGCCAGCAGCATGTCAAACACGACTAGCACCGGCAATAGAAGTACACAGAGGCATGTCATTGTGCAGAGAACATGCCTCTGTGTCCTATTATCTTTAGTAAAAACTGCCTCGGGTTCTCTTTAATTTCATCACCTGAGTTAGGCAAAAATTATCTAAGGGCTCGTTTCCACTATAGCGAATCCGCATGCAGACACCGCATGCGGATTCGCATAGGCAATACAAGTGGATGGGATTGTTTCCACTTGTGCATCGTGCGGGTGCGTTTTGGTGTACGGGGGAAATCTGCACGGCAGAGCCGTCAGATTTCGCGTGCGGCTGGAATGCGGGCGAATCGCCCGCAATGCTTTTAATAGGGAAATCGCATGCGGCTTTGTCATGCGGTTTTCCCCACGATTTTGCGTGCGATTTCGCATGTAATATTATTGAAATTTACACAGGCAGTGACATGGTTAAATTCGCCTGCTTCTTTGCCATGCGAAATCGCATGCAAAATTGTGAGAAAAACAGCATGCGGAAACGCATCCGCATGCGATTTCGTACGCGGTGGAATCCAGGCGATTCCGCACCGCAACAGTGGAAACGAGCCCTGAAGCTCATTATACAAACATCGATTTTGATCACCCAAATGGGCATCTCCAGCCAGCGTGCCCTCTTTGTGCCCCCCCCCCCCCCCCCCCCCCACAAATTTAAGCTGGAGCCGCCACTGTGTATGCGCGTATTCATATTTTCTCTGCAATCACAGGACCCAGTGCTGCAAAAGACGCATTTCTTGTATGTCTCATGTTTGACCACATTATACATTAATCTAGCCGTTCGACCTTTGATTGGGTCTGAGGACATTTGCAGCCTTTAAGGATTAAAATCTAAAGAAAAGTCACATCTGCAGTGTTTTCCCTGACGTCCCATCTCTTATAAGCTCATTACTAATGATGAATGACCTTCAGTGTTCTGAGCCACAGACTGCACAGTTATTGAGCTTATTGATTAGTAACCGTCTATCAGTTGTTGTGGGAATATTCTGCAGGATTCACCTACAATACAGCCGCACACCTCCTGGCAATTCCAACAAGCGGCTAACGGGTTGTACTGCTGAATTGTATAAATGACCTCTCATTAAATGTGTGGAAGGGTGAGCAATGCACCCTAAGGCCTGGACCCCACTAGAAAGCGCAAAGCACTATACAATCACTAGGGATTTGTGATAGCATTTTGCAAGCGATTTTGGGAGCGATTTCCAGGCTCCTATACAACTCATTAGAATGGAAACGCCCCCAGAATGCTGCATGTCCTGCAATATGTGTGTGTGTGTTCTGCAGCACTTTACATAGTACAGTATAGTCTTGTTACTAACTGTCCCTCACATGGGCTCACAATCTAAGGCCTCATACACACATCAGACCATAGTCTTTTGAAAATGAAAGATCACAGACCAAATTTACTCCATTCCATGTAGTATGAGAGCCATACTCTACACAGTCTTTTCTATGGAGCTGAACTCCACATCAGAAAAAAATCTTTGCAAGATGCTGCACACAAAGATGCTGTACAGACACAAAAGATCAGTATCTGCAAAAGATCTGTTCCTGCCAAAAATCCATTTCTGCAAATTGCAATGATAGTCAATGAGATCTGCAGATCATCATACAGACATGATTTAACTGACATTCATCTGCAGATCAGATCCACCAGGATGGATTTTCAGATCTACGGATGATTGCTTGATCTGCAGATGAATGTCAGTTAAATCATGTGTGTATGATGATCTGCAGATCTCATAGACTATCATTGCGATTTGCAGGAATGGATTTTTGGCAGGAACAGATCTTTTGCAGATACTGATCTTTTGTGTCTGTACAGCATCTGTGTGTGTGGCATCTTGCAAAGATTTTTTTCTGATGGGGAGTTCAGCTCCATAGAAAAGACTGTGTAGAGTATGGCTCTCATACTACATGAAGGGTGGTGAGATTGGTCTGTGATCTTTCATTTTCCAAAGACTATAGTCTGATGTGTGTATGAGCCTTAAAGAGGATCTGTAACCTCAAAAAATCCCCTGGGGGGTACTCACCTCGGGTGGGGGAAGCCTCCGGATCCTAATGAGGCTTCCCACGCCGTCCTCTGTCCCACGGGGGTCTCGCTGCAGCCCTCCGTGCAGCCGTGACGTAATATTTACCTTCCTGGCTCCTGCGCAGGCGCTCTGACGGCTGTCGGCTCCGAACTACATGGAAATACCCGATCGCCGTCGGGTCTGCTCTACTGCGCAGGCGCAAGTTTCCGGCGCCTGCGCAGTAGAGCGGCCCCGACTGAGATTGGGTATTTCCGTGTGGTTCGGAGAGGAAAGCAGCCACAGCGCCCCCGCTGGAGCCAGCAAAGGTAAATATTGAAATTACAGTCGGGCCTGTCGCCGGCTGTTCAGAGGGCTGCAGCGAGACCCCCGTGGGACAGAGGACGGCGTGGGAAGCCTCATTAGGATCCGGAGGCTTCCCCCACCCGAGGTGAGTACCCCCCAGGGGATCTTTTTCATGTTACAGAGTCTCTTTAAGTCTTACCATAGTCATATGTCCATCGTAGTGTATGGCCAATTTTAGGGGGAAGCCAATGAACTTATCTGTATGTTTTGGGGATGTGCTAGGTGACTAGGGTGTCTGGAGGAAACCCACGCAGACACTGGGAGAACATAAAAACTCCTTGCAGATAGTGCCCTAGGTAGAGGGAAGACTCTGGATGCCATAAAGCCTTCCTGGTCCTTTCTCTGTCCTATTGTTCCACCACTGGCTCCCATCTAAGTACTTCTACATTTAGCTACCAAGGCCAGGAGTGTTTTGCACAAGCACAGTTACAGTCTTGGTGAACTATGTGTGCGTAGAGCACTCCCAGCTACGGAAGTGTGATTTGGGTGGGCACGCAGCGGGGATCCTGCAAGCACAGTGGTGCGCGACTGGGCCAGTCAGGAAATCCACCCGGCCACATTTTGGAAGAATGGAGCGGCCCAGGAGGATGGTGGTTGAGTAGATGGACTGCAGGAGGCTGGAGGAAGCCCCAGGTAAGTATAAACCCTTATAATTAATTTATCTTAGGTATACTTTAACCCCTAGCCGACCACTCCACTCCACATCGATTGGCGCGCATGCGGCGGCAGCCCCAGGAGAACTCCACCCGATTGGCGTGAATGGCGAGGCTTGCAGGAGATTGCGCGCTAGTGTGCACGCTAGTGTGCGTGCATCTCTGCATTAAGGACGGAGCTCTGCTCTGCCTTCAGTCTTCCAGCGGCTCAGAGACTATTAGACGGCGAAACCACCGTCTATTAACACTGTACAGCGCTGCGATCTACAGCAGCACTGTACTGGGGGCGGCCGTGTAACACAGCTGTCCCCCTGGGGACACAGGAGCGATCCACTGTGATAGGCTGACAGGGAGAGGGAGGGAGTTTTATAAAATAAATAAATAAAAAATAGATAAATTTAATACATTTTTTTTTAATTTTTCGAAATAATAAATAAACAATCCTGGAGGCAATCTGACCCCACCAACAGAAAGCTCTGTTGGTGGGGAGAAAAAGTGGTGGTGGGGGGGAATCACTTGTCTGCTGAGTTGGATGACCCTGCAGTGAGGCTTTAAAACTGCTGTGGCCCAATTAGGAGAAAATGGCCTGGTCACTAAGGGGATTTAACACAGCAGCCCTTAAAGAGAGTCTGAAGCGAGAATAAATCTCGCTTCAGACCTCATAGATAGCAGGGGCATGTGTGCCCGTGCTAAAACGCCGCTATCCGGCGGCTTAACGGGGGTCCCTTAACCCCCAAATTCCCTCCGTGCAGCCGGGGAGCGCTTACTGGTTGGGGCAGGGCTACCCGCCGCAGCCCTGCCCCACGTGCGTCTGTCAGCGCGTATCTCCGCCTCTCCCCCGCCCCTCTCAGTCTTCCTTCACTGAGAGGGGCGGGGGAGAGGCGGCGATGCGCGTTTGATAGACGCGACTGGAGGCAGGGCTGCAGCCATTAGCCCTGCCTCCAGGAGCGACCAAATCTACGACCAAGTCTTGCGGGGGGGAGATTTGGGGGTGAAGGGACCCCCGTTTAGCGGCGCGATAGTGGTGGTTTAGCAGGGGCACACATGCCCCTGCTAACTATGAGCTCTGAAGCGAGATTTATTCTCGCTTCAGAGTCTCTTTAAGTGGTTAAAGGAAATCTTCTTCACGGCCACGATACTGTCTGAGCAGAGCCGGATTTGTACTCTTTACCGTCCTAGGCCACTGTCACCAGCTGCCCCACTTCAGTATAGGTAGCGAGAGGACCCATTACCCTTCCCTCCAGTATAGTTGGCCAGATGATCCCTCCTGCCTTCCCACTACTATAGGTAGCTTGATGACCCTTCCCCCCTTTCCCTCCAGTATAGGTAGCCAGATGACTCCCTTTATCCCCCTCTTTTCCAACCCCCCTTCAGTATAGGTAGCGAACCGCCTTCACACCGCAGCAGCCATCAGTGTCACTTATTCGCCTCTCATCTCCTGTGCAGAAGTTTCCTCTTCCTTTCTGTTTCCAATGCTGCCCAAGTCCATAGCTGCCGGCCACAACGCAAGCATGCACAGAGAGCAAGGTGGCTGCTGCACAGGTGGTTAGCAGCAGAGTACTGGCGCTCGCCTGATCTCCCTGCATTGCAGCATTTGCCAACTTGCAAATGCTGCACCAGTTTAGCCTGCTGCTTTGGTGCCCTTGCTCCTGTGGTGCCCTAGGCCATGGCCTAGGCGGCCTTGGCCTAAATCCGGCCCTGTGTCTGAGCGTGGCCTCACTGCGCAGATGTAATGACATCCCGAATCTGTGGAGGAAAAAAGCCAATTACGAGTGGCTCCGCGCTACTCCACAGACATGGGCCATCTTTGCCCCTGCGCAATGCATCCACACCAGAACACAGACAGGAGCGCGCCAAACATATACGACAAGCTCTTGTCGAATACGTTCCCTGGGTACCAGCGCTGGATCGGTGGGCTGAAGGAGGATAGGGAAACTTCTGCATTATCCAGAGGCTTCTTTCTAGTGTTGGGCGAACACCTAGATGTTCGGGTTCGCGAACGTTCGCCGAACATCGCCGCGATGTTCGGGTGTTCGCGCCGAACTCCGAACATAATGGAAGTCAATGGGGACCCGAACTTTCGTGCTTTGTAAAGCTTCCTTACATGCTACATACCCCAAATTAGCAGGGTATGTGCACCTTGGGAGTGGGTACAAGAGGAAAAAAAATATTTGAAAAAGAGCTTATAGTTTTTGAGAAAATTGATTGTAAAGTTTCAAAGGAAAAACTGTCTTTTAAATGTGGAAAATGTCATGTTTCTTTGCACAGGTAACATGCTTTTTGTCGCCATGCAGTCATAAATGTAATACAGAGAAGAGGTTCCAGGAAAAGGGACCGGTAACGGTAACCCAGCAGCAGCAGCACACGTGATGGAACAGGAGCAGGCGCAGGAGGAGAAGGCCATGCTTTTTGAGACACAACAACCCAGGCCTTGCATGAGGACAAGAAGCGTGCGGATAGCATGCTTTTTACCGCCATGCAGTCATAAATGTAATAAAGATAAGAGGTTCAATAAACAGGGACCGGGCGTCAACGCTAACCCAGCAGCAGCAGACGTGATGGAACAGGAGGAGGCGCAGGAGGAGAAGGCCACGCTTTCAGGTGCAACTCAGGCCTTGCATGAGGACAAAAAAATGTGTGCGCAAAGCAATGCAATGAGTAGTTTTCAGGACACAATGGGCTATTCGGAGGAGCTATTCCCACCCCCACAATCTTCTACCTGTGAAAGGTCAATGGAACAGCCACAAATGTTGTGCCCGGATTCACAACCTTTTTCTGTGGAAAATGCACCTCGCACTGAAATGCAAGGCGAGGCCGAGGATGAACATGACGTCAACAACTCAACATGACGCAAAATGGGGGCGGAACAGAAAGCTGCTTTCAATGTTTTGAAGGCCTTAATTGCCTCCGGTGGCCAGTTAGATGCATCATTCATCACACCCAAATCCCTGTGTGCAGGAATTTGAATCTCAGGAGGTGTACCGAGATCATCTGGACAAGTGACCAAGTGACAAGTGACAAAGTGACCAGTGACAAAGTGACAAAGTGACAAAATGACAAAGTGACAAAGTGACAAGTGACAAAGTGACAAGTGACAAAATGACAAAGTGACAAGTGACAAAGTGAGAAGTGACAAGTGACAAAGTGACAAAGTGACCAGTGACAAAGTGACAACTGAGAGGTTGTTCTGGGGAGCTCCACTGCACTCAGTCGCATATGAGGAGAGGTCTCGTCGGGACTGCTGATCCTCCTCAGCTTGCTCAAAGCCTTGAGGGTTCCTGAAGATCCTCTGCTTGGAGTTCGCCGGGGTTCAGCTTGGTGTCGGGGTCGGCGGCGTCCTCCTCACTCCAACGTGGCAGATCTTCTGTTGAAGGAAAAAAAAACAAACATTGTTAAAAGTCCAGTACCGCTTCTGAAGGACTCACCAAGAGATGCAGGAGCGCTTCAATCTAGCGCACCATCGCTCGCTGGGTGATGTCCCTGCCTACGCGCTGGAATTCTACGCTGCACATGCTAGCACGCTTTTGCGCAGTGCCGAGGCGCATTCCAGCAGCTAGTAGCTACCAAGCTTCTGTGGATCTGATTGGGCCACCATGTTGGATCTCTGCCAAGTCCTCCAAAATTTTGAGCAATCCACGTTGCGTGACTGAGCAGTGACAACTCTACAGTCAGCATTACAATACCACTGCTGTGTTTACTGAAGAAATCAATGTTGAAGATGGAAACCGCTGGCATGATGCAAGTGGGGGATTCTGAAGATGAAAACGATCAGCGTGATGATACCAACATCAGGCAACCTGCCTCAGGAAACGCTGGTCCCAGCCATGACAAAGAACAGGACGAGGAACAGCTGGAGTTGGAGCAGGAATTGGATGCCCCCACTGCCGAGGGACAGAGCGGTGCACGTTGGACTTCCACAATTTAGCGGGAAAGGACAGCAGAAGAGGAAGAAAGTGATGCTGGTGACGAATATGGTGCATCACAACAATCACAACGCTTACAAGAACATGAAGATAGAGGAGTCTGGCAGGACTCTCTGGCACACATGGCTCAATTCATGCTAGACTGCATTGAACGCGGCCCGCGCATTATTCACTATTCATTATTATTCATTATTCTGGAATCTGGACAACACCAATTACTGGGTTTATACCCAGTTTATACAAACACAATGTTAAAAACCGATTGAAGAAAGTGTCAGACAGGTCAAAAATGGAACAATTCCAGCAGGCCCTTGAGGATGGAGACTTTAGAGAGGAGATTGACATCCTCCTCCTTCTCTAGCCAGTTGTACGCCGACAGACTGACTTCAGCAAACCCAGGAGGACCAGGAGGGCAGCAAAGAACACAAGCTGCTGCTAGTGCCCAAAAGGGAATGGTATTGGCAGTGTCCTTGGAGTGGGAACATTTTCTGACACCCATGCAGCAGCCCACAGAACAGCAATCGGGCAGTTCCACGTCCTCCAACACCAATCGCCTAGAGAAGATGGTCAAGGTCCAGGACTACATGTCAGATGGCGTAGCTGTGTTGAACAATCCATCTGCAGACAGACGGTGAGTGTGACAGGCAGCACAGAAGGACCATGGCAACTCACTCATAGTACCACAGTTTGATAGTGCTGCCCAAAACATTATATGGATCCGTGGACCCGGGCACTGCGGGCAGTACTGGGAAGTGGGAACGCAGATTTTAGTACCTAAACACACGATACAACATGTTTTCCGGGGTCGGACTCTGAGGCACATACAGATGGTCCTGATCATCATCCTCATCATACAACTCTTCTCCTGAGTCTGACCCACCCACCACCTCTGCCACCCCAACATCCCCAGACACAGACCCCTCATCGTCCTCAACATTAACTTGGGATGCTGGCCTGAGCCCGACCTCCTCCTCCACATCAGGCCCCATCATCTCCTCAATGGCAGCCCTCATTAATCGTTCTGGCGACGGACCGATGGACACAACATTCTCCTCCGGAGAGGGCTGCTGCTGACCACTGGCTGCTGGGGTGGATGTTATAGCTTGCGTGGGGCGTTGGCTGTTGCTGTTGTTGGGAGTGCTGCTCACAGCGGAGGTCTCTGAGGAACTCATGGTGAGCTCATATAGTGGTTGGCGGTGAGTGGAGTATTACTGATCCCAGCAATATACACACTGACTGGCAGAGTACGCAATGCTATATAGTCTGGCTGAGCGGTGTACACAGAGTGGCAGTACACACAATGCTATATAGTCTGGCTGAGCCGTGTACACAGAGTAGCAGTACACACAATGCTATATAGTCTGGCTGAGCGGTGTACACAGAGTGGCAGTACACACAATGCTATATAGTCTGGCTGAGTCGTGTACACAGAGTGGCAGTACACACAATGCTATATAGTATGGCTGAGCGGTGTACACAGAGTGGCAGTACACACAATGCTATATAGTCTGGCTGAGCCGTGTACACAGAGTGGCAGTACACACAATGCTATATAGTCTGGCTGAGCCGTGTACACAGAGTGTCAGTAAACAATGCTATATATAGCGTGGCTGAGCAAGGTACACAGTGGCAGTACACACAATGCTATATAGTCTGGCTGAGCGGTGTACACAGAGTGGAAGTACACACAATGCTATATAGTCTGGCTGAGACGTGTACACAGAGTGGCAGTACACACAATGCTATATAGTCTGGCTGAGCCGTGTACACAGAGTGTCAGTAAACAATGCTATATATAGCGTGGCTGAGCGAGGTACACAGTGGCAGTACACACAATGCTATATAGTCTGGCTGAGCGGTGTACACAGAGTGGAAGTACACACAATGCTATATAGTCTGGCTGAGCCGTGTACACAGAGTGTCAGTAAACAATGCTATATATAGCGTGGCTGAGCGAGGTACACAGTGGCAGTACACACAATGCTATATAGTCAGGCTGAGCCGTGTACACAGAGTGTCAGTAAACAATGGTATATAGTCTGGCTGAGCGGTGTACACAGAGTGTCAGTAAACAATGGTATATAGTCTGGCTGAGCGGTGTACACAGAGTGGCAGTAAACACAATGCTATATATAGCGTGGCTGAGCGAGGTGCACAGTGGCAGTACACACAATGCTATATAGTCAGGCTAAGCCGTGTACACAGAGTGTCAGAAAACACAATGCTATATATAGCGTGGCTGAGCGAGGTGCACAGTGGCAGTACACACAATGCTATAAAGTCTGGCTGAGCCGTGTACACAGAGTGGCAGTAAACACAATGCTATATATAGCGTGGCTGAGCGAGGTACACAGTGGCAGTACACACAATGCTATATAGTCAGGCTAAGCCGTGTACACAGAGTGTCAGAAAACACAATGCTATATATAGCGTGGCTGAGCGAGGTGCACAGTGGCAGTACACACAATGCTATATAGCCAGGCTAAGCCGTGTACACAGAGTGTCAGAAAACACAATGCTATATATAGCGTGGCTGAGCGAGGTACACAGTGGCAGTAAACAATGCTATATATAGTGTGGCTGAGCGAGCGGTGTACTACTGTTCCCAGCAGCGACACACAATGACTGGGGGGGACCCTGGCTAGCGTGGCTGGAGAGCGAACTACCCTGCCTGCCTACCCAAAGCTAAACCCACAGACAAATGGAGGAGATATGACGTGGTTCGGGTATTTATTTACCCGAACCACGTGACCGTTCGGCCAATCAGAGCGCGTTCGGGCCCGAACCACGTGACCCGTTCGGCCAATCACAGCGCTAGCCGAACGTTCGGGGAACGTTCAGCCATGCGCTCTTAGTTCGGCCATGTGGCCGAACGGTTTGGCCGAGCACCGTCAGGTGTTCGGCCGAACTCGAACATCACCCGAACAGGGTGATGTTCTGCAGAACCCGAACAGTGGCGAACACTGTTCGCCCAACACTACTTCTTTCTACTGAGGTAAGTATCAATCTTGTTTTGCTTTATTTTTTCCTGACAGGTCCAATTTTTTAATAGCACTAGTAATTTACAAAAAAAAAAAAAAAAAAAAAAATCTGTGAAGCACACATATTGTATGGTAGTTTTTATAACATAAGTGGGACTTTTCACTAACTGCGGTAGCACTCAGTAAATCCTGTATAGAAGACTGCATAATGTGCATGTACTGTACTTTGTCTTTGAAGAGTGTATAAATACGTTTGTCCTCGCCGGGCCGCCGTAGTGCTGAGCAGAGCTCTCTCCTCCCCGGCTGCAGTCAGAGCATATTACTGATAGGAGTCAGTGTGCGCTGGGCAGCGGCTGGACTGGATGGCCGGGAGGCATCAGCAGGGGGAGGTAGGTGCACAGTGACTGGGGCAGATGTTGGGGGCTGCTCTGACTGACGTGAAGCATTATGGGGGATCCTTGTTCCATGTGTGGTGAGTGCAGCAGACAGATGTCTGTTAACCATGCTGTCTCTCCCTGCTAATGGGATATTATAACACAGCAGCTTTCACATGAAATGCCTGAGAGGGCGACTTGTGCATCTCTGATCCCTCACTGATGATCCCTCATCTGTGGGCTGTAATCCCAGCACTGTTATCTGGACACTCACCAATCTCACTATTCTCCATGTCTATATAAGTATATCTGTCATGCTGCTGTTTTGTGTGTTCTTCTCCATAGAGTTACTGCTGTGGTCTGTGCACACCCTGCATGTGTTGTGTTCCTGGGTCTCTATGGAGGCAGAAAGTCAGTTATGTGTTTGTAAATATATAAGGTGGTAATGAGTTTATGAAAGGATGGGCAGTGTGACTGTATCAGCAGCCTGTGTGTACTAGATCAGTGTTTCTCAGCATTACTATAGCAGATACAGTGTACCTTGTGTGTGTATGTGCACCCTGTTGTTAGTAACCTTGTGTCAGTTACAGTACCCCTTGACATATCTTTCTCCTGTATCTGTCTGTTTTCCAGACCCCTTCTATATAACATAAATTAATACTTATTAAGGTTTGTATAATATAATTTATATACTTACTATAATTGACTGCAACAAGCAATATTATTATTTTAGTATTTATATAGTGGCAACATCTTCCACAGCGCTGTGCAGAGTATGTTGTCTTGTCATTAACTGTCCCTCGTAGGGGCTCACAATCTAATCTCTACCATAGTCATATGTCTATGTATATGTCGTAGTCTAGGGCCAAATTAGGGGGAAGCCGATTAACTTATCTGTATGTTATTGGGATGTCTGAGGAAACCAGAGTGCCCAGAGGAGACCCGCACAGACATGGGGAGAACATACAAACCCCAGCTGGGTTTCATACCGGGGACCCAGCGCTGCAAGGTGAGAGCGCTAACCACTATGCCACTGTGCTGCCCAGGTACCCCCAGGCCCCCAAATAAGTCTTCCATGGTGTATGCATGCTAAATGTTGACAGTTTAGGTATCCAGATTGACGTGTGTTGTGCATGTCCCATGTGGGTTTCTTATGTTGCTCTCCGGGGCTACTGGAACTGAATAGTTAATCCATTTTACTCCTTACATTACGGTGACCATTAACAATTTCAGCTCAGGAGTCTCTTCTGCCACATAGAGCAGCTATGTTGTGAGCAGAGGATGTTAACCCTATGTCTGCTTCCATGAAAGCAGGATGTAGATACACTGCAGATTTATTGATGGACTTGAATCAGCTGTAACAGAGAAATGTTTTTCTTTAAAGGTTATTATGCTGTTGTGTATCTTTTAGAGCTGAAAGAATGTTCAGGTCCACTTTAACAGGACTCCCAAACTAATGACACTACGTAAAAGCCAATTCTGGGAGGATTTTGGTGAAGTTGGTTGAGTACTGTGTGGTGTTTGTGGGATAGAGGAGTTCTGTGCAAGAGGCTCAGTGGAATGTTTGTAGAGTACTTGGATAGTAAGGTCATGTGTACACAGTGTTCTCTGACCATATGCACATAGGGATAGATAGTGGTGTGTGAGAAAAGGGTCATGGCTGATGTACAGTGGTGCTGCGTTGTGAGCTGGGATCATTCAGTATGTGTGTGTGCTCGCTGCTTATTCATTATTAACTGGGATCTGTGGATGTGACAGTTGAGATGGCAATCTTGTGTGCAGGGATGTCCAAGGTCACATTGCTCAAACAATAGGAGACTGGTCTGTATCAGTTTCAGCCCTGCTTTTCTTTACCTTTTTGTGTGACTGTCTAAATGGTGGTACTTCTCCACTGAATTGTGCTGCTACAGAGCTCAGGCTTGCGATGGGGCAGTGGGGTGTGCAGGGATAACCTGACTGCACGACATTCTTCCTCATTTCATTCACTAATGATCTTTATATTGAACCTCCCAGATGTGCAGGTCACTGTTAACCACACTACCATTGGCCCTACCTCTCAAGCCCACTGTCTGGGTGTCACCCTGGACTCCACACTTTCCTTCACTCCCCACATCCAAAACCTCAGTCTTGCAACTTCCACCTTCGTAACATCTGTAAGATTCGCCCTTTCCTGACCTCTGCCACCACCAAACTCCTCATCCATGCCCTCATAATTTCCCGCCTCGACTACTGCAATGCCCTTCTGTCTGGTCTCCCGAATAGCCCCACTGCAGTCCATCATGAATGCGGCAGCCAGAATTATCCACTCCTCCCATCGCTCCACTAGGGTGGCTCCCCTCCGTGAATCCCTCCACTGGCTTCCTATCCAGTCCAGAATCAGATTTCAGATATTGTGTCTGACCTACAAATCCGTCCACAAAACCTGTCCGACCTACATTTCTGATCTTACTCAGAGATGCACACCAATCCGCTCACTCCGCTCCTCCAATGAACTTCGCCTGACCGTCCCCCGCATCACCCAGTCCCATGCACGCCTCCAAGACTTCTCAAGAGCCGCTCCAACACTATGGAACTCCCTACCTCCACCCATTAGGGCAGCCCCCTCCTTCAACACCTTCAAGAAGGCTTTTAAAACTCACCTTTTCACTCTGGCCTACCACCCCTCACAATTGCTCTAAACCCACAGCTGAACTCTGGTCCCCTATCTTTCGTGTCCTCACCTCTCCCTCTAGATTGTAAGCCTTTGGGCAGCCTCCTCCTTTTGTGTCCTACCTGATCTTGCACCTCCATTACTGTGAACCCATGCTATGCATCTAAGGGGACCTAACTTGCCTAATCTCCATGCTCCCATCCAGTGACGGACTAAGCATTACCTGGTACTCATACTATGGTGTGTGATCTGGTTTTCTTGTATTCCCATATTGCTGTATGTCACCCCTAAATATTGTCTGTAACCTAAATTAATGTCCAGCTCTGCGTAATATGTTGGCGCTTTATAAATACAATAAATAAATATTAAAGTGCAAACTTAAAGGCCACCTGAAGTGAGGGATATTGAGGTTTCCTTAGGTTTTTACTTTTAAGCAATACCAGTTGCCTGGCTGTCCTGCTGATCCTCTGCTTCTAATACTTTTATCCATAGACCCTGACCAAGCATTCAGATCAGACATTCGACCTGGATTTCCCGCATTCTTGTTTCAGATGGTTGATTCAGACACTTCTGAGGTGTGAAAGATCAGTAGGGCTGCCAGGCAACTTGCATTGTTTAAAAGGAAATCAATATGGCAGCCTCCATATCCCTCTCACTTCAGGTGCCTTTTAAGGTGTGCACACACATATTTAGTATCGTGAACGGAGTATAGGGGCTGAGTACTGTACAGACTCATCGATAACTCAGAGGCTAGCAACTTGTTCTGTTGCTAAGGAGGTGGGAGATGGGACAATGGTGCGGCTCCAAGCAGGAAGGCTGAGGAGAAAAATGTACTTAGCCAAAATATTCAGCACTGCGAATATCCTAGAAGAGACTACCCCAATTGGTCCCCTCAGCCAAGAACCGTCTCTAACGTGTGTATGATATGAGGTTTTCATTTGCCTTAAATGGTGTCTGTGTGTGTTGTTTGGATACGAACATTTGGGAAACTGCAACCTCACAGAGATATTAGGGGTTTGGTGTAGGAGGCATTGTTTTGATATAAATGATTGCAGTGGATTGGATTAACCCATTCTTCGATATATTGCCTGTCGGGGAACTCTTTCTTTGTCTCCTATGTGAGTGCTAGCTCCTCCCCCTCCTGCTGTCTGTTGGAGTACCACAAGGTTCCATTTTTGGATCTCTTCTCCATCTACGCTCAAGACCTGGGTCAATAAATGTGCTCATTCCATTTCCAGTATGACTTCTACAATGATGACACTCGATGCTGTCTCTCAGCCCCTGACCACTGCACTCTATGAACTCAAGTCTCCCACTGTCTGCATTTCATATAATTTCCCTCAGGACTGGTTCACACGTGAGCGCTTTTCAGTGCTTTGTTGATCGCCGGCGAACAGCAAAGCGCTGCTGCTAATGTATCTCTTTGGGATCATTGTCCCAGCAGAGTTCATACACACATATTTGTACATTATCACTAGCAGGCTATATAACTTTGTGCTGCCTGTCACCGCCGCTGCCCCGCCTCCTCTATATCGCCACTCCACGCCTGCGTCCCTTCCCTCCAATCAGCTTACGGAGTCGGGGAGGGATGGGACACAGGCGGGGAGTGGCAATATAGAGTAGGCGGAGACAGGCAGCACAAAGGTAAACAGCCTGCTAGCGACAAGGTGCGGGTTCTCTTTAATCTGTTGCTTCCCCCCCACCTATAGAGATTTATCCACCTCTGTAGCAGAGGTCAAGATTGGCTGCCTCATCTGCTAGGCCCCTTCATCACCCTATCTGGTATCTCTACTCTCTAGAAAGACAATAAACTGGCAAGGGTGAGATCTTCCATCTAGTATTTACCCATCTCTGCATTACTTATTCTATCACATGAACCTGTGTTGCTGGAGGTTATTTTTTAGTGCTTGAACTATGTGTGCATGTTGTATTTGTGTTACTAAATGTTAGGACTGTACTGCGCAAGAACTATATATTTTTGGTTCCCGCTGTAGTCTGCATTGTACTCTGTACAGCTCCACGGACGATGATGGTGCTTTATATATAAGTGATAATGGTCTTCTGATGTCTGTGTTTAGCCTGGAGCCATTGACCGCCCAGAACTCAAATTCCTTTGTGTGCATCTGCAGAAAGCATAGTGTCTCCCTGTGTGAATCCTATGCTTTGATAACCATGTGGGTTTGGTGCAGAGCATCTGGTGCTCCAATGATCTATAGAAATGGGCTGAACTTGTGCGCTGGATGAACATGGTGATAACCGTGCAGACGGTCTCTGTGTAGCATAAATCTTGGCAAAGGGACGCTGGTGATCTTTATCTTGGTGCAGGAATTCCAGTGCTGTCGCCCCCCCCCCCCCCCCCCCCCAGTTCAGAGGTCACTATGCCTATATTGTGGGGGATGAGGGTTTGGTAATGTAATTAACCTCTTGAGGACCACAGTGTTAAACCCCCCCCTAAAGACCCCCCCCCTCCTTTTCTCCCCACCAACAGAGCGCTCTTTTGGCGGGTTCTGATCGCACCCCAGGTCCTGGGGGAGCCACCATGTTCATGCCCATTGGCGTGACGCAATCTTAAAGTGGTTAAGGCATCTTTTACATGGGAGGCTGTGCCCCTGCCAAGCAGTTCAGCATCTTGTCTGCCTCCCGCCAGTGCAATTTAAATGCAGCAGAATTTCAGTGGTAGTAACACCACGTGTGTCGAGGGCTGATATGTGGTGGTGTTACAGGGCGGCAGAGAACTGCAACATGTCGAGTCTGAGCACGGCTGCAGCTGCACTCAGATCTGATTCCATGGGGGGCTGTCTGGCTAAATACATAGGGCAGCCTCCAAATATTTCCTGCTTTTGGTTCTCTTTAATGAGAATCTGTACCCTATACAGATGCGCTGCTCTGCAGTGTACTGCTCAGTGAAGAGGGGAAGAGGTACAAAAGGCAGCTGCATGTGAGGGAGTGTCTTCCAGTGGATGGGGTAAGCATGAGAATAGGGTGCTCATTGGTCACAGTTTAGCAGTGTGGCCTGCCGGAACCAACTAGAACCAAACAGAACCAACTAGCATGTGTACAAGGGTTTAGGACCCTTTCACACCGTGGCGGTGCGGCAAATTGTCGCACTGCTGCCGTAGCTTAATGAAAGTTTATGCCCTGTTTAATGCTAGCGCAGAACTACTTTACAGTGCGGCGATCTGCATCCGCCCGGAAGCCAAGGTAGTCTATGGTGACGTGGGGTTCTTTAACCTGCTGGGCGGTCTGGACGAGCTCAGCTCGTCCAGTACCGCCGGAGCCTGCCGCTCAGGCCCTGCTGGGCCGATTTGGCTCAAATAAAAAGCAGCACACGCAGCCGGCACTTTGCCAGCCTCGTGTGCTGCCTGATCGCCGCCGCTCTGCGGCGATCCGCCGCGAGCAGCGGCGAAAGAGGGTCCCCCCAGCCGCCTGAGCCCAGCGTAGCCGGAACAAAAAGTTCCGGCCAGCGCTAAGGGCTGGATCGGAGGCGGCTGACGTCAGGACGTCGGCTGACGTCGATGACGTCACTCCGCTCGTCGCTATGGCGACGATGTAAGCAAAACAAGGAAGACTGCTCATTGCGGCCTTCCTTGTTTATTCTGGGCGCCGGAGGCGATCGGAAGAACGCCTCCGGAGCACCCTCTAGTGGGCTTTCATGCAGCCAACTTTCAGTTGGCTGCATGAAATAGTTTTTTTTTTTTTTATTAAAAAAAACCCTCCCGCAGCCTCCCTGGCGATCTTAATAGAACGCCAGGCAGGTTAACCACTTGAGGACCGCAGTGTTAAACCCCCCTAAAGACCAGGCCATTTTTCACTAAATGGGCCACTGCAGCTTTAAGGCCTCGCTTCAGGGCCGCACAGCTCAGCACAACTGATTCCCCCCCCCCCCCCTTTCGCCCCACCAACCAACAGAGCTTTCTGTTGGTGGAGTCTGATCGCCCCCAGTTGTTAGTTTTTGATATATATAATAGTTATTTATAATAAAACCGAGTATTTTATTATGTGTTTTCTTTCCCTCCAAAAGCCAGCCAATCACTGCGATCAGCTGTAATAGGCTTCAGCTTATGACGGCGGATTGCTTCTGTCTCCCCCTGGGGGGCAGCCGTGTGACACGGCTGTCCCCAGTACCAGGGCTGTGGAGTCAGTGCAATTTTGAGTACCTGAAGTCGGAGGTGGTGGTTTCATAAACTGAGGAGTTGGAGTGGGATGATTTTTGTACCGACTCCACAGCCCTGCCCAGTACATCGCTGCCTTAGATCGCAGTGCTGTACAGACTAATTAGATGGCGGTTTCGCCGTCTAACAGTCTCCTAGCGGCGATCGCTGCTGGGAGGCTGATGGCGGAGCAGAGCCCGGTCCTTCAAGCAGGGATGCATGATTTGAAACAGGCCTGCAAGACCTTATGCCGATCGCCATTAGGTGGTCGCGGCCACGCCCATTAGCGTGACGTGGACGGCTAGAGGTTAAACACATTGCCGTTGCGGCGCGCATGCACGGTAGTGTATTTTTACAATACGCTTCTGTGGACTTTTGCATACCCGAAACAGGAAGCGCCCGCAAGCGCAGTGCATTAAAGTTTGCAGCATTTTCATGCTTAGGACATGTCACCCCATCCAGTGTAATGGGACTGCAGTTCTCAGTATGATGTGTGGCGCTGCTGAACGGCGTGTACAACTTAGCACCGCGTATTGTGAGCAGACGCTGAAGCTAGGTGCGAACTTCAGACTCTTCTCTGATGCAAAGTTCCTGTAGAGGTGCTGCTCACTTCTTCCCACCCTCCTTGCCACTTATCCCTTCCATAAAATAGATCAGGTGAGTGCTTGTGTCTCTAGTGTCTAATGCAGGGGTGGGCTCAAGGGCCATATGGGGTTCTCAAGTAGTTTTCCAAGGGGCTGTACCAGAATAGGAGCGAGTACGGCATGCGAAGGCAGAAAATGGGCGTGGCCATGACAGTATGTGAGCGGAGCCAACTGTAATGTAACAGCGTAACGCAAAGACAGTGGGGCCCGAGTTTTCTCCCAAAACACACTTGGGCAAAGTGACGCTAAAGGGAACAAGGCACACAAGATAAGCAAGACACATAATGCGGCAGGCAGTGTAAGGAGGGGAACTGCACTCAGCAGCTGATGTCATTTAACCTCCCTGGCGGTACGCAGTTTTAGAGGCTGCGTCCGCGGGAGGATTTTTTAAAAATAAAATTTGCACTATATGCTTAAGCTAGCACTTCGCTAGCTAATTATGTCCCCCAAGCCCCCCGGCACCCAACTAAACCCCCCGATCGCTGCCGGCAATACTTATCCCTCCACGATCCCGCGAGAGCTACAGCTTCACGGTCCAGCTTCACTCGTCGCTATGCCGACGATCGGACATGACGTCATGAAGTCATCAACGTCATGCACAGTCCCAATCCTCCCCATAGCGAAGCCTGGAGGTAAAGGCTGCGGCTGCGCCATCCCGGGATCCCTGGGGGGTACGTATTACAGCTGTGATCGGGGGCAATCGGTGGGAACCGGAGGTACTTGGGGGACATAATTAGCTAGCGAAGTGCTAGAAACATATAGCGCAATTTTTTTTTATTTTAAAAAATCCTCCTGGGGCCATGCAATCCACTGCGGCGGCTAGCCCGACCCTAGGTCAGGCTTACCGCCAGGGAGGTTAACGGACCAGTTTGTATACCTGTGAGGAGAATAATAAAAAAGTATGATTTAGATACATACTTAAGTAGAGGGGAGCCTCTGGCTAGTGGAAAGGCTTCCCCATCTCCTTCTACCCCACCAATCTAGTGCTGGTATTCTTGGAAGAGGTCGCGCTCTCATCTAGGTATGAGCATGGCTGTATTGAGCATGTGTAATATGTTGGAAACAGCTGTTATTTCCCACAGTGCAACAAGGCTTCCTCAGTGTGATGTCAGGACCTAGGTGCTGACATCACACTGTAGGAGGGGGTCTCACCACAATATCAGCCATACAGAGCCCCCTGATGATCCGTTTGAGAAAAGGTAAAGATTTCTCGCGGGAAAGGTGGTATATGCTACTGATTGGGATGAAGTTCAATCCTTGGTTACAGTTAATCTTTAATTTGCTTTTTCACACCTTGGGTAAACTTTAAAGGATACCTCAGGCGATAGCCACGATAGCAGATTTACTTACCTGGGGCTTCCTCCAGCCCCTAGAAGCCTCTCTGTGTCCCTCACCGCAGTTCCTCATTCAACCACTCTCCGGGTTGGAGGCTGCTACATGAGAGCACCTCTTGTGATCACGCTTCCATGGCCCAGAGCAGTTCTGACCAGAGTATTTGCACTTGCACAGAAGCCACAGCATTGGCGGCCTCTACAGAAGAATGGCTGAAGGCAGAGCTGCAGTGAGGGACACAGAGGCTTCTAGGGGCTGGAGGAAGCCCCAGGTAACGATATCTGCTATTATTCCTTTTGCCTTATGTATTTCAGGAGGCACCTGAATATAGGCTAGATTCTCAGCTAGGACCCTTGGCCAAGTTCCATCTAGCGTGTTTACATGCTAGACCAGGCATGGGCAAACTTGGCCCTCCAACTGTTAAGGAACAACAAGTCCCACAATGCATTGCAGGAGTCTGATAGCCACAGTCATGACTCATAAAGGCAAATGCATTGTGGGATTTGTAGTTCCTTAACAGCTGATGCATGCCTGTGCTAGACCATGATTTTCCTTCGTTTGTTTTAATACCTCTGCAAATGATGGGATATTGCACCCCCACTTTCCTTCCATGGCTCCTCATCGCAGTTCCTCATTGATAAATAGTTTCTACAATGTTCACAAACAAGGCAGTGTACACAGGTGACTCTCACATCTTGTCACATATTTGTACACAGGGAACTGTTCATACCTCTGTCATGCTGCCATAGTGAAGGTATCTCCAGTTACCTGGTATGAAGATGCTTGGAATAGTTTGAATATTTAGTGTGCTTTTATGGCGGAATACTTCAGCTGTTTCTCATATACAGGGCTCTGTAACAATAAAAAAGTAAAAAGCTGACAATTAAAACCGTGAAATAAACACCTGTGTCTGGCAATGCCCTAGAATGGTGTTTTATTGTTGACCTTGACTTACTGTAGTTCTATATTTGGCATCTGACTACTCAGTAAGCAGGATGCTTAAAGAGAACCCGAGGTGGGTTTGAAGAATATTATCTGCATACAGAGGCTGGATCTGCCTATACAGCCCAGCCTCTGTTGCTATCCCAAACCCCCCTAAGGTCCCCCTGCACTCTGCAATCCCTCATAAATCACAGCCACGCTGCTGACAAACAGCTTGTCAGAGCTGGCTGTGTTTATCTCTATAGTGTCAGTCTGCTGCTCTCCCCGCCTCCTGCAGAACTCCAGTCCCCGCCTGCATCACTTCCCTCCCTGCTGATTGGAGGGAAGGGACGGGGGCACGGACCGGAGCTATGCAGGAGGCGGGGGAGCAGCTGAGACTGACACTACAGATGTAAACACAGCCTCACAGCATGGCTGTGATTTATGAGGGATTGCAGAGTACAGGGGGACCTTAGGGGGGGTTTGGGATAGCAACAGAGGCTGAGCTGTATAGGCAGATCCAGCCTCTGTATGCAGATAACATTCTTTAAACACACCTCGGGTTCTCTTTAAACTTCACCCTTTTATGTAAAATTGGGCTTCTGCAGCTAAAAATCCTGGTTTAACATTTTCTCACAGGAGCTGAAGCAGCAGAGATAAAGGAACAGGACTGCAGCTCAGCTTAGCATTGTGCTTATCATTGTGTGTCATTGGGACGAAGCATTGCTTTTCAGCGCTGCTAGATTTGGGTGCAGCCGGCGCCTCCATACACTTCAATAGGAATCATTCCTATTGAAGTGCTCAGTGAGTAAAGTCGGCTCCGTCAGAAGACAGAGCCGAAGTTGCTTAAAAACATAATAATTCGGCCTCCAGCAATCGCTGGAAGCCGAATTATTTCATTCCCCCACTATCCATGTCGGCCTGGAGGGGGAATAGTAATTAAATCGGCCCGGACTTGTGCAGAAGCAGGATCAGCTATATAACGCTGTATCCTGCGCCCAAGTCTACCGGCGCCGATTTCAAATGTACGCTCATTGGAAACCACTGATTTAAAAAAGCCAGATACTTGCCTAAAGAGAGGGAATGCTCTGGGTCCTAATGACCCTTCCCTCTCTCCTCCCAGTGCCTGTTCCAGCGCAGGATCTCCTGTAGCAGTATTTGACTAAATTAGTCAAATACTGCTCTCTCTGCCTCCAAAGGAAGTCTTTGGGTGCCCGAGTGCTCCTGCTGGGCCGCTCCACACTACACATGCGCGAGTGCCCTCTCTCACGCACTCACTCATGCGCAGTATGGAGCCACTTGTCTTTGGGAGGACTTTGCTTCCAAAGACTTCCTAAGTCCCCCGCGGCGGAGGATTCAAATGGAGAGCCTGAGCTGCACAGAGGGCACCAGGAGAGGAGAGGGAAGGCTCATTAGAACCCAGAGCAGTCTTATGGCCCATACTCACGAGGGACTTTTGTCGCCTCAACACGCGGCGCGCGCGTGTTGCGGCGACAGGTCGCCCGTGAGTATGGGCCGTCGCGCGCGCGCGCGCGCGCGCGCGCACCCCGAACTGTCGCCCGTCGCTCATGTCGCCATGCGATTGAAAGTTTCAATCGCATGGCGACAGTCGCCGCCGCACCTCCCCCGCAACTGTCGCTAGTCCGCGTGAGTACGCGGACTAGCGACAGCAACCTCCATTGTGGTAAATGGAGCTTCCGGCGGGGGGAGGAGGAACGTCGGCGACAGCTTCCGTCTCGCCGCTGGTCCCTCTTCCGCGTGTGTACGCGGAGGGACCTGGCGAGGAGCTGTCGCCGGCCTGTCGCCCACACGCTCACGTGTGCTGGCGACAGGCCACTTCTGCAGCCCGTGAGTACGGGCCATTAGGCAAGTATCTGAGTTAATTTTTTTTTATTTTATTTTTTTTTTTTGATCAGCGGTTCTCAATGTAACATTCATACACCGGCCTGGTTCACATTAGCGTTAAAAAATGGTCTGTTTTGCGGATCCTAACTGATGCAAATGGATACAATGTTAACTTATGGTTCCATTCAAGTTTGTCTGTTAGAGTGGGTCCGTTCCGCACAATTTGCTGAACGGACCGCAAATTTGGTTCTATAGCAATTTTTCCGGACCGCTGAGCCCAGTGGAACGGAAGCTTCAGCACTACATCGGGGCAATGAGAAAACGGGCTCTAGGTCTCATCACGCTGCCAGTCAGTGCGCACCCTTCCGCCCGCTCAGCTGGCCCGCCCTGCTTCCTGTCTTAACGGCTTGACATGCGCAGTGGCGCAAAAGCACTGACACTTTTAAACTGACACAGGGACACTTGTAAATTATTATATAGGATATGGGTGATTTTTTTACTGACTCACATCGCTCAAGTGAGATCACACACATAGTATTACATTAGCAAGAGCTTTCAAATCACAAGCGCTTAGAAAAAAAAGCTCTTGTAGTGTGAACCAGCCCTGGCTTGCAACGCATTAGGGTTTGTTGCACATTCGGTGTGCATCGATTCCTAGGGCAATTGTGCTCGCGGTTTCCAGCACTTGCCAGCACTGTACAGTAAACTATACAGAGCTTCTGATTAGCAATTTGAGTGTTTTTGTTTTTTTTTTGTATTATACTTACCAGGTGTCTGGATGTCCGGGTTCCGTCCGTAACCCTGTCCAGTAAAGGAAGATGCAATAGGTGCTTCTTTAGGGCCAATCAGAGAAGCGCCCGTGACCTCCTCTGCTAGGGAGCGGCTCTACGGACGGCAGCCGGACATTTGCCAAGTATTAATAACTTTATCTAAATTTTTTTAATCGCCCCCCCCCCCCCCAAAAAAAAAAACGCGCCGATCCAGAAACGCTGCCAAAAGCGCCCTGGTTGGTCCCAGCCCTTAGGACTTGTTCACACTATCAGTGTTTGCAGATTTTAATTTTTTTTTAAGCGCTGGCGATTTTGCAAATCGCTCTAAAAGCGCTTGTGTAATGTCTTATGACAGCGTTTTGCCTCAATGGCAAGTATAGGGAAATCGCCAAGCACTTGAAAAATTGCTTTGTATTGAGATTTCCCAAGCGCTTTGATGAATAAATACATTGTATTTATTCATTTCCAGGTAAAAGGGTTCACGAAAGAGACTTAAAGAGACTGACGTCAGGAAGTGACAATCAATCTCTCTGCAAAATCGCTTATAAAAGTACTATGCCAAAATCGCTCTGAAAGCGCTTGTAAAAACGCTTTCAAAATCGCCCCAATCACAAGGGCTGGCAATTTATAGAGTGAACAAGGCCTTACTCTGCTGGCAAGAAGGAGCTAGAGGACCAACGTAGCAGCCACCAGCCTGGTATTCTTAAATACTTTATGCAAAAAAAGTATAGACGTGCAATTAGCAAAATGTGCAATCCAATCCATTAATAAAACAGGCGATTTCCCTATACTTGCCATTGAGGCAAGAAATGTTTAATTTCAGCTTTAAAATAAACCTGTAAGAAAACAAATGTGAAAAAACAGGTATTTATCAAAAGTGGTGGGAAGGTTGTGGATGCTCCAGAGGCTTGCGCACAGGCTTTCATCAGCGTATGAGCACAGCTGTATTGTGTGTGTGTGTGTGTGTGTGTGTGTGTGTGTGTGTGTGTGTTAGGGTTTAGCCTGCGCTGTAGCACAAAGCCATTTGTGCACGGAAGAAAGGCCACACACGAGTGGCTTTGTACTGCTGTTCATGTGCAGCATGGTCGCTCTCGCATGTGTTCAGCATGGGCGCACTCGCACTAGGTTTCACTAGGATTAACCAGGATTCCTTTCAGCCCCCAGCAGTCCATCGTGTTGCAGGTGTGTTTACAGTGGTTTGCCACCCGCAAGCGATCTGCCCGGTGGATCAAATCACCCCCAGCGACAGCCGGTCCCATTGCTTACATTGCTTCCCTGCCCTACGTGTGATGTCATGCACATGCCGCTCCATTGTCCCTCTGCCTCCCTGCATAGCAACACAGTGCAATGGCCTCAATTCACTAAGAACTAAGATCATGCTGGAGATAATAAGGCAAGAGAAAACGTACCTCCACACAGTGAGAGAGTTATCTTATCTCTTCATTCCTTAAAGAGACTCTGTAACATCAAAAAGATCCCCTGGGGGGTACTCACCTCGGGTGGGGGAAGCCTCCGGATCCTAATGAGGCTTCCCACGCCGTCCTCTGTCCCACGGGGGTCTCGCTGCAGCCCTCCAAACAGCCGGCGACAGACCCGACTGTCGGTTCAATATTTACCTTTGCTGGCTCCAGTGGGGGCGCTGTTTCTGCTCTCGGCTCCGAACTACACGGAAATACCCGATCTCAGTCGGGTCCGCTCTACTGCGCAGGCGCCGGAAACTTGCGCCTGCGCAGTAGAGCAGACCCGATGACGATCGGGTATTTCCGCCTACTTCGGAGCCGACAGCCGTCAGAGCGCCTGCAGGAGCCAGGAAGGTAAATATTGACGTCATCTTTCTCGGAGGGCTGCAGCGAGACCCCTGAGGGACGGAGGACGGCGTGGGAAGCCTCATTAGGATCCGGAGGCTTCCCCCACCCGAGATGAGTACCCCCCAGGGGATCTTTTGACGTTACAGATCCTCTTTAAGTTACCTCCTCTGTAGTTAATTTGCCTCCTCTGTAGTTAAGTTACCTCCTCTGAAGTTATTTTCACATGCAGTTAATTAACAACCTGTCTAACTCCGGAGTTGTTTTAAGGATTGAAGAGTTAACTTTCGGTTTGCCTGAGGTAAAATGTTTCCTGAATACTACATGCCTTGTCACCATGGTGATAACTACAGAAACTTTATTAAAGACAGGAGATAAGCTTAGTGAATTGAGGCCATTGTCAGCTACATAGCTGACGCATATCTGCAGCCCCGCCCAGCAATATTGCCCAAGGGAAGCGGGTCCGATCCTTAACCAGCGACAACCATCAAAACATCTTTAGGTTGCCTGAAACGATCATTTAAAATTATTTCAGGTGTCTTTTTCAAGTGTGTACAGATTTCCCTGTAGTACATAGACAATTCGTTAACAATCAAGCATTCTGGAAACTTATGCCTGATGGCTGTTATGTACCCCAGCCTGCCCAGCTCGCTCCATTCATCCTCCCCTCTCTATAGGGCAGAACATGCTGATCAACAGAGAACCAAACAGCATGTTGTAACAGGGAAAAGCAATCCAAAACTATCGAGCATTATTATTTCAGAGCACCATGATTACTGCCTTTACTGTAGTATATGACTTGGCCATAAAACCTAATCAACTGTTCTTGTCTGCAAAGTTCTTCTGTGTTTTTATTCTCATGTGAAACCTTTTTTTTTTTCTCTTTATTTGTACAGTTGTGTTATTGTTTACTTATTCCATACTGCAGGTTCTCTGTGTGGTTATGAAATGTAAGGATGGCTTGGGGTAGTTTACACCATGCTAATTTTTTTTATTTGTTTTTTTTCCTAAGAAAAAATAAAAATAAAACCAATCCATCGTACAATATACAGTTTATTGATCAGAATTTTTCACCACAAATTTTTTAAAATGCATGAAATGCTGTACATTTCCAGGTTCCTACACCACTGTTTTTGTTTATAATAAAGAAAAAAAGTTGACAGTTTTTGGTTGACTAGTGTGTGGTCGCCGTTAGGCCTTGGGACACGCACTGGAGAGCACTTGGCTGATAATCTGGCGTGTACAGCTCTCCCCTGACGTAACTAAAGGCTCATACACACATCAGACCATAGTCTTTGGAAAATGAAAGATCACAGACCAATTTTACCCCCTTCCATGTAGTATGAGAGCCATACCTACACAGTCTATTCTATGGAGCTGAACTCCCCATCAGACAGAAATCTTTGCAAGATGCTGCACACAAAGATGCTGTAGACATTCAAAAAATCAGTATCTGCAAAAGATCTGTTCCTGCCAAAGATCCATTCCTGCAAATTGCATTCATAGTCTGAGATCTGCAGATCATCTTACATACCTTGTTTAACTGACATTCATCTGCAGATCAGACAATCATCTGCAGATCTGAAAATCCATCCTGGTGGATCTGATCTGCAGATGAATGTCTGTTAAACAAGGTGTGTATGAGGATCTGCAGCTCTCATAGACTATGAATGCAATTTGCAGGAATGGATCTTTGGCAGGAACAGATCTTTTGCAGATACTGATCTTTTGAATGTCTACAGCATCTTTGTGTGCAGCATCTTGCAAAGATTTTTGTCTGATGGGGAGTTTAGCTCCATAGAATAGACTGTGTAGAGTATGGCTCTCATACTACATGGAAAGGGGTAAACTTGGTCTGTGATCTTTCATTTTCCAAAGACTATGGTCTGATGTTTGTATGAGCCTTTAGGCTACTTTTCTACTTCCTACGATCCTCTCCAAAAAGCGGATTGTTAGCGCTTTGCTGATCACAACAGCACCGCGATTCACATGAATCGAGGTGCTCTTTTTCCATTAGCGCTGTATTTCAATTTTTTTTACACAAATGCAATCGTCTGACTGCATGATTTTCGGTGTGATTGCGTTGATCACGGTGAGTGGAAAAAGCATGATTGCTCTTGCAAGTGGAAAGGCAACCAAAAAGGGAACCTAAAATGAGGGATATACGAAGGCTGCGTTAATATTTCCTTTCACACAGTGCCAGTTGCTTGGCTGTCCTGCCGGCATACATGTAATTAAGGAGTCTCAGCAGCGTTAGTTACTAGTTGCTGATCTTTGGCTGCAGTAATGTCTATATCACACACACATGAAACCAGAATGTAGCTAATTTTGTCAGATTTTTGTCAGAAACTCTTGATCTGCATGCTTGTTCAGGGTCTATGGCTAAAAGTTTTAGAGGCAGGGGATCAGCAGGACAGCCAGGCAACTGGTATTGTTTAAACCAAAATAAATATGGCAGCCTCCATATCCCTCATGGGTGTCCGTTAAAGAGGAACTGTCGGAAAAAAAAATCTTAAAATTTAAACCGCATACAAATAAAAAGCGAATTTTTTCCAGAGTAAAATGAGCCATAAATTATCCAAAGGTATACTCTCCTTGGGAAAGGGCAAGCCTTTGGATCTGCTTCCCCTATCGTCCTCCAGCGGCCCATTCCAGGGCTTTCCCCTCTGCAAAACTGTTGACAAGGGCTTATTAATGGCTCGCACATGCGCAGTGGCACGGACCTGCTCGGGCTTTGGCGGGAAAAAGCTGAGCCCGGTCAGGTTTGAGATATCGTGCAGGTGCGCTGTGGCTATGCTTTGGTGGTCTCACCGCTGGAATGGCCCGAGGGGGCATGGGGGAAGCCTCTGGAGGACCCAGCTTACCTCTCCTGAGGTAAGTATTAGATTTCTGCGTTTTTATAATCTCACAGGTTTAAAACCTCTGGACATTGCTGCTAAAATTGCTACAAAAAGCACTTCTCAAAACAACATAGCTATTTTTAGTGGGCCCCAACCCTGAGTGTAGGTCTAGCCTTTTCTGTGGTTTCTGAACTCAGTCAGGCTAATTAGGACAGTGGATGTTGTTTTACGTGCAGCTTGTGTGTGTATTGGGCATTGTCCTATGAAGTATTTATGAGACATCCTGTGAGGATAATCCCCATTTTGTAGACTTCTATTTAATATTTGATGTGGATGTTAAGCACTGATGTCAGTAAGGTCTAACCAAGCACTGCTATAACTTGTAGTTCTGTGATATGTGATATCTGCTAACCAACCGCTCCGGTACAGACAAAAAGCTCTGCACCGAAGGCCTACACAGATCTAGGAAAACACTATACCAAAACTGAAGTATGACTAAAAAATAAAGAAACTTACCTCAGTAGGGAACGCCTCTGAATGGTCCTGAGCAGGGGTGCTCAGATACCCCTTTTTAAAATCCGAATTGATTCGGATCCGGATATCCGAATCCGAACTTTTTGGTATACGAGTAAACTCGGATATCCGAACCCAATATCCTGGATGTCCGTTCGGATATCCGGATAAAAACCGGAACTCTCTCCCCCTCCCCCTCTCCCTCTCCCTTTTGAAAGGGATTTTTGCCATGAGAAGGTGATTTATGGCCCATACTCACGAGGGACTTTTGTCGCCTCAACACGCGGCGCGCGCGTGTTGCGGCGACAGGTCGCCCGTGAGTATGGGCCGTTGCACGCGCGCGCACCCCGAACTGTCGCCCGTCGCTCATGTCGCCATGCGATTGAAAGTTTCAATCGCATGGCGACAGTCGCCGCCGCAACTGTCGCTAGTCCGCGTGAGTACGCGGACTAGCGACAGCAACCTCCATTAAAGTATATGGAGCTTCCGGCGGAGGGAGGAGGAACATCGGCGACAGCTTCCGCCTCGCCGCTGGTCCCTCTTCCGCGTGTGTACGCGGAGGGACCTGGCGAGGAGCTGTCGCCCACACGCTCACGTGTGCTGGCGACAGGCAACATTTGCAGCCCGTGAGTACGGGCCATTTGGCTTCTGCTCGGATATCTGAACTAACTATCCGCTCGGATAGGTCTTCTCCACGCAATATAAGAGGACTATGATTGCCATTCGTTATCTCTTTTCTCTGTGTTTCTAAACAATCAAACAAGCCATATACTCAGTCTGCCAGAATGCTTTATAATTTATTATTCCAGTGATTGTATTCTTGCAATATCATTTACTATAACCGTCATGTATTCAAACATCACATGTTTACATTTGTAATTCACACTGTCAGTTGATCATGAGGTTTTCTCGTTGCTGTTTGTTTTTGATGTAAAAAAATCAATAAAAAGATTTTGAAAAAAAAACAAAAAAAAAAAACTATCCGCTCGGATTTCAGATGGGAAATCCAAGTTTGCTTGGATAGTCTATTTGGATTTTAAAAAATATCTGAATTGCTATAAAAAGTTCGGATTATCTGGGTAGTTCTGATATCCGAAATCTTGCTGTGCACCACTGGTCCTGAGGGTTTCTCAGTCTACCAAAGCCCCTCTGTTCCTGCGCTAGGGCCCCTTTTCGCAGCTGCGCTCCCCTTTGTGTTTGAGCATGGCCACTGTGCGCAGTCGCACGGTATGGCATGCGCAGTACCACGGAGCAGCTTGTGCACGGCTTCTTTTCTCCGTGCTGCTACGCAGGCGCAGACACCCGTCAGCTCTTACATGGAGGGGAACGCAGCTACAAAGAGGGTCAAGGCCAGCAGCGGATATCGGGGAAGCATATATTTTTATTTTTTTCAGTTGCAGGTTACTTTAATGCATGAAGTGGGAATAAAAAAGAAAAAGGAAAAATTGTCTTTTATTAGAGAAAACTGAATAAAATGTAAACCTCAGAGTAATGCCAAATTAACCCCCTCACGACCGCCTAAAGTGTCAAGTCATAGTTACATAGTTATTTTGGTTGAAAAAAGACATACATCCATCGAGTTCAACCAGTATAAAGTACAACACCAGCCTGCTCCCTCACATATCCCTGTTGATCCAGAGGAAGGCGAAAAAACCCTTACAAGGCATGGTCCAATTAGCCCCAAAAGGGAAAAATTCCTTCCCGACTCCAGATGGCAATCAGATAAAATCCCTGGATCAACATCATTAGGCATTACCTAGTAATTGTAGCCATGGATGACTTTCAACGCAAGGAAGGCATCTAAGCCCCCTTTAAATGCAGGTATAGAGTTTGCCATAATGACTTCCTGTGGCAATGCATTCCACATCTTAATCACTCTTACTGTAAAGAACCCTTTCCTAAATAAATGGCTAAAACGTTTTTCCTCCATGCGCAGATCATGTCCTCTAGTCCTTTGAGAAGGCCTAGGGACAAAAAGCTCATCCGCCAAGCTATTATCTGATGTATTTATAAGTGTTAATTAGATCCCCTTTTAGGTGTCTTTTCTCTAGACTAAATAAACCCAGTTTATCTAACCTTTCTCGATAAGTGAGACCTTCCATCCCACGTATCAATTTTGTTGCTAGTCTCTGCACCTGCTCTAAAACTGCAATATCTTTTTTGTAATGTGGTGCCCAGAACTGAATTCCATATTCCAGATGTGGCCTTACTAGAGAGTTAAACAGGGGCAATATTATGCTAGCATCTCGAGTTTTTATTTCCCTTTTAATGCATCCCAAAATTTTGTTAGCTTTAGCTGCAGCGGCTTGGCATTGAGTACGATTATTTAACTTGTTGTCAATGAGTACTCCTAAGTCCTTCTCCAATTTTGATATCCCCAACTGTATCCCATTTATTTTGTATGGTGCTAGACCATTGGTACGACCAAAATGCATGACTTTACATTTTTCAACATTGAATTTCATCTGCCATGTATGTGCCCATATAGCCATCTTATCCAGATCCTGTTGCAATATGACACTATCTTCCTGAGAGTTGATGATTCTGCACAATTTTGTATCATCTGCAAAAATAGCAACATTGCTCACTACTGCATCTACTAGGTCATTAATAAATAAATTGAAGAGCACTGGACCCAGTACAGACCCCTGTGGGACCCCACTGCTAACAGTCTCTCCTTTTGAGTACGATCCATTGACCACAACTCTTTGTTTTCTGTCCATTAGCCAGTTCCCTATCCATGCACACAGACCTGGGGGCGGAGATTAACAGGGAACGATTGCGCGCATGTTCCCTGCCGAGACACGGAGCATTTGGCTGACAGGCTGTAAAAGAGGGAAAAAAGCCGTTATTTGTATGTACAGCGATGCGATCTCCAGCAGCGCTGTACGGGGGAACGCTCTGTCACAGAGCTGTTCCCTCGATTGGCTCAAAAACTGGTCCCTCTCATAGGCTGATGCTTATGAGAGGCGATCACACTGATTGGCAGAGCTAAGGTCCCTATGAACTTCCTAGCAGAAGAACCTTAAACAGACAGGTTGAGATAAGTGCTTCAGAAGATAGCATTGCTCAGAGAAGCTCTTTTGCATAGATAACTGAAGTTTCTTAACTCTTCCTGTACTGGAAACCATGAGACTCATATCTGTGCTGCTAATGTTATATTAGCTGTACTACACATACAATTCATTAACTTAAAAGTTTATTTTCACTTCGGATTCCCTTTAAAGCGGACCTGAACTCAGAACTTCCTCTCTGCTCTAAAGTATACGCAACTGCATAATAACCTTTAAAGAAAAAACCTTTATTACAGCTGAAACAAATCCTTCAATAAATCTGCACCGTGTTTTATGGAAGCAGACATATTGTTACCACCATGTGTTTTCAAATGAGCTGCTCTGCCAGGCAGTCAGCTAGTGGCATAGCTAAGGAGCTGTGGGTCCCGGTGCAGGTTTTACATTAGGGCCCCCAAGCACTCTATACATAACAATTGATACGGTGCACCAAAACCTGCCAATGGCAACTACAGTGTCAGAGGTGCAAGAAGGGGATGGGGAGCAGTTTGTTAATGATTACCACTATTCAAAGTATCTATAGAAGTCATTATGAGCACAGGACCAATGGAGAGTTACTACTGTGGTTGAGGGAGGGCCCCGATGCGGTCGCTGCCTCTGCACCCCCTATTGCTACGCCCCTGCAGTCAGCTGACACAGCGGAGAGATCAAATCAGAGTTGTGATCAGTCACACATGAGAGGGAATTAGGCTAATCTCTCCTAGTACATACTGTGTGCATTTCTCTGTTTTTCTTCTGCTGTGTGGAAGAGTTCAGGTCCACTTTAATGGGAAAATAATATAATATAAAATATGGAAAAGCATGCATTTGAATATCTTTGCAAAATAAGAATTAACCCTCTTGCCAACATTTTTATTAGATTTTGCTCACTGGGTACATTTTTATAGTTGTATAGAACAGATAGCGTTTGCCTCATTACATCAGGCAAATTATGGTTTTGGGAAGGGAGGGGTTAACAGAACTTGCAACATCTCCCCCCCCCCCCCCCAAAAAAAAGAAGCCAATTGGTAAAAAGGTAGACATGGGCAGATTTAACAAAACTGATGAGAAAATGAGACACCCAGATCAAGACTTCTGATTGGTCGCCCTGTGCAAGCACTCCTGCAGCAGTTTTGCCCCACATTTCTTGCCCTGGTGTGGGTCAGTCTGCCCCACATTGCTGTGGGAAGCCTTGTGTCTGGCTGGCTGGGAGGTGTGTGCTCATTCACTGAACTGCATCCCAGCTAACAAAGAAGTGACAGCCCAGCACATGACCGCACCGTGTACTCCAGCGCCCCTATTTACTGCATTCATTGTACAAAACTGTAATTGTTGCATTTTTCAAAGGTGTTGTGGAAAGCTTCTGGCTTTCCTCCCATGATTCCCGTGAGTGTCGGCAGAGCACAGCAAGCACTGCATTGCACTGTCATAAATTTGCTGCTCCAGCCCTCCTTTTTTCCTCTCTCTCTCATGCCTGCTGTTCTCTCTGTTATTTCAGGTTGTGAAAATCTGACAGCGATTTCCCTCCACCCTCCTCCTTTGTAACAAAAGCCCAGGAGCATGAGAAGTCACACTGGCACCCACACATGCTGACAGGAGCGGAGTCTGTGTACCTGAGCCAGGCACTATGTAACAATGCAGCAGTCCTGAGCGTCTGCTAGCAGACCGGAGTCTGGGAGGAGAAACCTGCAGCTTTTTCTACTATTCTCTTATTTTTTAATTGACTGCTTTTTAATACACAAAGGGATTTTAAAAGCCTCTATGATGGCTGTGGTGGAACCAGGAACGACCATAACTAGCCGCTTGAAAAACCTGCTGCGCTCTCCTTCCATAAAACTGAGGAGACACAAGCCTGGAGGAAGGAAAGAAGACATTGGCAGCAAGGTGGGTTCATAACCTGTGTCTGGACTGAGTTCTGCTCAGCCGTGTTCTCCTCACCTCCTGATTGGTCAGCTCTGCGATCAGATAGCTGTTTCCTAAATCTCATAGCGAACTGACCAATAGGGATTCTGCAGGTTTTGTTTACATACATTGTTGCTTTAATATGATTGTTTAGCATTTATATACTGTAGCCCTGATATCGCTTTTACGAAGTATAGATTGTCTTGTCACTGGTCATATGTCCATCATAGTCTAGGACCAATTGTAGCCGGAAAGCCAATTAACTTATCTGAATGTTTTTCATAAATTGTGCTTTATACGCGATTTTGATCGTATATAGAGGCAAAAGTAGTTGAAAGACTTTAGTAGTAAGTGTGTGCTGTCTAGGAGACATTAGATAGCATTTGGTAAAAAGCTATGAAACTCTAAATTAAATGTTTTGCTCTAAAACATTAAATAAAGCAGGAAAAACTTGAAGGCATGTTTACACTTTGCTGAAGCTAACTGATCACATTGACGTTGCAGTACAAATGATGAGATTGTCTTGTAATTAAGTGGTTGCTGTGCAAACCAAGCAGAGAAAGTTCTTAGCTTCTCCCCCTTCCCTGGAGAGAGCGGAAGCTTTTCTGCATGGTTTACTCCTCAGCATACCCCAACACAATCTGATTTCGGCTTGCAAGGACAATCTTATCAATTCACTTCTAAGTGAAGTGTTAAGTTTGAATTATTAACCCTTACCGTAACTTGGACATCAATCTGTATTTGCCTATGAATTTATGCTGTGAGGCTTCCCCAATGCCCATTAAAAAAGGTTTATCAACAGACCTCGGCCACACCACACAGACTACTCATTCCTGCGCAGTAGTATGGAGCCTTTGGGGGGGAGGCTCCTTGCTGCTACGCAGGTGTAAGCCATCTTGCACCTGCGCAGTGCGTCTGTGCTTGTGTGCATATGGGGAGTGTGGCTGCAAACTTCTGAGTGTCGGCACTGAATCACTGGGAAATCTCTGGGAGATCAAGAGGCTTCTGTCTACCAAGGTAAGCATCTGAGTTTTAGACCTGTATTTCTGTTGTCACAGAAATGAGACCATATGGCTTTCAACATGGCCAACCTAAAATTCTATAGTCTAATCCATTTTTTTTTTTTTTTTTTTTTTTTTTTAATTTTTTTTTTTTAATAAAATCTGAAATGTGCTTCTAAGTTCCCCTGTGTAGGGATGGTCAATGAGAGGCTTATAATTCTGAGTAGGTATGGTCAGTGGGACCCCCCCTCTGGTGGTACCTATTCCTAAGACCACCCCTGGTGGTGCCATACTAAACCCCCACTTCCGGTGGTGGCTAACCCTAGTACCCCCTCTGATGGTGCCTAACTCTATGAACCCCCATGGTGTTCTAACCACAACCCCCTTGCACAGACCTCTTTCCTGACTCCTAACCCCAACTGTCCCTTCTTGCACAAACCCCCTTCCCAACACCCTACCCTAACTGCCCACCCTCGCACAAACACCCTTTCTTATGCCTAACCCCAACTGCCCCCCCTCCCCCCCCCATCCCCTTCCCCAAAACCTCCCAAAAAAACTATAATTACTGGGCACAGCCTGGCGCCCACATTTCCCCTCTGGCTTTGACGGCGTAAAAGAGCTTAGGCTCTCTCAGATTCAGTAATTGGTAGTAGGATGAAGTATTCACACAACAAAAGTTATATTTCTGTAAATGCCAAACTGAACAGGTGGGTTTTCAGTCTCAACCTCCCTGGTGTTCAATTTCCCCAGGATTTCTGTACAAAAAGTAGTCCAATTAATTTTCATAACTTTTTTTTTTTTTTTTATAAATTTTCCTGTAACTTGCCAAAATGTGTTGAGCAAGAGTCTAGTATACAGTGCAGGAGAGTATTGACGTGTATGCACATCATATGCATATCATTCGCAGCCTGTTTTGTATTAAAGTGCATAACCGTCAATACTGCCAGGGAGGTTAAACACGTCCAGAGATGGAGCTGTCCTGATCTGCTGAAGTAAGGAGTTCCAGAATGTAGGAGCAGCATGACGGAAGGTTCTGGGACCAAAAGTTTTCAGGTGGACTCTGGGTATGATTAGATTAGAACCTGTGGATCTGAGATTGCAGGGATTGCTACGCAGCTGTAACATTTTTCCCAGATAATGTAGTGATTTAAATGTCAGTATGATCTTGAAAAGGACCCCTCCATTTTATAGGTAGCCAGTGAAGGGAGAGCAGGACTGGTGTAATGCGGCAGTGACGGGGTTGGTTAGCAGTATACTGTATCCGCTGTAGGCGTTACAAGTCCTTTTTTGGAAGGCCGGTGTAGAGAGCATTTACAGTCCAGTCGGGGTGTAATGAAGGCATGGACTAAGGCCCCGTTCACACTTGCGGTTCTCTGCCAAACGGACCGGATGACCTGACCGGATCCGGATCGGAACTGTACGGTTCTGATCCGGATCCGGTCAGTTTGCATCAGGTGTTCATCAGGATGCGATCCGGATCCGTTTGGCAAAAGATAGTAGAAAAGGAATAAAAATGTTGGGGTCTGGGAGGTCAGCAGAAGGTGGACCTGTGGAATCAGGCTCTCCGCTGTTTAGCACTCACCTCCACCTCTGACATACTGCCAACATCTCCAGCACATTTAAAGTCACTGCTGCTCCACTCCAAAATGCTTGCCCATGTGTCCCCATCCAAAATCGCCGCTACAAAACGCATAGGAAGTGGGGTAGAACATCCGGATTTTTAGCCAGTGTGTTGTGCGCTCTCCGGTTCTCATTGGTTTGTATTGGCCGGATGGTGCAGTCCGGCTCCGCTCCGGATACGGCTGCCGGAGGAGCCGGACCAAAAAATAGCGCATGTTGGGTCTTATGCCGGAGTCCGGATCCGATCCGGTCCGGACTGAACGGACGCATAGGCTTTCATTGCTATGCCGTGCGTCCGTTCCGTCCGTTCCGCATGCGGTCCGGCTCCGGCACGGCGATTCCGGACGGCGACCGCTAATGTGAATCGGGCCTAAGGTTGGCAGATCTTATGGGGGATGAGGTGCTTGATTTCTGTGATGTTCTTCAGGTGATTCAGACCTATATGATACTGACACTTTGTATGTGTTGGTCTCCTTGTACATTATTATGATAGCCGTCAACATCACAGTGCTTCAGTCCTTCATGGCACATCAATATGTGAAGTACTGACCACAGCAGAGAGAAGGCCGGAGGTGGAGAGGTTTGGGCACTTGTCCCTTTTAGCTTTGCAGAGGCTAATGGGGCAGAAGCTCTCAAGTACCAGAAGTTAGTAGTTGCTTCTGTCACATGGCTGCTGCTTCTCCTAACTTGCATAATACAAATACAGTTTGCAGAAGTGTTGTAGTTGCTACAGGCACTCTAAGCAATATTTATGTAGAGATAAAAAAAATATTTGTACAGTACAAGCCTTAAACTTGATGACCAAAAGCTTCCTTCATTATTGTTTACCTGTTGACACATCCTTCAACTAATTTTCCCATCAAAACACTGGGAACAAGTTAGTAGGCTTGAGAAGATTTTTACTTTTTGCCTAATAGCTTTGTCCTCTTGCATTGTAGGCTGAGCCTACTGCATATCCTCCCCTCTCCATAAGATAATTCTATATTTCAGCCAGAATCCTGTCTATATGGGGCTTTAGTGTAATAATTGTTTCTACCTGGGAGCAGGGGCGCTTCTAGCCATTTTGTCACTCCAGGCGAGAAAACCTGTGGCGCCCCCATGGAGCGCGCCCCCTCCCCCCCATGAAAATAATCGTAATGCCGCAGCGTTTCACCAGGAAATAATCGTAATGCAGCGTTTCACCAGGAAATACACGTAATGCGGCAATGACAGAAGGAACCACAAGGGGACAGAAGGAGGCAGGCACATAGGGGGACAGAATGAGGCACAATGGGGGGCAAAAGGAGGCACAATGGGGGACAGAATGAGACACAGAGGACAGAAGGAGGTACACAGAGGGGCAGCGGGAGGTACAGGGGGACAGAAGAAGGCATGAGGGCCAGAAGGAGGCACAAAGGGGGAAAGAAGGATCTCACAAGGCACAGAAGTGGCAGCTGCCTTCAACTTACGCTGAATAGATGCAGCAGAAGCAAGTAATATAACACCGTGGAGGCGGGGCGTAATTTTGGGGTGGGGCTTAATCCAGCAACAAGGCGCCCCTCAGGACCAATGGCACTCCAGGCAATGGCCTGTACTGCCTATGCCTAAAGGCGCCCCTGCCTGGGAGATTAAAGTTTACTCAAGGTTAACCTCTGGTTAAAAAATAGACATGCTTGCCTAGGAAGAGGGAAGCTGCCTTTAAAGAGAACCTGAACTGAAAATTAAGTCAAAATAACCATACACAGGTCATACTTACCTCCTGTGCAGTCTACTTCTCAATCTTTCTCCTCTCCTGTGTCCCATTTGTCCACTGTGATCAATGGAATTCTCTGTCCTCCATTTTAAAAATGGCTATTACCCCATATCCGCTTCCTGGTCAGCACACTGTTAAACTGTAATATCATCCACTTGAGCCATAGGGAAACATGGACATTTACCTTGCACATTCAGTTGTAACTGACAGCTGCTGATATATAACTGACAGCAACTGGTCTATTTCAGTTATGACAAAATATTGTCAGAACCGGAAGGGATCACTGTAAGAAGAAAATGGAGAGCTTCTGAGCGGAACTGACGGTGAGGTTAGTATGTAATATTCATTTGCAGCCTCGTCATGTTTATTTTAAATAATTTTACTCGCTTCAGGTTCCCTTCAACCCCCTGTGGCCGAGCCCCCCCCCCCCCCCCAAAAAAAGGGTTTGCTGGCAAGAAGACTGGGCCCGCCCTCCTCTTTAGGCACGATTGGTGCTGTGCTGTGCCTGAGCAGTCAGCTAAGGCTCGGTTCACATTAGCATTTGCCAACGGAACCAGCCGTACGGTTCCGTGGTCCGTTCTGCTGAACAGACAAAAAAAATGCAGCACGTCCCAATTTTCCAGACTGTTTTGCTCAGCGGAACGGAAACGGAAGGTTTTGCAGCACAATAGGATCCCATGGAAAACAGACGTTTTACAGCACACTGGCTGTAAAATGAACCACTTTTCCAGATCCGTACGGCCGGCTCCGGAAAAAAAAACGCAGATGTGAACCGGGCCTAAAGCGGAAAGCAAAATACCTTTGCCTCTTTTCTCTGCTTGACTTTAAAAGGGTAACATGAAAACTAGAAATTTCCATCCATCCTGGATGACACATTTTATTTTTCCACTCCTATCAAGATTTTGGGGAAAGGGCGACAGGAGCCAGATGTTCATAGGAACCCACCAATTTGTTTTTAGTTTCTTAGGTTTACGTATTGTGACCTTTTAGCTGTATCTGCTCCAGACACTGCAGCTTGCATTTCCCAACTTGGGCAAAGATCAAACTGATTTGTGAATTATAACCTTTTTTTGTGAGCTGTTCTAATTTTGCCTCCCCTGCAGTGTTTTCCCATAACTTTCTGAAATGTCATGTTTCTAGATCTGGTAACAAAGGCATTTGTTGCTTAGAAAGAAGAACAAATATTTTGTTGGCTTTGCATTCATTGCCAGAGACTTCACGTCTTCGGTCCGGAGCCGCTGGCTTCCTGTTATGTGTACTCCACATCACTATACTCTGCATGTAAAGTGAAACTCCGACTAAGAATTGAACTTTATCCCAATCAGTAGCTGATACCCACTTTTACACGAGAAATCTATTCCTTTTCACAAACAGACCATCAGGGGGCGCTGTATGACTGATATTGTGGGGAAACCCCTCCCACAAGAAACTGAGGACCGTGGTACTCTTGGCAGTTTCCTGTGAACTTTGTTGCATTGTGGGAAATGGCTGTTTACAGCTGTTTCCAAATGCCAAAAAAGCATGCAGCAGCTGCATCACCTGCCAACAGTAAAAATGTCACCATGTAATGTCAGAATATAAATCAGGGATTTAAAATATTTTACAATGGGGAAACACTGACTAAATCATTTATACATAATTATTGTAAAAATGAAGCACTTTTTTTTTCTTTTTTTATTACATTATTTTCACTGGAGTTCCTCTTTAAGGTCATTCCCCAATTAAAGGGTACCTGAGCTTTTTAAAGCATCCCTAACAAAATTCTTACAAGCGCGATTTGATTTCAATTGTTAACTTCAGAAGAAAAGCAGGTCCAGCACCAGTCGTCGATGCTTCAGTGAGAATATTTATTTCAATAGGTACAATAAGGTTACATGAGGGTACAAAAGGACGGCCTGACAGCCGTTTCGCAGGTCCCCCTGCTTCGTCAGAGGCCAAAAAAAAAAAAAGCGATTTGATTTCAGTGCAGATTTCTGTCGGTTGATTGTTGTCAGGGCTGGTTTTCTGGGGGGGGGGGGGGGGCTGCTGCCCCAGGGGCGACGGGTACCTGGAAAAGAGGAAGCTGCAAGTGAGGAGCGACACATGGAAGTGAGAGGGGCTGCTGTACATGGATGGTACACATAGAAGAGGGGGCTACAAATAGAATGGGGGAGCCACTGGAAAGCTGGCCTAGAGACAGAAAAAACAAACAAATCGGGGCTTGATGGTGGTATAGATGCCAAGGTTAATAACCCTGCAGTAAAAAACTCTGAGCTTAAAGAGAACCTGATACGTTATAATAGTCTTTATCTACACTTACCTGGGGCTTCCTCCAGCCCCATAAGGACCATATGCTCCCTCGCCGTCCTCTTCGGCCCCTCCGCTCCCGCACTGTCTCGCAGTAATCTGGCCGGGAGCGTTCTACGGTTGCCTCGGCACAGAATGCTCCCGGGGACAGGAGCGCAACGGAGACTTGCACACGACCAAGCCGCGCATGCACAGAAGCCCACGGCTGGCCGTGACTGACCGGATTACCAGGATACATAGTGCCTGATTGGAGGGACAGAGAGGGCTCGTTTCCACTATAGCGAATCCGCATGCGGGCACTGCATGCGGATTCGCATAGTCAATGTAAGTGGATGGGGCTGTTTCCACTTGTGCGGGAGCGGTTTTCGGTGCGGCAGAAATCTGCACGGCAGAGCCATCAGATTTCGCGTGCGGGAGGAATGCGGGCGAATCGCCGCTAATGCATTTAATAGGGAAATCGCATGCGGATTTCCCCGTGATTTCGCGTGCGATTTCGCATGGTTTGCTATGGAGCTTTACTCAGGCAGTGACATGGTTAAATTCGCCTGGCTCCTTGCCATGCGAAATTGCATGCGAAATCCACATGCGGAAAAGCAGCCGCATGCGATTTCTTCTGCGGTGGAATCCAGGCGATTCCGCACCGCAACAGTGGAAACGAGCCCTAAAGGATGGCGAGAGAGCCCACAGTACTCATGCGGCTGGAGGAAACCCCAGGTAAGTATAACGAACTAAGGCTCAGTGTACCATCTCGGGTACACTTTAAAGCACAACTGACCGGAGGAAAAGCTAACTAAGGTAGGCCCAGAGGACCACTGGAATTAGTCTATCTAGTAATTTGGGAATATGGGGTTAATGAATTGGTGGGTGGTTCCATCATGGGTGTGGTTCCTATTTTACGTGTGATTGTGTGTATGTGTGTGTATATGTGTATATGTGTATGTATGTATGTATGTATGTATGTATGTATGTGTGTGTGTATAGATACATAGATATATAATATTGGCTTTGTACGCTTCATTGCTGTTTGACACCTGATGAAGGAGGTGGTTCCTCCGTAACATGTAGTGTAACTTGTTCGCTAATACATAGCACCTTGATTGCAGCCAGTGGTGCGCCGCCCCTGTTTTTTCTACTTTTGATGTGATGTAAGCTGATGAGCAATCCAGCTGAGACAAGGCACCGGCAGATTGTTTTAGGTAACTTGTTACTTGATTAGCTGCTTACCAAGTACTTTAGTGAATTTCCATAAGCCCAGAGGTATGTTCATGCTGGATTCACATACCTCCATGCGTTATATGTCCCCCCCCCCCCCCCCCCCCAACCACAAACCTATTCTTCAAGAAGAAGAGCACATAACGCACACAGAGCATTAACCTACCTCCTGTGCTTACCTCGCGTAGCTTTGTCTCAGGTCAGGTATACTCTTCCCCCCCCCCCCCCCAACAAAAAGTTTATTGAAGCACAATAATTTCAACAGAGAAATAGATCTATAACTTGTTTATAAGTGTATATGGAAAATCAATCAGAAGTCAGGAATCCATGTACAGAAAGTGACAATAAGCAGGTGACCAGGTCCAAGATCTGACAATGTCAGGAAGGCCTGATCTGCTGCATGCTTGTTCAGGGGCTATGGCTAAAAGTATTAGAGGCAGAGGAACAGCAGGATAGCCAGGCAACTGGTATTGCTTAAAAAGAAAATAAATACAGCAAGCACCTTATCCCTCTCATTTCAGTTGTGCTTTTAACATTTTATCTTTCAACCTCAATGCTGCCATATTCTGCGTTGCTTTAGGACCTATTTCTATTTAACACTGGGTGTTCTGTTTTTTTGCACATCATTTCTTAGTAACAAACTACTTACAAGACAAATACAAGACACAAAGCATTTATATCACTCTTTTCTCCTAGCGGGCTCAAACCGCTTTAGGGCTGCAGCCACTTGCTCCATGGACAACCAGGATCATTAGGGAGCTTTGCCCAAAGACTCCTTACTGTTTTGCGTACTGGCCGAATCCTTGTCAAAGGCAATGCTATCCTGCTGGCCCTCACAGCTACTTAGTTTTGAATGTGGCTGTTTACTGTCTGCAAGTTCATAGTGTGTGTGTGTGTGTGTGTGTGTGTGTGTGTGTGTGTGTGTGTGTGTGTGTGTGTGTGTGTGTGTGTGTGTGTGTGTGTGTGTGTGTGTGTGTGTGTGTGTGTGTGTGTGTGTGTGTGTGTGTGTGTGTGTGTGTGTGTCTTTATTACTGAATTAATATTCCTCAGAGCCTGTACCTTTTTTGGCTTCTCTCATTGATAGATAAACATAATTTTTTTTTTTTTGTTAAACGAGGATTTTACCAGTTGAGTTAAAGTGGAACTGTGGTGAAATAAGGTAATTTCTTATTAATTTTTAAAAGTGTTTTATTTAGTTTCCTCATTGTGAGGGCTCGTTTCCACTGTAGCGGTGCGGAATCGCCTGGATTCCACCGCAGAAGAAATCGCATGCGGCTGCGTTTCCACATGCGGACTTACCCGCGATTTCGCATGGCAAGGAGCCAGGCGAATTTAACCATGTCACTGCCTGTGTAAAGCTCCATTGCTTTACATGCGAAATCGCGGGGAAATCCGCATGACAAAGCCGCATGCGATTTCCCTATTGAATGCATTAGCGGCGATTCGCCCGCATTCCTGCCGCACGCGAAATCTGACGACCCTGTTGTGCAGATTTTTCCCGCACGCCGAAACGCACCCGCACGACGCACAAGTGGAAACAATGCCATCCACTTGTATTGCCTATGCGAATCCGCATGCAGTGCCTGCATGCGGATTCGCTATAGTGGAAACGAGCCCTAAAATCTTTCCTCACCACGATTTACATTCTGAAATTTATAACAGGTGGAGACCTCTATAGTCCTGCCAGGTTATCTCTGTGCATACAACTCTCAGTAAACAATCATTCTGCAAAGGGAAATACTGCTCGCTTGGCAGCTGGAAGCAGCCATCATTTCCCACAATGCAGTGAGGTTCACAGACACAACTGTCAGGACCTAGGTCCTGACATCACACTGTGGGAGGGGTTTTACCACAAAATCAGCCATATAGAGGTCTCTATCCATCTATTTGAGAAAAAAGGTAAATTATTTCTCACGGTAAGGGGGGTATCGTCTACTGATTGGGAAGAAGTTAAATGGTCACTTAAGGCTAGCTAAAAAAATTAGTTTTACTCACCTGGGGCTTCCACCAGCCCCCTGTAGCTGTCCGGTGCCTACATAGTCTCGCTCCGATCCTCCTGTCCCCGCCTGCGGCAACTTCCGGTTTCGGCGACGGGCTGGGAACGCGAGTAAATCTTTGCATTCCCAACCTGTCGGCACCTGTCGCCGAAACCGGAAGTAGCCGCAGGTGGGGGACAGGAGGATCGGAGCGAGACTGCGTGGGCACCAGACAGCTACAGGGGGCTGGTGGAAGCCCCAGCTGAGTAAAACATTTTTTTTTTTTTTTTATTTTTTTTTAGCTAGCCTTAAGTGACCCTTTAAATCCAAGCTTAAAGCTGTACACACTGCTGCGCTTGCGCTGCGCTTTTCAAACCGCATGCATTTTTAATCGCAAGGTCTTTTGAAAAATCATGAAGACCTGTACACACTGGTGCGATGCGCTTTTTCTTTTCTCATGAAGGCATGCGATTTAAAGATCGCGTACGATTTTAAAAACGCAGCGCAAGCACAGCAGTGTACAGGCCCTAAGGTTCATTTTGGCAGCCGATCGACCAAGAGACACGGATTGTCAATCGGCCGCTAAGTCGCCTGATGTATGGCCACCTTTACTGTTAGTCATCTGTATTATGACTTCTACACGGCATATAGTTTCTACACAGTATATAGTCCTCTGCGGTTAGTGATTCAGCCTCACTCACGGTTGCTGATGTGTTTTATTACGACATGGAGTCAGATTATCTCCAGATTATCATGAAGCTTGTTACGGACGTCCTTTAGGGGGGACTGATGTACTTTCTCAGAACACTTTGTAGAGTGTGCATAATTGTGAGATTCTGCATCTTATTAAAGACCACTAAATAAAACCAGACTGAGGTGATTAGCATCAGTCAGCTGGGCCTGACCCCATGCTGCTCACCAGATGTAGATTGGGCTTTTCAACTTTCAGTGCTGGCCATTCTACAAACACTTGTGAGGTTTTATGTGACGCTATATATTATTCTATTTACATAGGACAAATATTAGAGGGACCCTGTGGTGAGACCAAAGTAATTAAACACAGCCCCATGTAGAGTTCTGACTGTACTTGGACCAACTCAGTTTGTATTTCCCCAGAGTCAAACTTGGGCCTGGATTTACCTCACAAGAACCTATTTTTATTATTATTATTTAGTATTTATATAGTGCTGACATATTACACAGCGCTGTACAGAGTATATTGTCGTATCACTAGCTGTCCCTCAGAGGAGCTCACAATCTAGTCCCTACCTATCTGTGCCTATAGACACACATGTCCTGGCACCTTAGGCTTCACCCTCCATGAACATACAAACCTCACCGAACCGTACTGCAAGTGTGCTGGCTGCCCCTTCCCCCTTACTTTCCTTGCCCGTCATAGGTAGCTACAGGTGCCCCTTAATATTAAGGGTACTTCTGGCTACCTAATACTAAGTAGCTAGAGGTGCCCCAAGTATAAGGTAGCTAGAGGAACCTCAGTATTAAGTAGCTAGAGGTGCCCCTGACTGAAGGGAGATCTCGTCAGTGGAATGCTGAGACTTGGGTGAGTAAGCTCTCATTTACACTCTCATCAGGACTCTGCACAGGGAAGAAAGGAGGGAAGCACTTGGAGAGGTGAGTGAGCTGCCTTTCCATCATCACAGTACAAGGTAGGTTAGCCCACCAATAAAGATTCAAATGTGTTTTTATTCTTGTTGCATTTGTCTGCACAGAGTATGACGAGTGTTTCAGGGCCACAGAGGCTCCCCTTCTTCAGAAAGTCCCTCTGTGGCCCCGAAACAATTGTCCTACTCAGTGCTGACAAATGCACTAAGAATAAAAACACACTTTATTGGTGTGCTAACCTACCTTGGACTGTTATATTGTATTGGATGTGACTTTGCATCCTGGTTATGCACCCAGAATACCCACAGCAAGGTGTGCCATCTCTAAACCTACTATTGCATTGGCCTTTCCCTCATCAGGCACCTGTAGGCACATGCCTTATGGTAAATCCGGCCCTGGTCAAACGTCATGCGCTTCAGGTCATCAGCATGGTCACTAGAACTAGTTGTGGATGAAGTTTTGCCACTCTCAGCATTATGACTTGCTGTTCCTACACCCAGCTACCCCTCGCCAGCTCATCCGTTCCTGCTGCCATGAGGAAGGTAAGCGCAGAGTAACATCACAGTATGGGTGGAAATGGGCATCGCTGTCCATTACTTCAACCAGGTTAGGCTCCAGCAACCATGCCTGATGGTCGGATTTTCACAGATTCCCCAACCGGGAATATACTGTGCTAACTAGTTATTAGTAATTGGATTTATATAGCTACCACATATTATGTAATGATGGACAATAAATAAGGTTGCAGACATTAATAGGGGTAAGCAGTAAGGTACACCATGCCAGATCATGCACTGGAGTAGTAGTCCAAGTGTGTGTGTGTGTGTGTGTGTGTGGGGGGGGGGGGGGGGGGGGGGGAGATGGAAAGGGTGGTGATATGATAGGTTGGGTGCTGCTTCAAGGGGTTCTCTGCAGAGAGCAGTAGGGCATCAACACGGAGTGGTAGGTTTTCTTGAAAAGGGGAGTTTTGAGGGCTTATTTAAAGGTTCTGAAGGAGGGGGGCAAGGCTGATGGGTAGTGGGAGAGAGTTCCACAGGATGGGGGCAGCTCTAGTGAAGTCCTGTAGTTGAGCATGGGAGTATGAGATGTGTGGGGTGGTTAGGAGAAGGTGGTTGGAGGAGCGGCGTGGACAGCCAGGTATGTATCTGCTGACCAGGTCAGAAATGTAGGTCGGGCAGGACTTTGTGTATAGAATTGTAGAGCAGGCATACTAATGCAGATCAGGTAGCAGCTAGAACTTGGAAATGTACTATCAATGAGCTATATTGGGCTCGAGTCTCACTACAGAGTCCCTTTAAGTACAGCAATCCATCTGACCTAATTGCCTACAGTCAGTATCCTACCTAATAAAACCCCACTGTCCCTGCGTCCCCTGTCCCTGTGCTTTTTCGATACTGCGCATGTGTAGCACGGGCAGCCATTTGGACAGGAGGAGGAGGACGGGTTGGGGGGGACGGGCAGGCGCACGCGGGGGCATACGCGCTGAAATGGCAGCGGTGGTCACGGGAGGGGGGTTGTGGGGGTGGCCTAGAGCCCTTTTGTAAAATGACTTAGGTCTGCTAGTCTTTTCACAAAGTTCTTGGACTTGCTAACTAGAGCACCCAGAGCAAACCCCAGCAAGCTGCCTCTCCTGTGTTAGGTCTTCCTACTCATATTTCCACTACGCTGGTGGGAAAGAGACATCCGTGGCCATTTCTAGCCATCTTGGTGCCTTACACGAGAGGCTCACAGCCTCCTGTACGCCAATGTTACCAGGACACTGCATTCCTGACTTAATGTATGTGTCAGCACATAACTCTGCCTAGTGAAGGGCTCGACATTCAGCAGGGTCTATAATCATTTGTGTAATAGTAGCAGAATACATTCGGTGTACTTCAAAAATGCTCAAAGGCCATTTTGTTTTCATTATGTGATCGCTCCTCATGTATCCATAGGGCTGCTAAGGCCTGGGATCCTCCTCTTTTACTTGGCCAGGTAAACTGGTTTTTATTTGCCCATACACGTGCACAGAGCTGCTGACCTGTCAGTTAGGCCTCATTCACATTGGATGTATTGACAAAAAGTGTAAAAGCGCAAGATAAAAAACACATGGGCTCGTGCACGCTTTAGTGTGCGTTGCGGTGCACTTTTTTTTAACCTCCCTGGTGTTCAATTTTCCCAGGATTTCTGTGCAAAAAGTGATAAAATTTATTTGTAAAACTTTTTTTTTTTTCCAGGAACTAACCAAAATGTGTCAATCAAGGGTCTAGTATACAGTGCAGGAGAGTATTGATGTGTATGCACCTTTATACGGTTCACAGCTTGTTTTTATGGACGGACATATCTGTCCATAACGCTAGGGAGGGCATGTTTTGCTTACTGTAACAGTTGTCAATAAAGCTTTGTTTTCATATGTAAATGTTTTTTTTTTTCCAAATAGGGGTAAAAAACACATGCTTCGATGCGCTTGCATATGCTTCCTAAAAAAGCGCACCCATTCACTTGCATTGATGTGCGCTTCACAGCTCAACGCACAGAAATGCATGCAACACTATTTTTGTAACGCAGCTCAGCGCATAGATATGAACCAGGCATATTTAATTACCGGTACATGGGAAAATCAATACCTTGCAGAACGCACTGGGCAATGCGCTGTGAAATGCGTACAGAAACTGCCCTGATGTGAATGAGGCCTTACTGCTGAGACCAAGTAAAGAGGGGGATCCATGTTCTTTTCAGTAGTCTTTTCAACCGAGTAGAAGCTGCCAGGTATTTCAAATTAGACTTTCTGGACATTTTTGGCTTTGTATACCTTTTTCTGGTGCATTTATAAGAATGACTATATAATTAGCAGAATGTAAACATTCCTGCAGTGTGTTGAATCCAGAAACCACTGCCACACCTGAAGCAATTTATGATCCTATAACTTAAAATGGCACAGCTAATCTATTGGAGCAGAGGGGAAATGTTTGACTCTTGTAACACTTAAAGAACTGACAGGGTTTATAGACTAGTCCATCTCCTCACGTGGAATTGTCGGGGTTTTCAGGGGGGGGGGTGCATCTTTGTATAGATCCTTTTCAGGGAGTGCTTCTTTTTTTTAACCACTCAAAGGGGCACTACAGCGAAAACTGTAAAATTTAAAATATGTGCAAACATGTACAAATAAAAAGTACATTTTTTCCAGAGTAAAATGAGCCATAAATTACTTTTCTCCTATGTTACTGTCACTTACAGTAAGCAGTAGAAATCTGACAGAAGTGACAGGTTTTGGACTAGTCCACCTCTTCATAGGGGATTCTCAGCAAGGCATTTATTCTTTAAAAAGATATTCCCAAAAAAGGATTTAAACAATGATGCTGCCCAGCTTCCCTGCTCGCTACAGTTTTTTGGCAGTTGGACAGAGCAACTGCCATTCACTAAGTGCTTTTGAAAATAAATATATCCCTTAGAATCTCCTATAAAGAGATGGACTAGTCCAAAACCTGTCACTTCTTTCAGATTTCTACTGCCTACTGTAAGTGACAGCGACATAGCAGAAAAGTAATTTATGGCTCATTTTACTCTGGAAAAAATGTACTTCTTATTTGTATATGTTTGCACATAATTTACATTTTACAGTTTTTCGCTGTAGTGCCCCTTTAACCACTTCCGGATTCTCGGAGCGTATATACACGCCCCTGAATCCAGAAGTGTATACCATGGAAACGGCCGCTCGTATGAGCGGCCGTTCCATGTCAGTTCCCGGAGGGTGTCTCCGTGAACACCCTGCGAGCCGATCGGCGGCTCGCAGGGTAAATGTAAACACACGGGGAAGATCTTCCCCGGTGTTTACATGTATACGGTGCTGCTGCGCAGCAGCGCCGTAGAGGAGATCGGCGATCCCCGGCCTCTGATTGGCCGGGGATCACCGGCATCTGATAGGCTAAAGCCTATCCCATCAGGCGCAGGACGGATTTCCGTCCTGCGCCGCTCACAGGGGGAAGGGAGAGGGAGGGAAGGGGAAGGAGGCCAGGAAGCGCTGCGGAGGGGGGCTTTGAAGAGCCCCCCCCCCCCCGCAAGCGCAAGCAGCCGGCGGCGATCAGACCCCCCCCAGCAGGACATCCCCCTAGTGGGGAAAAAAGGGGGGGAAGTCTGATCGCCCTGGCTGCTAGCTGATCTGTGCTGTGGGCTGGAGAGCCCACGCTGCACAGATCAGCATAAAAGTTCATGGTGTGGAAGTGGTTAAGGACCACAGGCTTTAACCCCTACCCCCCCCCCCTCCCCCTACTACCACCACCACCAAGTGACCAGGCTATTTTTTACACATTAGGCCACTGTAGCTTTAAGGGCTCGCTGCAGTGCCGAACTACTCGGCACACAAGCGATTCTTCCCCCCCCCCCCCCTTTCTGCTCACCAACAGAGGTTTCTGTTGGTGGGCTCTGACCCCTGCCGGCATGTTAGGAACAAAAGTACAAGTTCCGTCCTCCCTTGCGACAACAACGCAAGGGATGACAGGATTTGTAGTTTTGTTCCTCTGGTAGCGTTTGTTCCCTCACTGGTCGGTAGCCAGGAACGTAGGGCGCATATTGGAAGATTGAGCCCAATACAAGCAACTGCACCGCAAGCGAGATACCCACCCGATAGCAAAGGTGGTTTACATCTGGTGAGAGGCTTAACATAGGGGGTATGGACAGTTTCTAGGAGTGGGACAGAGCACTATAATCACTTGGGTGTTGAGAGAATCCTCTTGAACGTTACTACCCCATGTACAGTTCTTGTGTTTTGGTCTAGACACAAGTGGAGAGTGCAGCAATTTTTATTGAAAGACTTTGAACATTGGACAGTGTTGCAGTGTTCCCTGTGGTGGTACTAAAAAAAAAGGTGGTTCTGAGGACACTGGCGCAATTATATAAAAAATTTTTTTTTATTCCAATCCCTCGTGTCACACGGCTGTCCCCAGCACAGCGCTACCATAGATCGCAGAGCTGTACAGTGTAAATAGACGGCGGTTTCACCATCTAACAGTCTGCTAGTGGCGATCACCACTGGGAGACTGATGATAGAGCGGAGCTCCGTCATTTAACCAGAGATGCGCGCGTGATCTCCTGCAAAACCCATCCCCAGAGCTTCACGCCAATTGGCGTTGAGCGGTCCTGGGCCTGCTGCCGTGTCCACGCCAATTGCCGTGGGTCAGTGTTTAGTAGTTAGTAGTTAAAGAGGTAAATGAAATACGGAGATTCCCTCATGAAGAGATGGACTGGTCCAAAACCTGTCAGTTTCGTCCTAGTTCTACTGCCTACTGTAAGTGGCAGCAATGTAGAAGAAAAGTAATTTATAGTTCATTTTACTTTGGGAAAAACATACTTCCTATTTGTATATGTTTACATATATATTTTTTTAAATGTTTCAATTTTTCATGATAGGGGTCTTTTTAAGTTTGCCACCGACACTGAACTGAATTAAAGGTTATTATTGTATTGATTTATAAAACGCCATCATATTCCATGTACTTTACAAAGTAAGAAACAAACGTGCGGTACATAAGAGATGATGGCAACTTCCATTTGTTAACTGTAAAGTCAGTGAAGAGTTGATAGACAGGTTTTTAATTATATGTTATATTAGAATGTAATTCTACTTTAATTAACATATTAAGGCATGTCCTGCAACATTGTTTATATTAATAAAGTCCCCATTGTTCTACTTATCAGAGTTTATGATGGAGGTGTAAAGAAAATATTGTGCTGACCTATAACCTACTATGTGAACTTTTTTGCTAAGTACTTAAGTTACAGTTTCATTCCATCATTTCACATCTGCCCTGCATAAAGTCCTATGACAGTGGCATTGCAGCAGTGCATGCTGGCCAATCCCAAATCCAGCTATATCCAGGGAGGACCTCTCACGTATTCTCAGGCTCCTGAGGACATTGTTACAGGAGACTGTAGAGGGGCCATTTCCACCGCCTTGGTGTCTCTGGGGTCCGGAGGATGTCAGGATGTGCTGTCTGGCTAGTAGATGAAGCATGTATCACAGGGCCCCTGGTGGCCGGACCACAAAAAGCCTTCCAATCGGTTTCAGCACACAGACCATGCAAGCTGTGGTCGCACAGAAACCGCTAGAATTTTGGCAGCAGACCGACTAGAAGGGAGCCTGTAAGTTACGGTAATACAATTTACACACTATTTCACAGTATAACTGCCACCACCTCTGTTACCATGGGGCAGAGGAGCCCACTCACTGGCTGATTCTAGACCTGCAAATAAAATGATTAAACACACCCTATTCTGTCTAGCTAGCAACAATAGTAGCGACTCTTCAGAGACCAGGGTTCAGTTTGTGCGGCTGAATAATAGGGTAGCTGAATGAATAAAGGACGGTAGCGTTGTTTATTACAAATGCAACATAATTAATATATACAGAAAATCATTAAAATCAACAATTATAGAGACTAATAGCACAGTATAAAAAATAAAAGGAAGAAAAACGGATACTTAAAGTTCGTGGAAATATGTCCTTTCTGGGAAAACTTGTAAAGTTTCTTTGTTTCAGTTCAAGAGCAAAGTTCAGACAAGATGGCCGCTAACCACATGGTCCCCTGGCTAGCAGCAGCATTCTCTGGTTAAGATGGAATTTGGAGGACTGAGGGAGTCCCTCGCAAACACTTTTGACTGATTCCCTTGTTTGGGTTGAGTCTCAGGTCCAGCCCAGGGGCTGGACAGGGTGCAGTTAACTCCCTGGGTGGGTGCCTGGTGAGCACCAAATATGACATTTTCCATATCTCGGCTTGCGCTACCCGCACACACTTAATGGCCACAGATTCATGTTCCTCAGAATATGACATCGAACTCGGGCGCGTTCGCATGCCCGGTTACGAAATAGCGGAATACCTCGGGTATGTCAGGGGCCTCAATTTAATATCAACATATTCACCAAACCTGGACCAGCAGAATGCTAAAAATCATACAACACATGCATTTCAATCTGCCCCTGCTGAACCAGCCAGTCTGCCGTCCTGCTGTGACTAGCTTCCTTTGGCTCTCCCTGGAGGAAAGAACTTGGTGTGGTAATTAACATCTGAGTGAGATCAGCTCTGACAAACTCTGACACCTCTGCTAATGCCCAGATCCCAGTCATATGCTAATTAACAAGTCGAAGGCACAAGGCTTCATGAAAAGAGGCTATGAAGCTAGATTTCCCAAAAGAAGAACCCAGGCTGACAGACTGCTACTCCCCTAGACATAAGATTCCGATCTGGCAACGCAACAACAATCAGGAAGCCGATAGTGTTTTCTGGTCTCCCGGCTCGTCTGTCACAGCAGGTAGGATTTTTATCCTTTAAAATAAACCGTAGATCTAGCAATCAATAGGATTTATAGTTACCTGGGGGTTTCTACAGCCTCCTGTAGGCTGTGGGCTTCCTCGAGGTCTGTCTGGTCCCATCTGTTCTCCCACTGTCAGCCCCAGTAGTCAGGGACTACTGCACATGTGTGTCCCTGGCTGTGCACCTCTTTGGTCATGCACCCATGCTTGGGAGTGTTCCTCACTTGCACAGTTAAGGCTTGTAACTGTGCAGACGCGGAATGCTCCCAGCCACTGAAACGCAACCAAGGAGGCACGCATGCGCAGTAGTCCCCGACTACCAGGGCTGCCAGCGGCGTCAGACAGGACCAGATGGATACTGAGGCAGCCCATGGACTACGGGGGGCTGGAGGAAGCCCCAAGTACGGTAAGTATAAATCCCTTTGATATGTCACAGGTATAATTTATAGCCAATTTTCAGCCAAACTTCTGTATGCATGTGCGGCACGCAGGCGGACTTCATGCAGTCTAACTGGAATCACTGATACTTTTCCAGAGCAACGGTTTTTCTGGATTCTGTGGGAGTTCAGTAAAGTTAGGCACACACTTTAGATTAGTCGCTCGTAGTGATTAGGACTCAATCCTTCAGGCAGCAGTTTGGGGGTCAATGCTATGGTGGGGGTGAAGGAATTAAACACTGTGCATAACTGAGCAGGAGGGGTAAGGATGGGATACAATAGTGTTGGGCTACACTCGGCCCAGATGATTTCTAGGCTAAATATCTCCCAGGGCAGGGGTGTAACAACCTTCCTGCAATGTGGTCACCAGAGGTCCCCCTCGTATTGGGTAGCCCCCAGTATTGGTTAGGGAGAGGTAGCCCCCAGTATTGGTTAGGGAAAGGTAGCCCCCAGTATTGGTTAGGGAGAGGTAACACCCAGTATTGGTTAGGTAGAGGTAGCCCCCAGTGTTAGGGAGAGGTAACCCCAGTGTTTGTTAGGGAGAGGTAGCCCCCCAGTGTTGGTTAGGCAGAGGTAGCCCCCCAGTGTTGGTTAGGCAGAGGTAGCCCCCCAGTGTTGGTTAGGCAGAGGTAGCCCCCCAGTGTTGGTTAGGCAGAGGTAGCCCCCCAGTGTTGGTTAGGCAGAGGTAGCCCCTCAGTATTGGTTGGGTAGAGGTAGCCCCCAGTATTGGCTAGGCAGAGGCAGCCCCCCAGAATTGGTTAGGGAGAGGTAGCCCCTTCCCCCAGTATAGGTAGCTGGATGTCCCCTTAGTATAAGTAACCAGATGTAGTCCCCTAGAGCCTAGGTTCTCAACGTGTGGTACGCGTACCGCAGAGGGTACTTCTGATGGTTCCAGGGGGTACTCGGGCTTGATATACTTGACCGAGAATAACACATTTTAGAGTTTTAGGAAAATGATAAATTCTAGTTAAACAAAACCAAATTAGTGTTTGACAATTAAAAGCAATAGTAAATGCTTGGAAATTGTTTAGAACCAATTATCATATACTACGATTACATATATATTTGTCAAGGGGTACTTGGGATTATGTTTACTATGCTAGGGGGTACTTGGTGAGTACAGGGTTTTAAAAGGGGTAGATGCCAATAAAATATTGCCCTAGAGTATTGGTAGCCAGATGACCTCTGCAGTGTAAGCAGTCAGATGTAGCCCTCCTCGTGAATATAGGTGGCCAGATGACTCTAGCAGTGTAGTCAGCCAGAGGTGCTTCCAGTGTAGGCAGCCAGAGCTTCCCATCATGCAGTGCGCAAGTTACTCCCCATCCAGGCCAGGAGAGACACGTGATCCATCTTCCTCTTTGGACTTCTGGACTCCAGTGGCTGCAGGACGACAGTTATCACGGTAAGTCAGTTGCAATGGTCATGTGATGACTGAGATCCTGCTGCTATGGAAACCAGGATGGTGAAGAGGAAGCCAGATCGTCTGTGCCCTTTCCGGCCACGGGTTGTGAGTTACTTGCTTTGCTGCGCTCTCTCTGCATTCTCATCCCTCTGTGCCTGCTGCTCCTAGCCCCCCCCCCCCCTCGAGCCCCCCCCCCCCCCTCGGGAACTGTGCTAGTAACAGGCTGACACTTGACACACTGGGGAGGGATTGGGTCCACCATACACAAGCCCCCAAATGGCCACCTTGCCTGGCAACAATCTAAACGCTAAAGTATAACTGGAGAGTCCATATCTTTATAGGGGATTCTCAGCAAGGCGTTTGTTCTTTATAAAGATATTACCTAAAAAGGCTTTAAACAATGATGCTGGACAGCTTCCCCGCTCACTACACAGTTGTTTGGCAGTTGGACAGCGCAACTCCATTTCACTAAGTGCTTTTGAAAATAAATCCCTGAGAATCCCTCATGAAGAGATGGACTGGTCCAAAACCTGTCACTTCTGACAGAATTCTACTACCTACTGTAAGTGACAGCAACATAGGAGAAAAGTTATTTATGGCTCATTTTACTCTGGAAAAAATATACTTCTTATTTGTAAATGTTTGCATATACTTTAAATTTTACAATTTTTCGCCTTAGGGATATGCAGTGAGAGGTGTATGGAGGCTGCCATATTTATTTCCTTTTAAACAATACCAGTTGCCTGGCTTTCCTGCTGTTTCTCTGCCTCTAATACTTTTAGCCATAGACCCTGAATAAGCATAGGCAGATCAGGTGTTTCTGGCATTGTCAGATCTGACAAAATTAGCTGCCTGCTTGTTTCTGGTATTATTCAGAGTCAGACACTACTGAATAGATCAGACACTAGATCAGCAGGGCTACCAGGCAACTGGTATCTTCTAAAAGGAAATAAATATGGTAGCCTCCATATCACTCTCGTTACCGTTGTCCTTTAAAGAGACTCTGAAGCGGAAAAAAAAATACGATATAGTGAATTGGTTGTGTACTATGAATAATTACTAGAAGATTAGCAGCAAAGAAAATATTCTCATACTTTTATTTTCAGGTATATAGTGTTTTTTCTAACATTGCATCATTCTATAATATGTGCAGATTACACAACACTCAGCATTCAAAATGAGTCTTTCAGAGCAGTCTGTGAAGTAATGACCTCTCCTCTAGCAGAGGAAAAGTAAATAGTCCAGGAACAGTTGAGATAATAAAAGTCAGATAACAGCCCTCTCCATGACTAACTTAGTCAGAGAGCTTAATGG